>NW_021135644.1:3052-513892 GCF_004193835.3 Ostrinia furnacalis | reverse complement strand
GGGTGAGTCGAGAGTGCTGTGTATTAAGCGTAGTCGTAAGCGTGGGATAAACGTTGGGACGGGACTTGGGACGTGCCCCTACGAGCCGCCGCGCTCTCACCACTGCCCAAACTGCTGCCTGCCGTCGCTGATACACGCCCGGGTGAGTTGAGTGTGCTGTATCAAGTGTGCTTAGTGCGAGTATAAAACGTAGTCGTAAGCGTGGGGTAACCACCGACACGCGCCCGGGTGAGTCGAGACTGCTGTGTATTAAACGTAGTCGTTAGCGTGGGATAAACGCCGGGGCGGGGGCTGGGGCGGGCTAGCGCACGCGGCCGCCATCTTGCGCGCCGCCGCGCTCTCGTTACTGTCCAAACTGCTGCCTGCCGTTGCTGATACACGCCCGGGTGAGTCGAGTGTGCTGTGTGCTTAGTGCGAGTATGAAACGTAGTCGTAAACGTGGAGTAACCGCCGACACGCACCCGGGTGAGTCGAGACTGCTGTGTATTAAACGTAGTCGTAAGCGTGGGATAAACGTTGGGACGGGCCCCTACGAGCCGCCGCGCTCTCGTTACTGCCCAAACTGCTGCCTGCCGTCGCCGACACGCGCCCGGGTGAGTTGAATGTGCTGTGTGCGAGTATTAAGCGTAGTCGCAAGCGTGGGATAACAGCTGGGGCGGGCCGGCGCACGCGGCCGCCATCTTGCGCGCTGCCCAAAATGCNCAAAATGCTGCCTGCCGTTGCTGATACACGCCCGGGTGAGTCGAGTGTGGTGTGTGCGAGTATTAAGCGTGGGATAACCGCCGGGGCGGTGCGTGGGGTGGCCCAGTTTATGCGGCCGCCATCTTGCGCGCCGCCGCGCCGCGCTCTCGTTACTGCCTAAGCTGCTGCCTGCCGTCGCTGATACGCGCCCGGGTAAGTCAAGTGTGCTGTATGCTTATTGCGAGTATGAAACGTATTCGTATCGTAAGCGTGGGATAATCGCCGGGGCGGGGCCTGGGGGGTCTAGCGCATGCGGCCGCCATATTGCGCGCCGCCGCGCTCTCGTTACTGTCTAAACTACTGCCTGCCATCGCTGATACACGCCCGGGTGAGTCGAGTGTGCTGTATGCTTAGTGCGAGTATGAAACGCAGTCGTAAGCGTGGGATAACCGCCGAGGCGGGGCATGGGGCGGTCCAGTTTACGCGGCCGCCATTATGCGCGCCGCCGCGCCACTCTGTGCGTCCTCGCATGGGCCCCTACGAGTTGCCGCGCTGTCGCTGCTGCCTGCCGTCGCCGACACGTGCCCTGGTAAGTCGAGTGTGCTGTGTGCGAGTATTAAGCGTGGGATAAACGCCGGGGCGGTGCTTGGGGCGGGCCGGCGCACGCGGCCGCCATCTTGCGCGCCGCCGCGCCGCTGTGCGCGTCCTCGCACGGGCCTCTACGAGCCGCCGCGCTCTCGCTACTGCCTAAACTGCTGCCTGCCGTCGCTGATACACGCCCGGGTGAGTCGAGTGTGCTTAGTGCGAGTATTAAGCGTGGGATAACCGCCGAGGCGGGGCATGGGGCGGTCCAGTTTACGCGGCCGCCATATTACGAGCCGCCGCCGGGCCACTCTGCGCGTCGTCGCGGCGGCGCGCCGCTCTCGTTACTGTCTAAACTGCTGCCTGCCGTCGCTGATACGCGCCCGGGTGAGTCGAGTGTGCTGTATGCTTATTGCGAGTATGAAACGCAGTCGTAAACGTGGAGTAACCGCCGACACGCACCCGGGTGAGTCGAGACTGCTGTGTATTAAACGTAGTCGTAAGCGTGGGATAAACGCCGGGGCGGGGCATGGGGCGGGCCTGCGCACGCGTCCGCCATATTGCGCGCCAGCGCGCTCTCGTTACTGCCCAAACTGCTGCCTGCCGTTGCTGATACACGCCCGGGTGAGTTGAGAGTGCTGTGTGCGAGTATTAAGCGTGGGATAAACGCCGGGGCGGGGCATGGGGAGGTCCAGTTTCCGCGGCCGCCATCTTGCGCGCTGCCCAAACTGCTGTCTGCCGTCGCTGATACGCGCCCGGGTGAGTCAAGTGTGGTGTGTGCGAGTATTAAGCGTGGGGCAACCGCAGGGGCGGTGCGTGGGGCGGGTCTGCGCACGCGGCCGCCATCTTGCGCGCCGCCGCGCCGCTGTGCGCGTCCTCGCACGGGCCACTACGAGCCGCCGCGCTCTCGTTACTGCCCAAACTGCTGCCTGCTGTCGCTGATACACGCCCGGGTAAGTCGAGTGTGCTGTGTGCTTAGTGCGAGTATGAAACGTAGTCGTAAGCGTGGTTTAAACGTCAGGGCGGGGCATGGGGCGGGCTAACACACGCGGCCGCCATCTTGCGCGCCGCCGCGCTCTCGCTGCTGCCTAAACTGCTGCCTGCCGTCGCTGATACACGCCCGGGTGAGTCAAGTGTTCTGTTAAGACTACCCGCAGACTTTTTGGAGGCCGATTTAATTTGTGTGAAGATACCAAATCGATGTAATGTCCGCCCTTTCATACATGTCCGCTGAATGATTAGCAGCCCGCCCAAATATCGGCTGACAAAAAGTCAAGTCTGCGGCTAGGCTTAATCTGAATAACGTAACCAATCATTCGAAAAAAGTAAAACGGTTCGGTGGCCCTGGTGGAAGCCATCAACATGATGTGCCCTCAGAAGCATGATCTTTTAGGAATTGACTAAGGTTAACACTGTATTTCAAGTAGATATTATCCTTTTCAAAAACATACCCAAAGAACTAAGATAAAATATGCAGTTTTACGATTTTTTTCAAAACTACTCCAATTTGTTTCAACTGAAACGTGAACATCACCTGAATTAGATCGTAGGGTATAATATCAAATGTAAACAATTTATTGACGACATCATCCTTTCCCAGGGCTAGAAGCGATCCTGGAGTGCCTGGAGTCGCGGCAGCCAGAAGTAGCGGCGAGCGCGCTGGACGCGCTGCCCGAGCTAGCGTGCGCCGCTCCCGAGCACGCGGGCTCGCTGCTGCGCCGAACGTTCGCGCTGGCGCTCGCCTCGCGCCTGCCCGCCGAATCCGCGCTCGCCCGCACCGTGGCTGCGCTCAACACGCTGAGAGGGTGTTAGGCAGACTGACCGTTGTAACTGCTTCCACAACCACTCATCAAACGTGGACTCCCCTCTGTAAACGCTGAGGCCTCGTATTTCTTAATTCTATTTTCGTTCAGCGAATATAAACCCAATATCTGACCTTGCCAGTCATCATAATAAAGCTTACTTTAAAGTAAGATTGTGAAATAACAACTGACTGAACTGAAAATTATTTTTAGGCAAAATACTTACATGCCAACATTGTTTAAAGTATTGCATACATGATTGATGATGATTGAAAATTTAATTTACAGGCTGGTGTAAAAGACTGGCTGTACCGATTTGATCCAGAACTATAATTTTATTTGTACCTTTTATGGTAGAAGGAAGAAAATACTGTAAATATTTTTAGTTTTAAGACATTACAGAAATAAAATGATATTTCAATTCTATACTTTTGATTCATTTTTGAGAACTAGTCATTCTGGGACTACAAACAGGGATATAGAAACACAATGAATACAAGAGATAACTGTATTGTAAAAAATATTACAATTTATTACATATTTCATCTTGTACTCAACAAGGTGTAATTTGTGCACTTAGGTCGATAGGTAAATTGCTCATAACAATTTCCAAATTTCACATCTATCATTCATATTCAAAATACATTCATTTTAATACTATCAAAGTAATCTTTAGTTAGTAACTTAACAAAAAATAAATAAATATTTGCATTACAAGCTAGAATCGAACCCACCAACCCCAAGCAAAGTCTATTGTCACTTCCTTAACAAATCATAGACAAATGAAAAGCATTCATCTATGACAAACATCACCAGTCATTGGAGCCAAGGTCTGCAAACATTTTGTCCTTGATCTTTGGTTTGGGGTCCTCTTTTATTGTGCTTTCCACTGCTCCTACTTGTCCTAGTAGGAACTCAAATTCTGGAACAAACAGTAAAAACTCATGGTCACATTATGTATAGGAGTTTAAACCTTAACTGTAACTGGGCCTAGAAGTTCTAATTTTTAAAATATCCACTACACAAAGCTACTACACTACAAAACAGTTTGGTTTTTCTTCATAATAAAAAATATTTAATAGTTTGTTCACAGGTCAAAAGTTATTTGAACAATGCCTACAAATCATTTGATATTTTTATCAGTAAAAATTACAAAATCTTACCATCACATGTGAGAGCAGTTCCTCTCAGCTCCACACCAATAAACTGCTTTTTCATATCTCCTTCGAAGTACACAAACACACTGGGCAGGTTCCTCTCGGGATAGTTGGGGATGCAGGTCTGAGCCACTGCCTTCAGGAACTTGGTGTACGGAAACTTGGCTGCCAGTTGCCTCATGTGTTGGTTGAGGAGGGCACACTGCTGGATACTGCATTGAAAATTTTTGAAAGTTTAAAAACTCAAAAAGCTTTTTTTCTTTATTACAGTGCAAAGTTAAAGTTTAGACTCTTACCCTTGTTTATACAAATGTATGACCACCCAAATGCCCTCTCCAGCTTTATTGACCTCCTGCACATAGTCCTGCCCCGAGACCTCCCTCACGTCTCCGAAGCGAGGTTTCTCTGCCAACTTTTTGAGCTCTGCTATCCGTTTCCTTCTGTACTCTTCTAGAACAGCTTCATCTTCAGAGTCCTCGAGCTCATCGAGACCATCCAAGTCCAGTTCTGACAGTTGTTTGTCCTCTAAAATTAACATGATTTATAAATATAAATGTTATGAGTCATCAATGCAAATTATATTATTAGTTGAATCACAAATATGACACAAAAACTACGATTTTAGCAAAATCAAGCCAAAATTATTGCATGATGCAGAAAAATTCATGTCAATATTTAACACCAGAATCAGTATTTCAGTAATAAAATAGAAAAATAATCTCGGGTGTTTCCATAACCTCAAACTTGCTCCATACTCACTTTCAGCCTGCTTTTGTAGGATTGTCTGCTCGATCATGTTCACGATCTCTTCTTCAGAAACCTCCTTCTCCTTGGGCGGCAGGATCCCTTTGGCCCGGAGGACATCATTCCATTCAGTATCCTCATTGGGATTCTATAAATAAAATCCGTGAATTAACAAAAGTTGACCATCAGACAATTTTTTAGTTTACAGGGCTAATGAAACCTTCAAAATTACCTGCATTTTCTTAGTTTTATTCACAAACAATTAAAATAAATGCAATATTTTGGAAAGGAAATTTGACACCTGAGTGCACACAAACAACCCTTTGCAAAAAAGGGAGAATGACAGATGTAGTGGTGTGTGGTGTACAGCTAATCCCAACTAAAAATATCGATGATTTTTAATTTAAAAAAAAGGTTTGTGTGTGTATTAAAAATATTTAGAAAAGGGCAAGGTTTTTTTTTCTTTTTATTATTTAAGTTATAGTGGCCCGCCCCCCGGCTTCGCATGGGTAGATGATCTAGGTATTTAGTAAAAAAATTAGATTTTTCTTGTAAAAGAATTTTTCAAATCAATCCTGTAGTTTTGGAGCCTATTCAATACAAAAATACAAAATATCTTTTTTCTTTGCAATATGACAACGTTATAAAAATTAGTAATCATTCTAATCTAATCATCAACGCCAACGCCATTTAATTTTAAGCCTCGTACTCCAGTCCCCAAGAGACAGGTGTAACCTAGTTCGGGGACCACTAAATACTAAGTTGTAACCTTGGTTAAATAAAGGATTTATTTATTATTTATTTATTTATTTATCAAATGGCAATTGGGATCCTTTTTTTTAACCACAACAAGGAATCTCTTGCCCTTCACCTGCAACTTACCTCATGGAAACTGATGATTAGGCGGAAGGTAGAAAGGCGAGCTTCACTCGGTTCGGAATCCTCAACTACAGAGGAACTGGCTATCTTATCTGCAACTGCCGAAACAAAACAATGCGGAGAATGGGCGTTTATTTGTTTAGTATAGACGTAGTCTCAAGGACAAGGCAATGAAGAATGTTCACTAATTTTGTTTTTTAGCTTTCTGTATTCTCTGTTAAAAATAAAAAATACACGTGAAAGAATTATTTCGATACGTCAATTAGTTTCCAAGATATTGAATGTTAAAAGTGCGGGCGGCGGCCGGCCCGCCATCTTATGCGCGTGACGTCATATTACAGCGACTGGCTCATATTTGTATGGGTGGAATCTTGCAAGCTGAATTAAGACCCACTTCCAGGCAACCGATTAAGCTGAAAGGACAATGTTCATTTCTGGCCTGGCGTGGACAAGCTGCTAATGAAAATATGAATTTGCCAAAAATTTTTAATTAATTTTTAAAGTATTCACTTAGTGTAACTTTGTATCAATTTGCCTTTATAAAAATCCAATTTAAATAGTACTTTATGTGATAATTACAACTTCCTGTCTTTATCACTCAATTCAGTGTTGCCAAAATGAATCTTATCGGTAAGAATCGATTCATATCGATTGGTTTTCGACTATGACAATATTAGTATTTTTTTAAACACGTATTCATTAAAATGACATTTATAAAACCTTTTTAATATTCCAATAAGACTACCAAAAATATTTAAATAACTAAATGAAACCTTATTTCACACACACCTTATTATACACCTTATTTCGAGTCATCAAAAAATACAATCGATTTTTATATCGATTATTTTTATTCATCACCATATTATTAGCATGGCAACACTGAAAATATTGTCACAGCTGTTATATCTGTTATTCGCTTTGTTTTGTATTTTTCATCGTGAGTGTTGTTTAGTTCTCAAAACCAAGTCTTTGCCAAAATAAAAGCAGAAGAGTGTTGTATAAGTTTCCCTTTTGACGACTTTATTTTTTTGGTCCTCGATGCTTCCCTTCCCGAGGACCCTGGCATACTCTCGAACTACGAATCTCACTCAACCAATGAATGACCAATGGCTCACTTTCGGACATCGATTCGAACCTTGCCTAAACGCCGACCACGGCTTACGTATGGACTCCGACCCGAGCCCCAAAAGTTTGGGTTTGGTTCAATTTTAATTTCTGTGATGGGTCTGGGTGTTAATATGTATAATAAGTTTGTATTTACAAAAAAAAATATTTAAGTATGTTTATATCCGTTTTCTAGTGAGCAGACACTGTGAATGTACGTCACGTGGGGTCACGTGACCATCGGCGGGACTCAATATTTAAGCGAACTTTGAATGCCTATAAAATCATAACTACTGGGTATTTTTGAATGAAATAAAAACTAATGTATTTGTAAATGTAAAAGCTTAACTGTAACATAGGTTTCAAGTGATTTTGCATACCTAGTAACATTCTCAATTTGTTGTAATAACGTCGATATTAGCTATCGAAAATAACTTTTATCTCAGCACTATAGTATTGACAGATGCAGACAGTGTTACTAGTTTTCTTTTTGCCACAAATATTCTAAAAGGTGAATTTTTCTACCATTTTTGGACTGTTGATTATTTTAACAGTTTTTTCAGTATTCAATAACCTAATTAAATGTATCTAACGAGTATTGGATGGGGTTCATGAAGCTCAGGATGATAAAAATTATGAAAGTATTGAGGTATTAAAAATAATAGTAGGAAAATTAGAATTAAGTTTGCAACACCGTAATTTGACAAGTGACACGTATTTTTTTTTCTATGAAGTTTGTCATCTTGCGTCGTGTTGGAAAAATTTTGTTCGCTATGTTCAGTCAAGTCTCGAAATAAATAAATTGAACATGGCTGATATCGAAGGACATAAACACCAAGAATCTAATTTCCATGAGGGAGAAGGTAAATAAAGTTGCAATATTATTGTGTAGGGCGCGCAATTCGTTAGTGCATCGCGGCAACGGCTGCGAGCTGACGGTTCGTCCTAAACTCGCAAGTTACCCTCGTGTTACCTCAGTGACATTGAAACTGGGTTCTTTTTATATTTGCTGCCTGGATTACGGTGCTGGTCGGCCAGGATTGAAGTGTGTTTCCCGCCAGTGGCTTTAAAGTGAAACTAACGTCGTCAAACAATAGTGAAAATGACTGGGGGCGTGGACAGGAGCCTCGATTCAGGTATTCATGTTTTTGTTTTAATAATTATGTGAACAGTGTCTCGCGGAGGTTATGTGCGTCGTATTGCCACAATTACTGTTCACTTTAGCACTCAAGACGTGTTGTACTTTGCACTGCTTATGCTGAGAAGTATCTCTTTAATATTTGCTAGTTACAGAGCTCTGCTGGCAATTTGTTCCCAATAGACATTTTATAGCTATGTTATCATTCAAACAATAACATTACTTGCAACGTAAAAAATTTCTTAGTACTGTCTTTTTAAAACATCACTTTCAGATCTACAATTATCACCTATTATTTACTTCATTGTAAAACTTTTAACTAGGTATCTAACAATGAAATCTCAATTTCTTCAAAAGAATTTTAGAATGCACAGTCATTCTTATTTAGTATTCACATGATGTAATAAGAATATTTTATGTCAAAGTTTCTTTTAACTTGTGTTTTGTTGTTCTTTAAATTTTACAATAAATTAATTTACATTTTTTCTTGTAAGTAAAATATTACATAGTCTGAAATAATATTACATAGTGCATAGCAATTTAGTCAACATTTACTATTAAATGTGGTTCTAAGACAGGCTGTAACTGTACCCTGGCTTGTGACATGAATGTGCAGCCTGTGATGCTAATTACCTCTAATTGGTATCTGCTTGTTTGAAGACATTAATTAAACTTAGTACTAGTTGAGTAACACACATTAGAAACTTTAGTTTCATTTACAATGCTGAAGATTTTAGATTTTATTTATAAACACAATTGAGTATAATAATTGTATGATTCCTTTCGGTATCTTTCACATACAAATAGTTTAATAATGCATTTGATTTTATAAATATTTTTCTATTTGCACTGTTATAATTTTTGCACATATTTACTCTGATTGTCTTAATCTGGCTTACTCCAGAAAAAAAAAACTTCTTCTAGTCGTGTTGACAACAAAAATATATGAGTAAATTTTTTTTTCTCATTTTATTGCAATCTATCCTTAGGAGGACGTTCAGCAATATTTTTATTTATCAGTGACAATTATTTCCTGTGACATGTTTTCATATTCTTGTATTAAATGTTAATAGAAGAATAACTTAGCCCCAAAAAAAGAATGTAAGCTATGTAAGTAGGCCCTGGATAGTGTACATACTACATAGTCAATCACTCACCCAAATACATTTTAATGGTACCATTATAACACATAGAGTTCACTGTGGCATGTGTTTATGCACAGTTGCACAAACCGAACCATTTGCCAGACTCATTGATTATATTATCCACAATAATTCATGTTTCGATACCACCTTATTAACATACATACCTATGTTAATAACAGCTGTAAAAATTGTTGATGACATCCAAAACTTCTTTGTTATTTAATTAGGAACAGGTCAATGATTCATGAATGACGACTTATTGTTGTCTTCAACTGAATGAAATGGTTTTAAGTCTGATAATGTAATACAATTAATTTCAAAACAACAAAATATTCTTTTCAAGATCTGTAGATTTCATATCAAGTTAGTAGCCTTTATCTTTAATTTATAGCCTTAGTAAATTATGTTATCTTGAACTTATTACTTCTATTAGCTTCTAAATCTTGCAACATAAATGATAACACAATAATCCTGATAGCACTGGGTAATGGATCTATGCAACATCCAATTTTCCTATACCAAATGTTTTTCTGTAGACTTGATCCAGCTGATAATGCTCAGAATATACATACTTAAGAGATTGACTGGACTGGATTAAAATCAGACTACCAAGGTTAACAAAGAAACAAAAGGTACAGACAGCAACTCAATCAAGATAAGTAAACTAAACACAGAATCACCTATTTAATAGTGATAGGTGATATTTTGCTATAAATATGGTGGTTTTGGCTGACTGTACATTGCTATCAATAGGCAACAGCTCTAATAAGAACCTTTATACTTGAAACATCTGGGATCATGGTCACACAAAAGAAAGGAATCAAATCATTCAGGCCAAGACTGCCCAAGGCAAACTACTAAGCCTGATTGATATCAGTATAGCCTATAGCCTTAATTTATAAAATTGGTATATGAAATACTGACCACTGTGTATGACTACAGAAAAGCCAAAATTATGGTAAAAGTGTATTATTCAAAAAAGTTACTAACATTTTATTGTTTTATGTGACTACCTGAGTTATTTCCAACAGTAGCTTTATTGATAAGTCTTGAGTATTCCTTATCTTCTATGAACAATGCAAGACTCAGGTAGTTATTTTTTAATAGCCGAATCTTAACCATGGCCCATGATTAAGCCTACTTATTTCACACACAGATTTGAAATTTGATCTTTTAAATGTAACTTTTGCCAGTGATGCATTTCATGAAATGTGTGGTTTTTAAATTCAATTTCTTCATTGTAAGTTTGCAAATTATTGTTTTACAGATAAGATGGTGACGAATATTTCTGAATTCTGACTGAATTTTATTTCATAATGTTATCTGTTAAACCATTGCATTGTCTATCCGCTGGTTTACATTATGTGAGCAAGATAGGTAACTGTACCTATCTTGTTATCACTATTTACGTAAGCAGGTTGCATTATCAGTTGATTTATATGTTTTTAATTTTGAAAAAGTTCTGCTCATCCCAGCATTTGTATCAATTTTAGTAATTTACATCTCTCATCTCAGTACTCTGTTTAAGTTTGCATGACCTACGCCATTTCACCCACACTGAGCGTAAGTTTCACCTTTATGTATGTACCTACTTAACATTTACGTAGGGCATATTCCGAAAATATCTTTGACCCTGCAAGTTGGTTGACCTTTTAGGATCTCCAGCCATATGTTTAAAAAGGTTTTATAATGTATTTTCCTCATTATCTGCCTGTATGGTTTTAATTAATCCTCGCATGACCTTAACGTGCTGTTGACAGCATCAGAAGATGCTTATTATTGGAAAATGACACTTATTAAAACTGCATAAAGGGCCAGTGTTTTCCTTTATTTTCCGTCGGCCTATATCTTTGTTACCCTAATGAAAAGGGGAATTAACACAATCATACTTATTAATTACCTTTTTAAGTTTTATTTGTATTGTATTTACAAACCTTGCGGTCTGCGACAAGTCTTCAAACTCATTACGCCATTAGAGACCATTTAGCATCGACTAAGTAGTTCGTGTGTGTGTGTACATTAGCTATTGAAATCATAGGCCTATTTCCCGGACGCATGCAGCTGTAGAAACATACCAATACCCATGTAGGCACCAGTTTTAGATGTTTGTGTCAATTGAAAATACGTATAGTATTCGATGACTCGCAAAAAGAGAGTCCTACTTGCTTTTTGATCCGTTGATCACAAAAGTTGATTGATAACGATTGCCGAAAAGTCAAACATCTTGTCATAGCGATATACGCTGATTTATTAACTTTTGTCACGGAAGAATTAGTCCGGTATTTCCTAAATACGAGGAAGTAGTATGCCATTTGATTAATTATTAATTATATGTAGTTTTTATTTTTTTAATATAGTATAAGTTGTATAGTATTTTCTGTAAGATTAAGTAGAATTAACCCTTTTATCGTTTTATTATTACACAGACAGATGCCTTTTGACTTAAAATACGTATCAAAAAGTTCAAAAACTAGAATTCTTCAGAATTTATTAGTAAGTATAACCGTTTTAAGCAGCTTTGAACTTATAATCCGATAACCGGCAAGAAAATGGCGCTATCCAAATCTTTGACCCATTTTAGGAAACCATACAACGTTCACACCATACACGTTCAAAGTGCAGTGGATAAAATCGCTAAGTCTTTTAGTTGTAAAATGAACGTGTTCCTTGTTAATTCATTTAATACCCATCATGGCGATGGCGATCAGACTAAAATGCATTGATCGCCGTCGCCATCGCAAACAGGCTGATCGTGTTGGTTTGGCAGTACGTTTCTCTCGTACTTACACAAATTAGCCAAACCGAACCTTTGATATAAAATATTTTATTATCTCACTCAAACATTCTCGTGCTTTTGATTCGATGCCAGAACGCAAATGCGTTGAACGCGTGAAACCAATCCTTGAGTTATGTTCAGATTGATTCGAGTATTTTGGTATAGATGATTAATGTGTTTCTGTATTATTATTCCACCGGGAGAGCCAAATCGTTGCCAAAGGATGGAATACGTAATCGGAAAAACTTTGGCGTGAGAAATAAAGACTTACGTAGGATTACATTGGAATGACTTATTTTCATGAATAATTTGATATTAATTACATCGGAATTGAAGGGAAAGCAATAATGATAAGGCTATCCCACAATATGCCTTAGATCTTGGGCAGACAATAAATAGGAAACTAGAAATTTATCTTATACATCATCTATCCTTAGCATCAGATATCTGCCAGTTCAAATACTAGAACGTTTAATGAGAAGCATACCAATAATGAGAACCTAACTAATACTGAATACCTAGATCAAAATCTTCATCCGGATTTCAACAGCCCACAAAAAGCTCTACCAGTCGACCATGCCTTAGCCAGGTAGTATGGCCCATTCCTTACCGAGTGTCGGCGCTCGGAATGCTCGGGCTGCCGGCCTTGCAGGCCCGATGGAAGTTAAATATGCATTAGGAGCAATGGATGGAAACGTGCTAGATAAATAACTAGAACTGCAGAATCTGCCAAGCCGAAAGAATGTCGTAAGTCGACAGTCTTAACAATTTCATACAGCACGTTCAAAAGCAAAAGTTTTTGTTTTATGCTTGAAATCTCTGGAATTAATTAGTTTTAGAGGACGCGTCAAAAAGAAAACTTTCATGAAAATTGATTATTCTGCTAGATGCAGCAACTCTTTCCCTGTTTTAAATCAACGATTCCAGACACCTTTCCCAATCGACGAGTTAGTGTGCATTATCATTCGCAAAGTGACGCGTGCATGCCTAAACATCCGCTGCTCTGTGTAATGTATGCCATATACTTCGGGTTTTATATCCCATCGCACGTGAGCCTAGTGCGAATGTTCGACAAGAATATTAGCGAGAGAGATGTGTGTCACTCGCGTGACGTGCCTGTATTACGTGCCAGCGAAGCAGCTGACGGCCATCTATGAGTGTATGACATGGACTGACCCAATAAATCTGGCTGGATACAAAGCGATAACAACGGACCTAGCATGATGATAGCCTAGGCGCGGTGGCAAATGCTATAAAACTTTAAAAAGTAGAAACGTTGAGTCTCCCATGCAAAAGAGTTGGTGGGCGTAGTGGCTGCTCGCGTTGCGGGTAAAAGTTTTTCAATTTACGTCACGAGTTGTTTGGCCTTCTTCAAATAGGCACATCGGGTTATGCGCACCGCAAAGGTGATCTCATTATCTGGCAAACATGAACAATGTTCGCTGAATCTTATCAATCAACATCTTCAGGCAAATCTTGATGCAATTTAATTGATACTAATTAATGCCTTGCTACTTAAACTGTTAGCATTGGCGAGGTAGTTGTTCAAATAGGATGCCTTGCCACGTCGCTTAAGTGTTCAGGGAAACACCATCAGACCGCAAGTCTTTCTGGATTCCTCTGGAGAGACGTTATTGTTATCATCACGTCAAATGAGTCCCAAATAATCCTTTGCATCCCCAAAGTGACAAAAATGACTTTTCCGGCAAATAAACAGTTTCAGGAAGTTAAGAGAAAAGCGTCATAGCAGAAGCATTAAAATATACTACAAGTAATCATGAGCTTTCTAATCCGATTCTTACCTGGTTCCAACAATAGCCGCTAGGCAGACTTGCTGCACCGGTATGCAAATAAATCGGAAATAAATATTTTCTATGAACGCCCACAAATTGGCAAGCGTCCAGTTTTAGGTTATTGACATTACCTAATTGTTGGTGCTCCGCCAGGTGCTGTCACGCTGACTGCGTGTCTCGTACAACGCGATATCGGACTTGTCAATATTGTCGCATGAATCATATTCGCATAATTCGAAAATCAATCTAATCGCCCTTTACTATCTGCTGAATTCAAGCGCCACAGCTTCAGTCTGCTTCCAGTCCCAATGTGCCCAAACCTAGATGTTTGATCAAGGTGTTTGCCAATTTTATCATTCGCGGCATTATTGCCAATGATATTTAGGCACCTAATTGATCATGGAAGATTATGATTCCAGACGGTACTGTCTTGAACTTCCGTTACATCTCCTTGGCAAGTTCTACGGTATTGCTAATATGAAACCTTGTTAACGCCCAAGCCAAACCATGAGGTGTGATTGGCCTTGATTCCTTATTTCCGCATAAAATGAATTCCAACCTAGATTTTTGGCCTTTGTCTTTTTAGTTTGATCAAGATAAGAGTGGATTCAAATCTGTTATTCATCTAGTTATTGGAATTGAAACTAGGTCTTATTTCGTAATCATAATGGGCCTTAATTTTCAGTATTTCTTTTTAGGTTTTTCCAATGCATATGACAAATTCCATTAAAAAAAGTAAAAGATTTGTGGTTTTGGATAGAATTGGATAAAGTGTAATCGGTCCAAATTGGTCAACCAGTTTACTATTGCAGCACACAATACATCAATTAGGGCATAGGCCTCAAATGGGAGGTCAAACGTATGTACAAAGACTACGACTACGGATGCCAAAAGAATCCGTCCAATTATTGTCTGACATTCAGAAAAGTTTTCATCAATATTATTGTAGCCAATTCTTATCAGCATATTAATTGTGTTTTTGTTTATGAAGACGATTTGCAATTATCTATTACTTAGTGTTTACTTTCTTATCACTCTTTGTGGTTCTGCACCTGTATTTGTAAATGTAGCTGAACTCTACCTATAGATATCAGGATATCGGATGACTGGATATCAGATCTACTTAGAGTATTCTTCAAGTTCATAATCAGAAACAATTATTGCGATCACTGGCATCAGCATCCGCATTCGTGACACCTTAGCATAATTTTCAATAAAGCTGATATTCGAGCTTTCTTGTGCTGTAGTACCCTATCTCGTGGGTGGTAGCCATCAGATATCATGTTGTCTCCATAATTTTATTAATACTAGAATTTATCTTTTAAATGTAATAACAGTAACTTCTCTTTTTTTGCAAACGAAAGATTTCTGTGTAAAATCATCGGCATGTCCGAGACTGGTGACGTGATGTGAACAGAATGTCCATCAGAAATAAATCTGTCGGTTTTGTATGTCTGTCTTTAAAATGAGATAAAACTTGTGTTCCACAGGCCACGAAGTAGTCGGTAGACTGAGTCTGAAGCTGAGGCACGGCAACTTAGAGGTCGAGGAGCCGTGTAAGTGCCGTGTTGTGTGAGTCTATTAGCTCTTGCACTCTCTATAGTCTGGTCCGGGAGCACGTAGAATTTTGTCCAATGACCCCAAGCTACCCATCCTTATCGCTCGCGCGTAATTATAATATTGCTGTCACGACTGTGCGAGGGGCGCCCGCAGTGAGTGGGCGAGCGCGACAGCAACATAATTATGCGCGACAGCAACATAATTATGCGCGAGCGATAAGGATGGGTAGCTTGGGGTCATTGGACAAAATTCTACGTGGTCCCGGACCAGACTATAGTCTAGCCACGTTCTGTACTGCTGATTAACATGTCTATGTGAATGATTCTCGTAATGCTTGCTCTCCATTGAAGCGAAAAGGAAGTAGCTTCTCTTGTACAAACGTTGTCGTGTTACTTGTGTATTCATACGTCTGTTTCCATTCCAATAGTTGCAGTGGACTGCGATCCTACCTTTTGGAACGTGGTTTCTAATGTTTCATCGCTTGATTCTTTGAAAGTATTGCTGTCTTTTTCTTAATCTGCGGATTGAAAAAAGTCGACATCCCTTTTGAATAGTTAAGAGCGCATTCAGAATGTTCACTGTTGCTGAAACTGAATAATACCTTGAAAATAGCAAATACATTGTAAAAATTCCGTGTTGTTTTAGTAGAATTGACGATACTATCTCCCTTCTGTAAATATACGTCACTGAGTGGTTAGATTAGGTTTACCCCATTGTTTATTGTGTTGAAAATCTTTTTCGAAGATTTCCAAGTTGTATCCATATTTGTTTCATATTTAATCATCATTGGAAAAGTACATTTGCAGTCTGAATTTCTTTTGTTGTTTACCCATTGTTATCAATATTTAGATTAGCACATTAAACTCTTAATGTCATTGAATGTAATCTCTATGAAATCATCTAAAAAAGTGTGTAATAATGTTTTATGATGTGCAACAATGGCATCGTCCTTCCTCTTCGTCGTCAGTGTTTCTAATTTTCAATATTCATGAAGGTCATTGATAATATTCATTCATAACGCCACTTCTATCATTACATCGTCATTGTTGTGTGTTGTTTTTGTATTGTCTTTGTATGTTGTAGCCGTAGGTATTTTTATTCTTTTTGGTTTTGCATCAACTCCTTCATCGATAAAGATGGCATTATGGCCAACGCCAATAAGCGTGAAAGGTATGTTTTACAATAGTGACTGAGTTTCTTGCGCTGCTTCTTCTCAGCACTGTCCCATTTGTTGTCCTGAAGCAGTGGTAGGGTTAATATTTGGACGTGTAAAAGTGCTTTTAAAAGCCTACTTGCAAAAATAAAATGAGTTTTTCAACGGAGGGTTGTGAACTCCTGAAGATTGCATGCCGCGCTGAAATCAAGTGGCGTGAATTCTTTCGTTAAATAATATTTCTGCAACAACAGTGAAAAGCGTTCATTCTTTCCTCACTCTGGCTGCGCTTGACCTTGTTATATGCAACTGCACATCCAGCTATACATTGTGGTATCTTGTTCAGTTGTAATACCTAGATGCAATTTTTGTAATAGTAGTGTATAGTCAGATGTATTGTGGACTGAACTGTCAGTGTCAAATTAGTTCGTGACACCCAAAGTAGCCAAAAAGTTCACAACACATATTCGTTACAGGGAATAACGTTGTATTGTTTTTGTTAACTTTTTAACCTCTGGGTGCTGTTAGGTGGGTATAATTAAACGCTGACTGTACATATAAGACAAAAATAAAACCAGCTAGATACTTCCGCAGACCTCTGAAACTGATTGTTACTGCAATTGTTCCGGCGCAGGCGCAGCAGGATATGGCTACAACTTCCGCGCATGGACGCATGCGATCGCCTGGAAAGATGGGTTTTGTTGTGTTCATGAAGATAAAACGAGAATAAATTCAAATACTTTATTTAGTACTTAGGCCCAGGGCACTTGTGCAATCGTGGAACTCGTAGACTAAATAGCATTTTGTTACGTCAGAATGTCGCGCATTTACTGTGTTCTTTCCTTCTATGATCTGAGGTTCTTTCACTACCCGCTATAGATTTTAGCTTTCCATTTGTACGGTTTCGCTAGCAACTCGGAAATCAAGTTACTACTATTGGGCACTTGACTGACACTTGTCTTATGTCGATTACTTTGTAATTCTGGAGGCAATCATCTCAAATAATCATCTCGCTTGTTATTTTCTCATGCATAGCTCACTTATAAGAGTTAACCACGTATTTCCTACTCCATAACGCGCGGTGTTCTCTGCGGTTGAGAAAAAGCAAACAGTTATTATGTATTTGTAACGTAAACACATAATTATAGTCCTTGAAAACTGGCCGCGTAACTAGGCGCTCTTCATAAATGCACGGACTGGACCAACTGGTTCTGGATTGTTGTATAACGTATGTATATGCTTTTTGTTAACAATTAAACACGCGTCTGATACGTCAATGAGTGTACCGGCAACGACGCACAAACAAAGTTTAGTTAGAGATCATACGTACAGTCAGTACTGCATATTACTATACTTTTTTGTTGCAGAATAACACCTTACCCTACATAAGATGGTTTGTGTAATTGATGGCTTGATGTCGTAGTTACTATCCTATTCATCGCTGTATAATAATGTGCATGAAAAGTTCAGAAAGTTGGATAGAACTTTTAGAAAGATAAAATTGTGATTGCTCATCATAAGTTGAAAGTCCACCTCTTGTGCTTTGTTTCGTGACTGAAAATAAACAAATACGATTACTGACTGAATTCATCTTATCGTTCCGATCAGTCGATCAACAAATACGATTATTTGCGATGTGCTTGTTTGTTAGCATTCCATATTTCATTCCAAATTCCATCAATGCTCACTTTTGTTTTTATCCACAACAAGGAAACTCTTGGCCTGTATCTCACTCACTCTATTTATCAAACGTATCGTATTTTCTCATGTAAACGACAGATAAAACACTATCGCAATGAAAAAATATATTACAAGGCCAATTTGGATTATTTCTTCAGTTTTCCAGCTGATACAAACTTAACTCTTTAAACAAAAATGTTTCAAATTCCTCTACTTTATTGCATGTGGCTCAGTTCTCTTAAGATTCTAAACTCCCAGTTTGATCTTAATAGTTAAGATATCTAAGATGCTTAAGGAATTTATATCTAGCGGGCAGACTGGCAATTAGTGGGTCATTTACCCAGGCGAACAGGTTATACCTGTCGGTCCTGACACTCGGATTGTGTCGTTATTTACGATTGTATTAAATTGACGATTTTGTAATTACTTTTACTTAGCTAGAGAAAGCTAATATGTAGTATAAATGCGAATGTGCCTATTTACTACGTTTGTTGTAAACCGCTGACCAATTTTGGTGATCTTTGGTAGAGACAGATTAACTATTAGCCGGGTTCTTTTTGTTTTGACTTGTGTATGTGTCACTGACCAGTGTTGATGAATTTTGGCATAGGTATCGGCTAAATTTTGTCGTAAAATAAATGTTTTTTCGGGAGATTTTCTATTTTATCGGGAGTCAGGAGGACATACATAAAATAGAGAGAATCTTGACATGTCCCGATCATCTTGCAACTCTACTTCATTCTAAAAACAATATTTTATTTCCATACACCTATTAAATACTAATCATCACTCCATTCAAGTCATTATGCGGTACACTTGCGGCAGACTTTACACGCAATAAAAGTCATGCACGCCACGTGATGATGATGATTGAAAATCCGAGGAAAGAAAGCCAGATTGATTAGTTCCTCTATTTATACTGCACTAAATATGTAGTTACTAAGGTAATAACATACCACCAACATTTGCCATACCACGCCAACGCCACGTGTGGACCGTTTAAAACATAAATCAAATAATAAACAGTACGTATAATGGATGCAAAAAATAATAATTTAATAGACGCAATTTTATTGCGATTGAGTGGGAAGATGTAACAATAACAACAGGTTTTTGAGCAGCTTAAGCGTCTGAAATTGCACTACATGTATTGCCATTGGCTCCAGGAAATGACATCCTTTAAATAGAATGGGGATGTTGCCTGGGTCAAAAAGCAAGAGTTTTAATTAGTCCGTCGGTTAACTTATCAAAAAATACTTTACACGTATTTTTCACTTTTTCAAACTAATGAAAATTTAAAGAGATATAGCGCCCCAAAGTGCATAAGAAGAGGCCCGTGACGTCAACGCTTGCTTAAAAATGCCGCACGTTGTGACGTCGTGCGCAACTTCAACGCACCATAACTATGTAATTATTTGTTAGATTGACAAATAAAATTATATGTGTCCAATATTTTTTGATATTAAACATTACGGACTAAAAAAATTTTTTTAGGCAACTAGCCTATTGTATTTGTGATTTCTTCCTTACTTTTCTTTCCGAGTTATTTTAGAAACCTATCTAAATCGACGTGACCTTTCCGGTACTTAAAGCGCAAACCGTTTAGCAGTATAAAGTTTATCAAAAGCACTCTCTTGTGTTACTCTTTTGTTATTGTTGCATAACATGGCGATTGTCTTAACATAATGGGCAATTTCGCCTTCACCCAACATGTTCGCAAGAGTACATAACATCATAACAAGATTCGTTCTCCGGCCCCGATCACCTCGAAGGTCGCGTACGAAATTCAGTTAGCATTATGTCCATAATGTAGATTGATGCAGTAGCATCTTTCCTTGATAAAGGCGAGACATCTGCAAGTGGGCCATTCCTTTTTCTATTATTTTCTGGTAAAAATGCTATAAACGCTAACGTAATCAGCCAGCAGAATCTTAAGACTTTATATAAGATTACTTTCTTTAGTATTAACGAGTTAATTTAATATCTTCGTAAGACAATACATTTTGTTATAAAAATAAATCCAGGAATAGTGGACAAATAGTGAAACTCTCGTAAGATTTTATTGGCTCTGTGCACGATTACAGCGCCAACTAGCGTCCACAACTTTGTGGGCTCTGTCACATTGACATTTAGGTTGTTTAATTGTGAAAAAATATCGAAATGAAAACAAAACAAATATTTTCAACTAATAAATTGTTGTGATACCACGATTTGGGTGGAAAAAAGGTTTTGAAATCATTTTGGTCATTCAAATTAAATGAGGTAAGTCCAAAAAGTGTGTTTAATTTTGATTGTGTCAGGGTTTGTTTACTTCATTTATAATTGTAGTTTTACAGTACAACAAAAAGAAAAAGCTACTTTAACGGTTTCATTATACAGGGTGTCCCAAAAACAATGGATAACCCTGTAACCATCGATAGGCCTCGCCATGATCTCCCTAACGTCCATTTTTGACCCCAGTAAAAATATCACCGATTTCAAGATTTTTAAGTTTTTGTGCATTTTTAGAAAATTGCCACCTGCGATTACTTTTTCTCGTACCATTTCTACAAATGAGGATACTTTTCAATCTAGTTTTTTTCCTTATCACAAGGGATAGTTGGGCTATCAAAAGAAAATATCAAAGTTCAACAAACTAGTTTGAAAGTATGAAAATTTTAAGAAATTGCAGAAGAGAAGGAAAAATTAATTCATTGTCTTGCACTTTTGATCAGCCATCGTGTAAAAAAAATGTAGGAAGACCATCGTGCCCATTACCTTAAAAACTTCCTTGGTTAATTGAGATTCTAAAAAAGTATCACGAGCCTATGTATCCTGTATTATTTTTATCTTATGGCTACTTGAATAGCAACTGGTATGAAAACTGAAAAAATGAGTTTTTCTCGTAATAGTTAAACTAGGACTGCATAGTGGCATTAAATACAAATGGATACTTTTTAGCGTAGGAATTTAAATAAAGCAACATTTTATCATCATCATCATCATCATTTCAGCCGTAGGACGTCCACTGCTGAACATAGCCCTGTACCCTAATGATTTTCATAATGACCGCTTGGTAGCGGCCTGTATACAGCACCTTCCTGCTTATCTTTATGAGGTCGTCGGTCCACTTTGTAGGTGGACGTCCTACAATGCCCTCTCCGGTACGTAGCCTCCACTTGAACCCTGCTGCCTCAGTTCTGAGAACTACTGTGCTTTGCCCTTTGCCACTTCAGCTTGCTGATCCGTCGGGCTATGTCAGCAACTTTAGTTCGTTTACAGGTCTCCTAATTTCTGATACGGTTTCGTAAAGAAACCCGAGCTACCCTTCCATAGCACGCTGTGCAAAAAATCCACGTTTCTGAGCCGTGCATCATCACGGGCATCTGTCTATAGGCACATTTATAAGGTGTAGAACAAAAAATAAGTAATCACAAAAACGCAGAACTGACGGCCAATGGGGCAACAGGGTTCAAGAGGAGGCTACGTACCGGAAAGCGCATCGTAGGACGTCCACCTACAAAGTGGACCGACGACCTCATTAAGGTAAGCAGGAAGGTGCCGGATGCAGGCCGCTACCAAGCGGTCATTATGAAAATCATTGGGGTACAGGCCTATGTTCAGCAGTGGACGTCCTATAGCTGAAATGATGATGATGATGATGATAAAATGTTGCTTTATGAAAATTCCTACGCTAAAAATTATCCATTTGTATTTGATGCCACTATGCAGTCCTAGTTTAACTATTACGAGAAAAACTCATTTTTTCAGTTTTCATACTAGTTGCTATTCAAGTAGCCATAAGATAAAAATAATACAGAATACATAAACTTGTGATACCTAATCAGAATCTCAATTAACCAAGGAAGTTTTTAAGGTAATGGGCACGATGGTCTTCCTACATTTTTTTTACACGATGGCTGATCAAAAGTGCAAGACAATGAATTAATTTTTCCTTCTCTTCTGCAATTTCTTAAAATTTTCATACTTTCAAACTAGTTTGTTGAACTTTGATATTTTCTTTTGATAGCCTAACTATCCCTTGTGATAAGGAAAAAAACTAGATTGAAAAGTATCCTCATTTGTAGAAATGGCACGAGAAAAAGTAATCGCAGGTGGCAATTTTCTAAAAATGCACAAAAACTTAAAAATCTTGAAATCGGTGATAGTTTTACTGGGGTCAAAATTGGACGTTAGGGAGACCATGGCGAGGCCTATCGATGGTTACAGGGTTATCCATTGTTTTTGGGACACCCTGTATAACAGTAAATGTATTTAAATGTTCCTGTATCGCTAGTAATAAATTAAATATCGTTTTCAGATCGAAATGAGTATTGTTTTGAAGACCGGGTTTGTGAGTTTTACAATATCAAATTCCAACCACAAACCGTATTTTAAGGAAAGTTGTTGGTATTGGCTGGACAAGTCCGAGATGTAGAAGAATTCAGAACAAAACAAGGGCAGAGTTCAATAATTCACGCTCTCATCATAAGGCAAACATCTGTGCACAACAACTACTGTGACTCATTTTTGTACTACCACGTTGTATAGTCTAGTTATTTCCAAATTGTAAACGGCTATTAAACCAGCCCTATCGAAATACAGTCCACTCTTTTATTTAAGTTCCCAGTAGGACCCTTTTCATGCGATTAGTTAATGATATTAAAATGTATTATGTAGAATCGCTTTGCCATTGACAGATAAATCTGATGACAGAGCTTACATTATTTCTACTTCTGACCACCATGAGCGCTGCGATCGATTATGTTACCCCCACCTAGTACTTCGCACCCAGCGAATAGCCTAAAGCACAATCACCTCCTTTAAAAACTTCTTTAGAGTTACTCCAACGTAGATTTTATCATATTATAGTTTTATATTTTTATGATCTAGGATATAAGTTATCGCAACCCTAGATTAGCTGATAATCTATAATATCTAAATCCCATGGGTGTTATGTGAAATGTATAACTGTGGGAAGCGGCCAGTGGCTTGGCCAGGCGTGATGCGGTTCGCACATCATTGTCGCGATTACATGGCTCCCATGTTCCCACGACACTGATGTTATCAGCTAAGACAAAAACGCTTCCGTTTGAGATTTTAATAAGAGATTTGCTAGATGTGTAGTGCATAATGTCATCATCAGCGTACGTATGACTGATTAGTTAGGAATACCTTTTCAGTTGTATGTCTGATTAGTTAGGAATACCTTTTCACTACCTGGATCGGTCATCTCTGACTTTTTAAGTTCTATCAAGATTGAAAGGAAGAAAACACTCTAAGTATTATTTACTAACGTTACTCTTATGTCGTTCTGACACAGATATTTTACAGTGAATCTTCACCAGATCAAAAAAATTTGTTCATAAATCAAATTGCATAAAATGTGTTTGAAAAACTACCATTTCAGTATGCACAGAGCTACATAAAGATTTGTTTCTTGTTCCAAGATTGTGTGTTGTTTGGCGGATGTACACACACCGGCAGATTTAGCGGAACGCAAAAAAAAGAATGAAAATAAGGAAAATTACTACTGATCTATGAAATATTTATTATACAAAATAAAGAGATAATTAAAATAAAATAAAATAACATAGATTTTTTAAATATTTAGTCGTTTTTATTTAATAAAAAATCATCGAAACGAAATTTCAATTTTTCAGTTTTGAACAAAAATTAGAAATTGTGGCCAGATTAAAAATTAGGGTAGCTTATCACTAACCAAATGAATTAATTAATGATGGGTATTTCCCCCTCTTGCTCTGATGATGGTTTCCATTCATCTGAGCATGCTGCAGTTAATGTTATGAAGGGTATTTTGGGGCAATGTCTGCCATTCCTCTAGTAACGCGTTTCTCAACACCACCGGTGGTATTCTGAGTTTAACACATCTTTTAAGAAAGTCCAAGACATGCTCTATAGGATTCTTGTCTAGGGATCTTGCCAGCCACTGCATCATGGGTATATCCAAATGGTTTAGATGTGCCTGTACTGAGCGAGCACTGTGAAAACGAACATTATCGTGAATTAAACTAAAGGAGTCCACAATAAATGGAGTAAATGGCACATCATGTTCTTCTAAAATGTTCCTAGTGTACCATTCAGAAGTCGTATTTCCTCCATCACCCACCACTAACTCCGTGCGAGCTCCCAAAAAAATCCTTCCCCACACCAGAATTAAGCTACCTCCATAAACCACGATATTTTCAAAATTAAGACTAAATGTTACGTTCTCTTTGTGTCTCCATATTCGCTATCTTCCATCGATCTGGTTTAAGAGAACTCTGCACTCATAAGTGAAGAGATCATGCCTCCAGTCGTTCAAGACCCAATCACGATATTCACGTGAAAAGTTCAATATGTTTTTTCGGTGCTGTGTCACAAGTTGGAGCTTTCTCGGGTATGCACGACCCTATACCAACTTCAGTAAATCTCCTGTGAACTGTGGGCTCAGTCACTCTTACTCCTCGAGTGTCTTTAAGGTTATTTCTGGCTTGAACAGCAGGTAACCGCGACTTTCTGAAAACTCGAAGTTGTAAAAAACGGTCATCCCGTCGCGAAGTACGCCTTTTTCTGACTTGAACCCTCCTCCTAACGACAGAAATGATCAATCTGTACCGTTGGTTACTGCCATGGGTGGTCGATACTGATCAACGACGTCTTACGGCAGCCGATTTGTATGCATGGCCGTTACTTCTCATATCATCTGCCTTAATGATTTCTGACGGTGCTAAGCTGGGCATAATAAACCCTTATAAGTAACTGAATGCTTACACAACAAAATTCTCAGAAAAAAAACATCTTTCACGTAAAAGAAATCCAAATTAGCAAAAGCTTCATTCAATTCAAAACACTCAACGAAACTGTTGATGGGGTAATTTAAACAAAATAATTAAAAAAATATACTGTTGGCAATTAGTTTTTTCATATTTAGAATTAAATTAAAAAATAATATCATAATTAGGCATTTTTTTCCTAAAATAATGATGATATTGATGCTTTTTTTTCCGTTCCTCTAAATCTGCCGGTGTGTGTATTTATTAAAGTCTGGCATATACAAGCTATTATAGTAAGTTATATTCCATTGTCCTGGTTCCACTTCAATAGCCTAATGAATCGTCCAGATCAATTCAAACAATCTAGTCTCTACACACTGTAAGATTTGCACATGCATAGTGAATTATAAGTTTGCTAAACTTTTTCCCTCATATTCATTAGGCGAATTTTAATTTCCTTATTTTTAAAAGATTCAAAACAATGCTTTAGCCGAAACCCTGTTGTTACCTCTTGTTGTTATCTTGGCGTAAGTAAGAGAGTAGTGATTATTTACCACAAAAAATGGGGAATTGTGTTGCTCTTCGCCAACTGCATACTTCCGAACCTAAATTAGATTTAATTTATTGTTCGTGTGCGTCGCCCGCGCTCATCGATTGTATGCTATGTAACCGAATCGTTTGTCAGCGATCGCTGACCACTTTCGTTATCGGTGGCATCGTGCATCGGCGCTGTCCAACATCACTAACATATGCTGGATTTATTTCGCCGATAACGCTATCTGTGCCAAATTGTTGCCGGTTCAATTTGCGCGTGAACAATACTAAAACTGATCCATATGTTAAATGTTTGGCATAATGTTATCCTTATGTCCAACTAGCTGACCCGGCGAACTTTGTTCCGCCTTAATGGCAATAAATAAGCAGACTTTTTTTTTAATTTCGAACGGGATAAAAAGTATCCTATGTCCTTCTCCTGGCTCTAAACTACCTCCCTGACAATTTTCAGCTAAATCGGTTCAGCCCTTCTTGAGTTATAAGCGAAGTAACTAACACGACTTTCTTTTATATATATAGATAGTCTGGGATATAACAAATTCATGGGCGTCATAATATGAATGACAAAATCAAAGCATTGCTCATTGGTATTTTAATTTTACCGTATTCAGTACTTTGTGGTGTATGTTGTAATGTTACAATCGTTGGTGAATGGATTTTAGGATATTATAAAAATCATCGAATATCCTATTACCTTTTATTAACTACTAGCTTTTGCCCGCGGCTTCACCCGCGTGAAATTTTAGTTTGTCACAGTCACAGATCGTAGTAAATTATAGCCTATTATGTTAATCTGGGTTATAAACAATAATACTGTAAAGTTTCAACAAAATCCGTTCAGTAGTTTTTGCGTGAAAGAGTAACAAACATCCAGACATCCACACAAACTCGCATTAAATATTAATATTAGTAGGATTAGTAGGAAGGTACCGAATCCACTAATAACACTCACATTATTGCACATGTTTAGTGCATTTTGTAGTAAGTAACCCGACGTTACCTTGCCGCCGAAAACCAGTTGCTGCATTGACTTTGACTTTGATACGTGCACTTAATTATCTATTGTAAAAATGATCAATTAAAACGATTCGGCCTTCTAAACAATGATAAACAATTATTTCAGGTCTATGAATTTTTATTTTAGTTGAATTTATTGTTTAATATAGCCTCGTTCAGTAAAATAAGTTGTTTATTGTTTATCTTGCGCATTAAAATACGTTTTGATTCTCTATTGGTTTGTTGTTTGTTGCGCTATTAAAATAAACACACCTAACTGTAAAAAAAAATATTTACGTTAATTTCTAATATTGAGTGCTATTCAATCTTATATGGTGAAATCATTTATTACTCTTAACTTTCTTGTAACATAAGCATTGCCATACATACAGTTGACGTCTAGTTAGCTATATGATTGTCGCTCATTATTGATCAATCAATTGACTGGGATGGATCGAAATTAACTCCATTCGAGTCCATGACCTTCGAAATTGATCTTTTGCAATTCATACGCAACCGTGTACGCTGAGTTGTATTGTGTAGGTTGCTTAATAAATATGAAATACTTAAAATTCCTACCTATTTATAGGTGCTTTTCAACTCTCAAAGAAAAGACATCTTGTGAGGGAACACAAGCTTAGGTACACGCCCTTTAACANTTAAAGATTTCCTGGCCTGGACTTGGTATTACATGGATCTCACAACTTTTTACCGTAGAACAACTGAGTTGCGAGACTTGGTTTTTTTGACAAGTATTGTTTTTGATGGGATATGTATTTATTTGGTAATAGATAAAGCGATTTTGTAGTATGGAAGTTTTGTAGTATGGATTTTGTAGTTTGTAATTATGGAAAGCGACAGTGGCGACCACGGGCTGGAAGACGTAGCGTGGGCAGGCCTCCTACTAGGTGGACCGACGATCTGGTAAAGGTCGCGGAAAGAGGCTGGATGCCGGCAGCGCAGGACCGTGCATTGTGGAAAACCTTGGAGGAGGACTTTGTCCAGCAGTGGACGTCATTTGTCTGAAACGAACGAACGATTTAAACGTTCTTTATTTTACTATAAACCAAAAGTATGCTGCCTTTAAAGCTCTAAGTGAAATAAATCACCAGTCTATTCGGTAACTGCGAGTTGGCGTGACCCACATACTGCTCTGGGCCCGACTGGACTGGTCTCAGATCATAGAAGGGAATAGATGTGAAACGGGGGCGTGGCGCGTGTCTCCGCGATATGCCCAGAAACGCGATTCAGTCGTACTGAGGTAATGTTCTCCAATATTTTTGGATAATGCGTTGTTACGTGCAATAACACAAGTGAAACGAAGAACTAGAGGAACAATGGAGTCAATTACCACATGTAAGTATTGCAAATCCATTGGTTTTTAGCTTATTAATTAAAAAAACTAAACATTTTTACGAACGAATTCAGTACCGTAACTGTTACTGCGATATCGCAATTAGTGGTGTAAAAATTCAAATACGTTTTACATTGACGATTTAGTTAGCAACCACTTTATGTCATGATTAACTACTGCGCAATGTATTTTATTTCTTCCGATATCCACTGTCGCGTGAAAATACACAGTACGGCCGCATGTGCCGGTCGTAACATAGTGCAGGGCTCGTGTTCTAATGCGGTTTCCTATTATCGATAAATAGAAGTAAATTATTATTTTCTATTTTCTAATTTTGAATGAAAAAATCATGAGTTGCTTGCGATTTAAGTTTTTACAAAAACAATAATAATAGTAGAAGTGATTAGTAAATGTCAACTATGTAATTGCTATAAGAGCTAGTTGAAAGCCTAATATAGGCATTATTTTTAATAAACATAGGCGGTACGAAATTCGCCATAATTAAAAAGTTAATGCGCAATAGTAGTTAATAATAACTAAGTATAGTGATCCTGTCGACATTGAGCTTTGGTTGGGGTAAAATGTGAATTATAAGGAAACTACATTTAGTCCCAATTGATTCTGAGTTTTTCGTCCATACAAAATGGAACTGACTCCTTTATGCAAAAATTATTAAAGAACACAANTATGTAACGAACATAGATTTTTGTTATCTTTGTTTTGTAAAAGGCTTAAATGTAGAGGGAGTGTTAAACCTTTTTGAAATTTATCGCCTTTTACATGCGGCTCACGCTTGACCGTATTTTTATTTTTTATTTTGTCTATGACAGCTCTGTCATCTTTCTACTCTCTGATCTACGATCCGTACATGTAATTGTTTGGTGTTAATAAATTCACATTTATTTCTTCGATAAAGACTTTAATTTATCACTATTTAACATTATGTATAAGTTTACTACCAATGAATACCTTAATTTCGAACTCCTCCTATGTTCTTCTGATTAATTTCGTTGCGGGTCCAATGACAGTTTAACTTTCCCCCGGGACAAACTTGACTTAACTTAACTTCATTGGTTGGGTTTTTGTGGCGGTCAAGCTGTAGATCCTGGCTACAAAGGAGTTGCAGTGGTGGGAACGAGAGGTAGGAATAGTCCCGTACCAATGAATACCTATTGAGGGTTATCAAAAAATTCATAACTTTTTGGATATTGATTCTGCACCACTCGCAAACCTTTCTAAAGTTGTCCTTTATACCAAGGTTGTCTGGGATTTTGGATGAACGGCTGCATAATTTATTACTACTTACTTTCTTATGTACTACCTACAGACGACAAATTGAGATAAATATTGTAGCATCTTTTCTAGTTGAATAGGTTCTATATTACAATAAAAATATAGTCTGACGAGCGCCAAATCTCTATTTTTACGAACTTAACGATGAAACTCTTATAAGTTAAATACACTGATCAGTACAGTTACAGGCAGAGAGTGGTCTCTATCTGACTCTTAAACTTATAAAAAAATCATGTTAATTCCGTACTCTGTGAAAAACAGAAACAAAACCGTGCATTTTTCCAGGATGGATACTACTTGTTCAGAGTCTATTTCTGTGCCGAATCATCCATTCATTGCAGAATTTCTGGTGTGACTGAGCATCAAACATATATTAAAACTTTCGCATTTATGATAGTAATATTAAGATTTATTTCATGCACCCTTTGTATTGTCTCACTATCGTTTGCTGCCAATATGCCTCTAGACTATAAGTGCTATAACCCAGGTTTCTTTCGCCACAGTGACCGAGAAGCCAGCGCCGGCGCCGCGGCCGGCCGGCCCGCACGGCGTGCAGGTCGTGAATACCGGCCCCGACCACACCTTCGTGCTGGACGAGGATGCCCTTAGCGAGCTGCTGCTGCAAGAAGACATCAGAGACCGAGATGTGGTTGTCATATCCGTGGCCGGCGCCTTCAGGAAGGGCAAGTCCTTCTTGCTGGACTTCTTCCTCCGGTATATGCATCACAAGGTGAGCACTATTCCCAGTTACACCTTAGTGCTGGATGAGGATTCCCTCAGCGAGCTACTGCTGCAGAAGGACATGAGGGACAGTAACTTATAATTATCTCTTTCTGATGGCATTTTCTAAGGCTCTATTTTTCTATTTTAATTTGATTAAAATTCCCCGGTTGACCATAGATAAGTCTTACCTTTTTGCAGGCTTTGGGACTATACTGTAACAACTTTCTTACTTGTTACTTGCAACAAATCTTGAAATCTATAAAGTAGCGCTTCAGTAACACGTCCTCCATCGTCTGTGTGTCGGAGGCTAAAACTTTCCTTCACTCCTAATGATGATGCATAAATCAGTATTAATTAATATTTCGCCATACCTTGCAAAAAATGACGTGCCTACATGACGCAACAATCTAAATGTTATGACTTAGCATTTTCACTCTACGTGGTCCGGATCTGCATGACGTGGTCTGAAATACCGAATGTAAGATATACAATATACAAGATATTGTTTTGGCAGCCTCTCGCGGGGTGCTAGCAGTCGTTGCCAATATAAAATCATTCATTATTCATAGATTTTTTGTTTGTTATAAATATTTTAACATAATGTTAATTATTATTTTCAAAGCAACTGCAATACCTAGTTGTGTAATTACTTACTTTATTGATATTGTTAAACAACGCCCCGGGTGATAAGCTTTGTTTTTATCATTGAACACACGTAAACGATACATCGCAGTGACGTAGGCATGTTTACTGTTGAAAGTTTATCTGTAACTTGCTTTTTAAAGTGTTATTTTTAATCATATCTTTAATTATTTTAATTGGCTGACATCTGTATAGTTTCTAAGTTCAATGTCTTGTCCTTATTTATAACTCGGATTAAAAATGAAATAACTCGTAGATGAAATAAGTTAAACCTAAAGTGACATAAATAACATTGATAAATTAGAATTCCTGCGAAGACGTATTTGTACTTTCGCGTAATTTATACTGTCACAGAAAGTTTACACTCATACATACCTACTCACTTTTAAAAATAGTTTTTAACAAATTACGTCTAAAAAGAATCACCATTTTGTAGTCCAGATAAAAACACCTGTTGTCTTCTGGCAGTTCTGGTGCATACTTCTATTATCAGGTCATCCAGTATCCAATGAGGAACACTAGAAAGTCGTGTTGCCAATCTACCAGAGGCAAATGAAGAGTTCGTCCGACATTCCCCAAGCTGTCCTGTTGGGTTGAGCAGGATATTTACTTTTATTTGTTCATGAATTTGCATGTCTGAAGGTGGAAGATGGAGATACCTACTTGAAAAATCGTAACACCTACTGATGTAAAAATCCATTTTCGCAAATATGTAAAACTATTTGATTTGATAACATTATTTTGTTGGCTTGTTTCCAGTACGGCGCAGGCGGCGGCGGCGGCGACTGGCTGGGAGGTGACGAGGAGCCGCTGCAGGGCTTCAGCTGGCGCGGCGGCTCCGAGCGAGACACCACCGGTATCCTAATGTGGTCCGAGATATTCAAGGCCACGCTGGACTCGGGGGAGAAGGTAATGTCGCACTGATTGCTCGCTCTCGTCAGTACGGTGGAACCGCTGCAAGGCTCTGGCTCACGGAGGACCTGCAAAACGACGTTGACTTGAAGAAGGCCCAGGATCACTCACGTGTCTGTCTAAACGCCCCGATTACAAGTGATATAATGACACTACTACGAGAAAGTGTTAAGAGTAACTTTATCAGCGCAGTATTCTACTCGAGAGGAACAAGTCCTTAAGAAGGAGAGCTTCGCAATATAAAACATCTCCAATGGTGGATCCATTGTGGTTGTGGGAGTTCGATCAGATGACCTTGACCAATTTGCTGCATGCTTTTTTGCATTAAAGAACTATCATAAAACTTGTTCCATTGTTCCAGGTAGCAATAATCCTGCTGGACACACAAGGCGCGTTCGACAGCGAGTCCACGGTGCGCGACTGCGCAACTGTGTTCGCGCTGTCCACCATGCTGTCATCCGTGCAGATCTACAACCTGTCGCAGAACATCCAGGAGGACGACCTGCAGCACCTGCAGGTCTGTATCGTGCTTGCTGTCGTGTGCGCGCTCCACAGGAGGCCACGTGTGCGCGCTGTCCACCATGCTGTCCTCGCTGCGGATCTACAACCTGCCGCAGAACATCCAGGAGGACGACCTGCAGCACCTGCAGATCTGCATCATGTTTTTATCGTGTAATCACCATCATTAGGTGATAGGCGTTAAACCAAAGAGCGTCCGCTGCTGGACAAAGGCTCCCAAAAGATTTCTACAACGACCAGTGCCAGTGGTCTTAATTCACGTGTTTTGACAGTCAAGATCTCGCTGACGTTCATAAGTCGTCCCATTGAAAAACATTTCTTAATCCGTATTCACAAGGGTCATTTTGATAGAACGATTATTCGATAGGATCGCAACTCAGTGTTTTGTTGTCGTTGAAGTTTTGTTACATGAATAAGGCTACAGTTCTTCGCTGGCCGTATCCAGCTTCCCTTCCACTACATCAACATTCCATCGAGTGGAAGAGAGGTGCTCATCACAGTCAAACTTAAACTGCGGCGTAAAATGGCTAATTTTCAGCGTGTGGCATCATAGCTCTCAAAATGCTGAGTTTTGATCTAGGTTTTTTTTGTTAAAGTTATCGAAAACGAACCAAAATACGGCATGTGGTGGCACCATTAATACAGTAGCCCCCGTAAATTGTATACAACAATAACGTTTGTTCTTGTTTTCCAGCTGTTCACAGAATACGGGCGTCTAGCGCTTGAAGACAGCGGGCGCACGCCGTTCCAGCGGCTGCAGTTTCTGGTGCGCGACTGGAGTTTCCCCTACGAGGCGCCTTACGGCGCCGTCGGTGGGCAGACAATACTCCAGAGGAGGCTCAAGGTGAGTGATAAACTATTCTGGGGAATGTCTTTCAGAAAATGCTATCCTTGGACATTGTATACAGTGCCATCTCGTTCTAAAGTTTATACTAATCGTAATAAAGAGGCTCAAGATGGATGGGACATTCTACATTGTAGAACGTTTTAGAAAATCAATATTCTTGTCTCTTGGACATTTTATACACCACCATCTTGCTCCAAAGTTTGTCTGCTTGTATAGCTACCAAACAGCAGACATTTTGAAGACTTAAGGTATTTATTTTTTTGTAAATAACAATATGTCGTCTTCCCGCGAAGTAATCGTTTTCTATACTCAACGGAAGGACTATCGCAGAAAGTGCCATAAATAACTTTTGTAAAAGAGATGCGCACGCGCATATTACTTGACTGAAGGTTTTTGAAAATAACATCTTTTCATCTCCATAGCACGGTAATACTATCTATACAGTATTCCAACTCGGCCATATTTTTGAAATAAATGTCAAAAGTCGCGCGGTATGTCACAGTATGACAACATGCGATAGGGCTGCCCACCTACAGTACCCAGTTTGATTACATCTGCCTACTTAAAATTTCTATCTAGTTTTGTAATTGTATTTTTTATTTAGTTAGACAAACAAAATACTTTGTGAATGGAATAGGTTAAAAATGTGTGTTGTTTTGTGATTACTTAGTAGATTTAATTTAGTAAAAACTACTTAAATCATTTTGAAACTTTAATAATCATAATGATCTGTTACTTTAATTCGTCGTTGAAGTCGTGGGCAAAAATAAGCTGGTTTAATACAACATCATTTTCATTTCCAATCAAACTGACTGAAAATAACAATTTGACTAGTTTTTTACCAATTTGACCGTAAATGACGGTCATTCAAATTCAATCAGTTTTGTCATTTTTAAATTTTAACACTTGGCCCACAGCTTGGCCACCGACGTCCATTCGGCACATTCGCGACACCCCCGACTTTTGCATACCGAGCGCATACCGAGATTTGAATTTCGAAAGAAAGTTCTCGTTTCGTCTGTTTATATGAAGTTACAATACTGTATGATATTATTACCGTGTCCATAGATTACATCTTTGATTCTTCTTTTGTGTCGACAACAAACCTACACAGTGTCAGCCCAAAACTCCGCCACAAGAGTGGCGTTGTCAGTAGCACTCATCAACTCAAACATCTTTGATACGAGTGTTTTATTTTTTATGTTGGTTAATGAAACAGTTGTGTGTCGTCAGGTGTCGGACAAGCAGCACCCCGAACTGCAGTCGCTGCGCAAGCACATCGCGGCGTGCTTCTCGGAGATCGCGTGCTTCCTCATGCCCCACCCCGGCCTCAAGGTCGCCACCAACCCACACTTCGACGGCCGCCTCTCAGGTCAGTAGACATTCCCCCTCTTTCACGCAACTTAGATAGCCGCTTCGTAGGTCAAATACCCCGCCCTACCATATTTGCACTTAATGCACGTTGACTGTCGCCTCGCAAGTCCGAAACGTTCTTCCCTCATCCGCACTGCTTGCAGCGCCTCGCAGGTCACTACCAAAACTTCGATGACTGTCTTACAGGTTAGGCTTAGTGTGAATTTACATAAAACGTCACTAGCGAGCCCGTTAAAAAAATATACTCAGCCATAGGACGTCCACTGCCGAACATAAGCCTCCCCCAATGCTTTCCATGTAGCCCGGTTGTTGCGGCCTGCGTCCAGCGCCTTCCTGTTGTTACCTTTATGATGTCGTCAGTTCCCACGCTGCGTTTTCCGGTACGCGGCCTCCACTCCAGAACCTTGCTGTCCCATTGGGCGTCAGTTCTGTGTAATATGTGCCCTGCCAAACTCACACTACGCACCCAGATGTCTTGCCATCTCCCACAGAGCTGACAGTGTTGTAAGTTTTCCTCTTCCCTCATCGTTTCGCCGACGCCGTATCATCGCTTCAGCCTAAAGTCGTCCACTGCTGGTCAATCACCTCCCCAAGGATCCATTACGACCGGTCCTGGACTGTCCGCATTAAAGTGCCTCCCTTGATCTTTACCAGGTCGTCGACTTTCGTTTCTAATCGCTTCCATTTGTTCTGTTATTAATAGAAACATCTGCCATCCCCATCATACGGGCTAGGATGCGCGCCGTGATAAATTCTTATCGATGATTTTAGACGACAAATGTATGGGCTTATCGCGAAAATCTATAATTCCAGACATCGAGTCAGAGTTCCAGCGCTCTCTCCAGCAACTGGTGCCAATGCTGCTGGCTCCACAGAACCTGGTGCCGAAGCTGATCAACGGGCAGCGCGTGCGCGCCAAGGACCTCGTGCAGTACTTCAAGTCCTACATGCACATCTACAAGGGCAACGAGCTGCCTGAGCCCAAGAGCATGCTCGTGGTGAGTCTAGAGTTCATTTCGAAAGAAAAGAAAAAACATAACTTTATTTAGCTACAAAAAGACATACATTTTGCGGGTAATATCTCGATTGGGAAGACAGCATTAACCAACAGGTTTTAAGAAAGAACTACTCTAAGGAACACGATATTCTAGCCTATTAGATGTTTGGTAGCTTCAATATGAATAAGAACTTAGTCAACTGTCAAACATCAGGAGGGATCTTAATTTGACAGGTCATCAAAAGCATGTCAATTGACTGTGTGTGTGTACTACCCTATTCTAACCTGCACATTTACATGGTAAAAAAATATCTGGTAGCTTTCAGTTGGTATCAATAAACACCTGGACGTTAGTTAACCTGGAATCTTGTCTGGTTTCTATGTCCCATTCTTTGAAAATATAGACAGTCTAAAAGTTAATTAGAATTTACGTCATCATCATAGCCTAAATTCTAAAACCTCTACGGTCTTCGGTCATTGAAACTAATATTCCTTTCCAGGCCACAGCGGAAGCGAACAACCTCACAGCGGTAGCAGAAGCCAAGGAAGTTTACACGACGCTCATGGAGGAAGTCTGCGGCGGGGCGAAGCCCTACCTGCAGACACAGTTGTTAGAGGCGGAGCACAGCCGCGTGCGCGACAAGGCACTACACGCCTTCCACGCCAAGCGCAAGATGGGCGGCACCGAGTTCAGCCAGGCCTACTGCGAGCAGCTCGTGCAGGTCAGTACCACCACTTCTCATTCGAGATGAAATGAATATCTAGGTTGAAGTGGTTTAAGAGCTTACGTTAAAATAAATATTCCTTCGGAATTGAGCAACAACCACGAGCTGTCAAACGAAACCGATTTTGGATGACACTTGATGTTATTTGTGTGTCAATGTCAGAATTATTGCACTATTTTGTACGTTAAATAAATCACCGAACCAATCACCACGTTTATGAAGCACTATTTCTCATAACTATTTCCACCACTATTTCCACTATTTCACTTGCGTAAAATCGGAAAATGTCTCGGGAGTTTAAATTTTCAGCGTGCCAATAAGTGCTAACGAACTGTCAAATACCTAGGTGATGCAAAAACTTCTGTTACATTGCATCTCTTTTAACCACACAGTGTTGATGCTAGTGACATCTCGCTCGCTCAGTCTTTTGTTGCTTTATTCCGCTTGGTAATAATAACTTTATGGGCGGGAGTAGACGCGCGCCTGCGTACTACCGGGTGCCCGCTCCTAAAGTCTCAGCGGCGGACGCAAGCGGCGCGCGAGTTTTAGCGCACAGTCTATGCCGTAGTCCACCGACTTTTTGTCGGCCGATAGTTGGGTCGAACAGCATTCGTTCTGATTTGCATGAAGAATCGGCCGATGTTCATACATACATTTCCATACTGATTAACAGTTCGCTGTTTGACGCAACTATCGGCCGACAAAAAGTCGGTGGACTACGGCATAGACTGTGCGCTCTACTACCTGCCTACTAAAAGTTTGGTCTGCGCCTAGGCTTTATGTTCACTAGGTGTGTCGCAGTGAGTGATGTCACCCTCCCTATTCCAGGACCTAGAGGAGCACTTCCAGCAGTTCCGCGCGCACAACGAGAGCAAGAACATATTCAAGGCGGCGCGCACGCCGTCCGTGTTCTTCGCCATCGCGCTCGTGTTCTACGTGCTGAGCGGCGTGCTCGGGCTCGTCGGGCTGTACCCGCTCGCCAACCTCTGCAACCTGGCCATGGGGCTGGCGCTGCTCACGCTCGTGCTGTGGGCCTACATCAGGTAGGGCTCTGCCTCCGTGGTCTTCGCCATCGCGCTCGTGTTCTACGTGCTGAGCGGCGTGCTCGGGCTCGTCGGGCTGTACCCGCTCGCCAACCTCTGCAACCTGGCCATGGGGCTGGCGCTGCTCACGCTCGTGCTGTGGGCCTACATCAGGTAGGGCTCCGGCTGAACGACCACCGTAGTGACAACAGAAATTGTTACTTAAGGCCTAGTTTCTCAAGACGGATCGAAGCAAAAAAGTATTTTAAATAACAAATCAGGTTTTATTATTTCCACATCTCTCCGCTCCGTGCGCGGTGGAAATTGATGGCGTGGAGAGAAGAGAAGAGAAGTGTCGCGTGGACTCATTTTTCTGTACAATTTGACCGCGGCGGCGACGTGGCGCGGAGCAGAACTGCGGAGTGTATTTTCCTTTCATAGACAGCAATAGACTGACAGCTCATAGCTATGCACAGCTCACACATCTCTTCTCGTCTCTGCTCTTCTCCGCTTCGCTTTGGTGGAAATAGGCTGCCAGCTACGCCGCACATCTTGGTGGAAACCGGACCTACTAGAAGTTCTGTATACCAATTCTGTATTCAATTGTTGTTCATTTTATTCTTCATCTATTTCAGGTACAGCGGTGAAATGCGGGAGCTAGGCGTGACTATAGACGAAGTCGCGAACTGCTTATGGGATAATGTAAGTTCTTTTTATTTTAAATCTTCTCTCTTACATAGTTATCGTCAGTTATGTGGAGTTCACACTACACTTCGTCGTCACGCGCACTGACTATCACCAAACGGCTTGAGTACCTTCTGTACTCGCCACTCTACCCGGTGAAACTGGAAAAGCTCCTAAAAGTCGGGCCATATTTGCGCGGCGCAGCGTGGTACTACACGGCGCGACACCAAGTGTCAAATTATTCTTTCAGTCATTTCGTATGGAGTATGTCGCATTAAGGCTGCACAGTTACGAGATAATATTTTGACACGCTGTACAGTGCTGCGTAGCTCCGCGTTCCAACCTTTAGGCTACCAGTGCGCGTCTCTTTAAAAAAGCATAATTACTACAATAAAACGTTTGATGGCAGGTAATGAAGCCAGTGTACCAGTCGTGCCTCGAAAAAGGTATGGAGCACGCCGCGGCCGCCGCCGCCGAGCGCACGTTCGGGCCGCCCACGCCCACCGCCAACGGCAAGCACAAGCACTTGTGATGCCGCCCCGCCCCGCCCCGCCCCCCCGCGTCCCACGACAGGGCCTGGCTCAAGGGACGAAACCCGCGGGACGCTGGACACGACAGGGCCCGGCTCAAGGGACGAAACCCGCGGGACGCTGGACACGACAGGGCCCGGCTCAAGGGACGAAACCCGCGGGACGCTGGACACGACAGGGCCCGGCTCAAGGGACGAAACCCGCGGGACGCTGGACACGACCGGGCCCGGCTCAAGGGACGCCACGCGCGGGACGCTGGAGACGACCCCCACAAAACTAACCGTATATCAGCCGAGGCTCTCGCGTGCTGAAGGATGACGGACAGAGCCCGCGAAGATTCCTCCGTCGTCGCATCGAAATTGCTCAAATAGTTTACGCGTGGGGGCGGGATATATAAAACGTGCATGAATGAGCGCGACCTCATTTCTCGTACGTTTCGGAAGACGAATTTATCAAGACGAACCGAATCGGACGCCGCCGTGTCCGCTTCTCATCGATCCTGCTCACGTCGAAATAGTGTTAAATCGAAAGTTTGTGTGATAATGAGTGTCTGGGAAGGTGACTGTGTGATCTGCGGCCGCCCCGTCGAAGGAACTCGGGTGAGTTAAAATTTCGACTTGAAATTCTAGGTAAATATTAGTGTAGATATTACTAGACTCGAGCTAAAGGACCGGTACTGGTGAAGGTTATAATGGTTGTTTTTGTACAGTTTATAGTGAAATTTTATGTAGAACTAGTTTAGTACTGATCGTAGTATTGATTGATTAATCTGACTTATAAGTTTAGACAATAATGTAATGTCTTGGGATGGAACAAGCTTGCATGTGACACGTGATACTTATTGACTGAAGAGTCCGTATATCGCTTAGTATTACGGCGTCCACTTGGCATACTTAATAAATTTTGAAAGCAACTACCAACAATATTTCCAGTGAGTTTTCGTCCGTCGCTTATAAGACTAAATAAACTTTCAATAATAACTAAATAAAACTAATTATTTTAAATTACGAAAATAAAATAGTAACAGAATGCTTGAGAAAAATTTTCGATACTATAAAACAAAGAATTTGACATTTTGTTCACCAAAAGATGTTAGATTTGTGTTAAATGTAGGTAATTTAAGCAATAATGACAAAGACAAATACCTTAGGATTAACCAATCAATACAAAATCATATCACGGTGAAATAATTTCATTATAACGTATGATAGGTCATAATTTATTGATGTGAAATCATTCAGGCACAAAGATTATTTTAATAGCCACATTGTAACAGAGAATTTAAAGGAGGGACACCTTGTTGAAATGCACCAGACAGATGTACTTAACGACACTAGTAGAAGTAGATGTATAAAACATTTTGTACTCTATTACGATAGATTAGAGTGTATTTCATTTGTCACTTGACAATAATGTAAAACAAATATTTCTGTACCTACCCCATTTTCTCCAAAAAGAAAAGTTTATCTGTTTCCCATATTAATTACCTACTTTTTACGATGTGGAAATGCATTATATCTACAGATATTAGGGACAAAAAATCCTTCAGAATATGGCAGCATTATTGTTTGCCATGTTCAACCACAATAACCTCTGCATCATACCTCAGTGTTATTTAAGACGATTAACAAGACACGCCAATCGAATCCAGCTCACAGATTGGTTCCTAACTGTGCCAATGTCACAAAGTAAAATCAAAGTCAACTAGACAAACTACTTAACCACCACTTCAAAAATATGCATCGACATTTTAGAAACTGGGGTTTTTTGAACTGGACTTAAGTACCTATACCGCAAGTAGTTAATAGATATAATTGTACAATTTAATCATATCACTGTACCTATTTAAAATTAGTTAGTAAATTCGGTGTAACTCCTGTGAGTTACATTTTCAACCAGTTGAGTGGCATTTGAAAGACACTTTTAGAAAATGGTAAACTCGACAGTGCTGGCAACATTGAGATATAAATACTTGCAAAATTTGATAACGCTATTTTATAAATAAAACATATCACCATTAAAAATATAGAATTACAGGGTGATGAAAAAGCATTTTTCGGAGTTCAAAATTATGTCGTCTTTTTGTATTTTATAGAAATAAATAAATAGCCTATTTCGATTTTGATAAATATTGAGTATGACACGCTATGTCGCGTTTGCCATATTTCAGTGGCAATATAGTTATGTAAATAAGTATTTTTTTATGTACAATCGACATATCTTCAGATTTCGGAACACTCAAATGTGATGTGCCAATTCGTTAGTAGATTTTTCCAAATTAGCTTCATCTTTGTTTGTTAAATTTTCAGAGTTTATTTTGTTAAAGTACTTGATGGAATAAGGCTAATCTTCCTCTGTATGGCTGCTGGATTTTGACGCGCTCTAAGCTCCTCTTGCCACGTCTATAAAGTGTAATATGTTAATGACAAGTTCACAAAAGGATAATATGGTTGTGAGATCCAAATTGCATTGATATTAATTAATTAATGTCCTACTTAAATCTCCAAAGTGTATTTATGTACAGGAATGATTGATGTGTGACTAATGCCCGTTTTCACCATCAATCCCTAATTTTAAAGCGACCTTTATGAAATATTAGGTAATACCTAACAGGAATTTCGTTTTCACCAACACATAAGGGACACCTTAGGCCTTATGGGAGCACTTTAAAACAGGGGCCCGATTTTCGGCCGCCTAAGTGTTAGGTGACAGTTATATATTGTCAATCACGCCTAATCGGCAAAATGGAAACTGAATGAAATGATTTTTTTGAAGCTTTTTATGCAATTGAGACAGTGGAAACACTTTTTCACTCAAGTTTATTCAGGCGGCTACATAAAAATATTATAGAGTGAGACAGGATTACATACGGTATAGATAGTAGGTTTTGGTCACTAATAACTTATCTCATAACCAAGCTATATTTCTGGCTTCGTTTGTAGTCCCTAGAGCCCTAACAATACCTTATAATTAGATATAATAAAGATTTGATAGGAAGGAGGGCTGCACTAAGGCTTTCTTGGCCTCAGTGGGGGTAAATGAAACACAACGCGGACGGTTGATATCTGGTTTATTACTGTTATGCTATTGCTATATACAAGATTTACACAATTCAATGTGTCCAGTCCAATGTGCCGTCGGTGTAGAGTGCCAACGGTGCACGTTGAGAGTTCATGAGCCAGTCGGCTAGCACGTAGGTCGCGGTCGATGCTGACGTGCGTGTACAGTATCCTTGTGGGCAAGTAAACCAATTTATCTTTTTCCTTGAGGGAAAAATTTTGCTTCATTTCTTTTTTCCATTGTCGTTTTTATCGTTAAATCGTACAAAACTACATACAGAACTCAACAAAATATCTATCAAAATCAATATGTACACATTGTACATTTTTATTTTTCATATTGTATTAGTGTGGTGCAGCAGTCATCTTGACATTTCTTTTTTTAAGGCAAAGGAATTACATTATGCACCCAAACTACAGATTACATAATAGCCCAAATATATTTTTTGTCTTTAATAATAACTCAAAAATACAAAAAGACATCAGTTTTGGTCAACTATTTCTTAGTTTTACTTTTATTTCATTTGTTTCTGTGAAATACGTAAGATATTCCCAATAAAATATTTTATCGGAAATTACCGGTTTTTCAAACGTCACTAGGCGCACGAAGAAACGCCACCTAACAAAAGAGTCCCTACTTAGGTTTACTATAGCATGGTGAAAACGAACTTAGGTTAGTGGGCAGTTTAGGCGATCGTTTAACCAAAGTGATGTCTAGTTAGCAAACGCTTAAGGGATTGATGGTGAAAACGGGCATAAGTCATCATAATTACGGACAATAAGTCATTTTACCAGCGTGGTCTTTTACTTTTCGTTCTCATTATGTATTTATCAAACATCGATATAAAACAAATTCTAATTGTAAATACAAACTTATTGTAAATAAAAGCCAAAAGTGCCTATCTTCCATTTTAAACAATAAAACGTTGTAAACATAGATTAAAAATAGAATAGATAATACTATTTGGTCTGTAACTCCATCGTGCCAAACTTTTAAATCACGTTTTTAATCTGTTCTCATTAAATACTTTGGCTTTTTAATCTCTAGTTTTAATTCTTGAAGGAAAGCTAGTCAACGGTTATTTGACTGGTTCATGACAAAATATTATGTTAACGATCATTATTTCTTATGAAAAAATAGATAATATGTCAATTTATATGTTATTATTAGTATAATTGTTATAAGAGTTGTTACGGGGTGGTAATTTTGTTTATGAAACAATCATGGCCGACGTGTATAGTAGTTTATAATTATGTTAACTAATAGATTGTTTTAACACACTTTATTTGTAAACTTCGCTTAGAGTTAAGTGTTTTATGCGGTTGACACTAAAATGTTTCAGGTGTTTGCGACATTTTAGTTTCGATTCCAATAAAAGAGAAACAATACTTCTCCTGAGTTTATTTTTATATTTCCGTTATAGGTTTTATAACAATGGCGGTGTACTATCTATTAATCAGTTTATTATCTATCAATTTGTTGGGCCAATGGCAAAATAAGAATTTCTCTAAAGCAATATACTAATGCAGATTTTATTCGTTTAATTAAAAAAAAACATTATGAATAATTTTTACTTGCGGCGATACACGGATATAACGGACCAATATTACGAGTATTAATGTTTAAAAAATGATATTTTAAATTGCAACGTATTGTCGCTCCCACTGTATCTTGCTCAATCCCCCTAGCTTTAAGGTTCCTAACGGAAGGTGTTGCATCACCAACTTGCTCCACTTCACATTTTAACCGTGCGTGACTAACGAAAATAAACAAAATATTTAAATACATGTATCATTTCAATCGCACATCTACATTATCTTATAATGGGCGGGCGTAGCTTCGGTAGACAGTTTTAAAAAAAATTGAAAAAAAAATTGAGGACTCCTTTTTTTAAGTCAGTAAAATAAAAGTTAGGAAGACTTCAATTTACAACACAGGAGTCAATATAAAACATATTTACTGACGTAGATTGCACCTTGGTACTTGTTGATAATATAATTTGTTTCGAGTACATAAAAATATAAGATACATACAGCAACAGTAAAAATATTCTTAAAAATATAGTACTAACAGTATACATCTGTACATTAAAGTATATTATAACTATCTATCATATCACATCATCAAAAATATAATTAAATAGAAAACAATTTATACAATAAATAGTAGAAATACATGTCTGAAGAAAAAAAAAAAGGTGTCTATATTTTCTTTTAACTAGCGGCGCGCTATAAGTGAGAGGAATGGCTTGATACAAAAATACAAAATAGTTTTATATATATTATAAAATTATTGTAGGTATATTGAATAAAAATAGAACAATTGTATAGGAAAATTAGTTTGACATTAAAATTCACACAATCTGCAATTCAATTAAAATAGTTTTCTAGGGCGAAGTCCCACTGAACTTCGACAATACCATGTTTCAGATCTTTCATATAAAAATAAGTACATACAAATAATAATGCTGTAATGTAGCAAAACTAGCAAATATGGGTGGGTAAATATGAGTCATAGGTGTTTTTATAAGTCCTTGACTGTAGTTATTCACGATATATTTTCGCATAATTTGTTTGTTCTAAAAATAGTAAGTATTATAGGTTGTGGTGGTAGCGAAAATGCATGTAAAATATTTGTAACAAATTACAGAAGTACCTATTGCACCTTATTATGTTAAACTACAAAATTCAACCAAAATACCAATTCATTTTAGAAGATTCTATTCTATCAAGAATACAAAAAAGTCTTCATTATCAGCCTACTTCAGGCTACTTCTGTCTGGACAATATTTGTTGTCTAATGGCGCAATGAGGGTTTTCGCGTATGAGAAATCCGCCAGATGGCAATACGTAGACGCGAGGTCCAAATGCTGCATGATTGGTTATTTTTGACATGACATTGACAGATATGTCAAAATCCACCAATCACGCAGCAGTCAGACCCCACATCCACGTCCCGCCTTCTAGCGGATCTTTCATACGCGAAAACCCTCATTACACTATGCGGGAATGGACCGAGACAGATAGTGTAAACACGCAATTCAGTTAGTTTCGCCGTGCATCACGCATACTACGGTGTGCGTTTTTGCACTTCTGTTTGGTCAATTTCCCGCATAGTGTAACTGCGCCATAACAATCTTCAAGCGAAGTATTTTGACACTCTGGTAGCCCTAACACATAACTGGCATTGTGTAACTGACAAATATCTTTTCTACAATGATTTTTGTCCAAAAGTCGTTGGCCTTAAGGTCTCGATCAGTCTGTGAGGTAGGAATGTTATGAGTACTTCTTGTCTTCGCTGTGCCCCATCGTTGACGCAGTCGCGTTGCCAACAGCTTGCTGTGTTAGCTACAAGGAACAATAACATTAATTACAAGGTTTGTTATTAAAATCAGTACTTTTGTTGTTTTTAAGGTTGATATTTCAATAGCGCTTATAGAAAAACGCCAATGGATAGTCGCAAAGTAAAAAACTATACCCGGGAGGTGCTACGAGATTGAGACAGACAAAATACAGTAGTATACTTACATAATTTTTGACAGTTTCAGCTCCTTCATCTATTTGTACAGCTACGTCTCGCAGGTTGCCAGTTATCCTGGAATAAAGAAGTAATAATTATGATGTAAGTCTTTTCTTTACATTGCTATTTGAGACTACATAGTTTAAAATTCACTTTATAATAATTTATACGGCCATCTAAAAATAATCACGTTTAGAGATATCAAAGATTTTCCTGTAGGCCTAGGATGCGCGCCGCGACAAGTGGTTATCCGCCATTTTATCGATTTATCATACATTTTGACGTCGATAAGAGTATATCGCGGTAAAATCAAACCTGCTGTATATTCAGCCGTTAGCTCAGCAGCATTAGCACCGCCAGCACAACGGGCGTGATCGCTATCTTGAAGATATTTTTAAACAAAAACATTCAAGGATCCGACTGACCTGCTGTATCCCCATAACGCGAGCATGGCTCCCGCAGTGATAGTGAGCACCTGTCCCACAGCTACCAAGGTCTGGACGCCCACGCCTGATCCCAGTACGCCCAGCAGGTATCCCAGCAGCATGAGAACAGCCAACACAGCGGGCGTGATCGCTATCTTGAAGATATTTTTAAACAAAGACATTCAAGGATCCCACTGACCTGCTGTATCCCCATAACGCGAGCATGGCCCCCGCTGTAATAGTGATCACCTGCCCCACGGCTACCAAGGTCTGGACGCTTACGCCTGATCCCAGAACGCCCAGCAGGTATCCCAGCAGCATGAGAACAGCCAGCACAGCGGGCGTGATCGCTATCTTGAAGATATTTTTAAACAAAGACATTTAAGGATCCGACTGACCTGCTGTATCCCCATAACGTGAGCATGGCCCCCGCAGTGATAGTGAGGACCTGTCCCACGGCTACAAGCGTCTGGACGCCCACGCCTGAACCCAGAACGCCCAGCAGGTATCCCAGCAACATGAGAACAGCCAGCACAGCGGGCGTGATGGCCATCTTGAAGATGTTTTTGCCCTCGTTGTGTGCACGGAGCTGCTCGAACAGCTCGTCTAATTCCTGAAAGAGACCACACGAGGCTTGAAGTCACAGGTGAGATTTTTGTTTAAGTAAAGTAAGGAACTTAAGACTTCCGACCGACGAAAAAACAGCTGTCGTGAAATGCAGCGGGGTTAGTGAGAAGCCACACGGTGCGATGCGGCGCCGCACCGCAAACATGTTGCCGCATCACTGTACACATGGTAGTATGCGGCGCCGCAATACAGCACCGTCTCGCTCAATCGAAGTGCGGTGTGCCTGCGGTGCGGCGCCGAAACACACCGTCTGGCATATCATTGTTTTTTTATATGTAGGACGCCGCAGCGACATCGCTCCGGCGTCGCCGCGACCGTACCGCACCGTGTGGCTTTTCCCTTACCCCCAAAATACACTAACCGAAGTTTCGATTTCGATTGTTGCCATCCCTCTCACGCCAAGCGAAATTCTAGCATGAGCAATATTGACAGGTAGATCCGAATATACGTAAAGACAGCGTTACCAAGTAACCCTGCATGGATGAGGGGATGGTGAATGCACGAGCAATATTCGGTTCACCTCTGTCTGTCCATCATTAGCGTATTCCATACATTCATCGATTGGAAGGAATGCAAAAAATAGCAGCGTTATCAGTGCCGGATTAAGACTACTTGATGCCCTAAGCAATCCACACTTGTGTGACGTGAGTGGCGGCGTAGCATGGGTTGGCACCCGGGGCGATTAAAATGAGGAAAAAGAGAGGAAAACCCGTCCCAGGTTTCGACTAACTGCACGCTGTATGTGTTGGCCTAAAAGTAGCAGCGTTATAAAAATTTCCAAAAAAGGACAACAAAATGGAGGAAAAGCCGCTCGTTACCTTAACCAACTGCACGCTATACGTGTTGGCGAGCTCCTGGCCGCCCATCTTCCGCTTGCTGTGGAAGGCGTGCAGCGCCTTGTCCTTGGCGCGCCGGTGCTCCTGCTCCAACACCTTGGGCTGCAGGTAAGGCCTCGTGCCGCCTGCCACCTCGTCCATGAGCGCGTCGTACACTTCTCTAGCTTCGGCTATCGCGGACAGGTTGTTGGCTTCTGCTGTCGCCTGTGGACAATCAGTATTGTATGGTGAGAGACCGGTACATTACATGAACCTTCAAAATCTTACGTCATAGGATATGTTATCACCAGCGAAATGTTTTGAATTGAACACTTGGCGCGTGCCTAATTCGATGTGGTAGCCAGAATAGGGCTGTTTTATTGTGGCTTTAGTCATTTGTTTCACAGGAAGCACCCAAGACCAAACTTATTTCCTTGTGGTCCCATAAACAATGTATTATATTTAATGTGTCATCGTATCGACTGATAGCAAGTTGACATTAAAATTTAACACGATCTTCGTAATATCCGTCCTCTTCAGTTTTTACGATTGTTCTCTCGAACGTGAAAAAAGAATTTCCTAAAGAATAGTTATGTAGTACCATCATCAACATATCATTTGGTGTCTACTGCAGGAGGACGAACTTGTCTAATTTACCAGAGCCAAATGGTCACTCTACATGCTGGCCAGACAAGTTGGGGAAGCCTTATGTGAGAATAGTACCAAAATGCAGATATCGCATTGNGCCTTCCTCTATGGTGAGCTAGAAGAAACCATATTCATGAGTCCACCCGAAGGTCTGTCTTGTGATAAAAAGATGGCATGTAAACTTAACAAGTCATTGTACGGTCTTAAACAGTCTCCACGTTGCTGGAATAAGAAATTTGACTCTGTTTTAAAGAAATTTGGTTTTACTCAATGCACAGCTGATCAATGTGTATATGTTGCTAAAGTCAATAATAATAAGTGTTATCTTTGCCTGTATGTAGACGATGGATTATTGTTCTGTAAAGATAAGAATACATTGAAAACAATAACAAATGATTTGCAGACCATATTTGAAATGAAAATATTAGATAAACCTAGTAACTTTGTAGGAATGCAAATTGAGAAATCAGACAAAGGCATATTTATACATCAGACTAAATATGTAGACCAACTGCTGCACAGATTTAATATGTATAATGCCAACCCCAACAGCGTACCACGGGGCTCCTCTGAAGGTTGGAGACTCTATACTCGAAGTTGTCGACAATTATGTNACATGGCACATGCAGCATATATCAACGGATTTAAGACTGGACTGGCACCACCTTGCAATGTCATCCTCTCATTGTTATCTGTAATGTAAATTATTTTTAAAATGTATTTAAAAAATAAAATGTTGGTTTTATTATTTCAATAATCTGACCTCTCAACTCAACTACACTACACAAACACCTTTGTTCGCAACTGTACTGACGAAACCTCGATATTATACCGTTCATTTAAGATGGCAAGCTTTTTGCTGCGGTAATGAACTCCAGGTAACCGTGTGTGATGCTTATTACTCATAGTGATTTTCGATACAGTGTACATAAATTATGGAAAGAAAACACCCAGACCAATACAAACAAATATGTATGCAATTTTAGTATGATATTTTTATCTTCTAAATATATAAAAGGAGAAACTGACTGACTGACTGACAGATCAACGCACAGCCTAAACGGCTAAACGTAGGCACTTGAAATTTGGAAGGGACGTAGCTTAGGTACCGTAGAGGTGCACTAAGAAAGGAATTCCCGAAATTCCCACGGGAACGGGAATTAGCGGGAAAAACGGGATTCACGCGTACGAAGTCGCGGGCGGCCGCTAGTTTATTAATAAACAAAAAGACTGAACAAAATTGATGCGTGTACTGATTAATGTAATTAATCACATGCAAAGCTTTGTGAATTGCAACAACTATAATTTATTATCCAAGCTCTAAATAATCGCTACTACGAGTAACTGATCATAAAATGTTTTTCCAATCGCTCAAGCTCCCGAGGATCTACCGATAGGTTGGGTGACGTAATCTTGAAATTCTTTTAGCAGGCGCGGAACTTCCGGAAGGTCGGGCTACGCCACGCCTCACTNCGTACCTATACTGATTAATGTTATTAACCACATGCAAAGCTTCGTGAATTGCAACAGCTATAATTAAATTTATTAACCAAGCTCTAAATAATCGCTACTAAGAGTAACTTATCATAAAAAAAAAATTCCAATCGCTCAAGCTCCCAAGTGCCAACCGATAGGTCGGGTGACGTAATCTTGAAATTCTTTAAGCCGGCGCAGAACTTCCAGAAGGTCGGGCGACGCCACGGCCACTTTGAACAGTGTTTACTTCTGCAGTTATATTTTATATTTATTCGATTCTAGAATATATTCCCAAAAAGTCTGAAAGGTGTTTTAATTTGTATCACTTGGATATGATTTCTATTAGAAAGTGTTGTGAGTGTGACGCTTGAAGGGAAGCAAGTCAACCTAAACTAACCAACTGCGTATTTCTATACTGTGTAGCTGGAAATTGTGGCGGGAGCTCTTTGACGCGCTGTTTTCGGCGAAGAATTGCGCGCGCAGATTTTGACAGCGCGAAATACCTACTTTAGAAGAAATACCAAGCCTTAAGTGAACTCCTCACCTCCAAAATAGACTTCGGTTCCGGCAGTTCGGACCCGTTGAAGATGGTCATATACGCCTTGAAGTAGAGCAGCAGGTCGCGCGCCTTCACGCGCTGCCCGCCCGTCGTCTTCGGCACCAGCTGCTCCGGAGACAGCAGCATCGGGATGAACTGGCGCAAGTGCGTCTTGAACTCGGGGCTTATGTCTGGGGGATCAGGTGGAAGACGAAGTGTTGCCAGCTGGCCTCCCACTAACGGGACTATTCCCACCTCTCGTTCCCACCACTGCAACTCCTGTGTAGCCAGGATCTACAGCTTGACCGCCACAAAAACCCAACCAATGAAGGTCAAGTTTGTCCCGGGGGAAAGTTAAACTGTCATTGGACCCGCAACGAAATTAATCAGAAGAACATAGGAGGAGTTCGACTTCCCTCCATTGCAAAGCGGATGACAGGTGACAAACAAAGGTTTAAAACCTTTAAGAAAAGATTATGCACCACGGACTATAAATTAAATTAAGGGGGCCTATCTTATGAGCAATTAGCAACTACCTGCCAATAATATGTTTCACAAAATGGCCTCCCACTAGGAAGACCGACGTTCTGGTGAAGGTCGCAGAAGTGCCTAAATCACACTACCGGTCGTTGTGAAAATCCTTGAGGCCTTTCTCCAGCAGTGAATGTTGTTTGGCTGAAACGACGATACGTGTTTAAATTGCAGGGAGGCAAAACGTTATACGAATTCTTGATTTTACTGTAAAAGTGCTTTTTTAAAGCCTAATTGCAGAAATAAAAGAGTTTTATGAGTTTGACTCCTTCCCTCTTACGCAAAGCGCGAAGCCAGCTTGTGCGACAGTAGTGACAGATAGACCCCTAAAATACGACAGCGTTGTGAATTTTTTTCCCTCCAGATATGGCTGACAATGGTGATGGAGTTTCTTCAGCCACTTCTCAACACCAGCCCATATATTGTCCCGAAGTGGTGGCAGGGCAAGCTAAAGCTATATTTGGGACGTGTATAAGCATTCTGGAAATGGCCTAAGTACTGATAAATGACCGATCTGGTAAAGGTCGCGGGAAGAGCCTGGATGCGGGCAGCGCATTACCGTTCATTATGGAAAACCTTGGGGGAGGCCTTTGTCCAGCAGTGGACGTTCATTTGGCTAAAACGAAACGAAACGAACTGATAAATGATTTGATTTGAAATAAATTCTGCTAGTGCCTCACCTGAGAGTTTCCCCTTGAAGTGCGGGTTGGTGGCGACGGTGAGGCCGGGGTGCGGCATGAGGTAGCACGCCAGCTTCTCGAAGCACGCCACAACGTGCTTCCGCAGCGTTTGTAATTCCTCGTGTTGGCCCTCGTGGATCTGGGGAAGTGTTTGTTTCATCAGAGGCAAAAGACAACAACAAAACAGCTGACGTCAACTGTTTTGACCAATCGTATCGAAGAAGCGCGTCTGTATTGGAGACGGTAAAAATTAGCGTAATCGGGGCTCTGATAATATCTCTCGGACAAGTCACGTTAATGAGCTAATACATTGTTTGCCGTTTGACATTTATGAGCTCGCTCCTTCGCATATTTTGTCCTTCATCTGTAGGTGGAATATGCCTTCTGGGTGGTATAATATCTTCAAGTCTTGGTTACGTGATAAAAAAAGGATGGTGAAAGGTCTGACTTTTTATGATCAGAGCTGAATGTTGCAAAGAACTTCTTCAGATATTCAGCTTAGTAGCCTTGATGATTTCAATTCAACGAGGTGGAAAATACATACTGTTCAGCATAGTAGACCAAGGTGGCAAAAAAATCTGTGAAACGCTGGAATGTTGTGATTTTTATTACCTCAAGCCACTTATCGAGCAGCTGTTGACCGCCTTCGGGGCCGAAGGGGTGCTCATAAGGGAAGCTCCAGTCGCGCACCAGGAACTGCAGGTGCTGGAACGGCTTGCCCACGCTGTTCTGCAGCGCCAGGCGCCCGTACTCTGTGAACAGCTGGAGAATACGATGCTGATTAATTTATAATAGAAAAACCGCATATCTGACTGTGTCAGGCAGTCTACCAAAAGGGAGAAATGGCGAGAGATCGTGCGGAAAATTGTACCCAACTCTACCATCGACGAGAACCCTTCTAAAAGACTAAGAAAAGATGCATGACTTTTAAGCAATCAAACTCTAACCAAATTCAATAGGTACTCTAACCCAGTCTTTCCCAAAGTGGGCGATAACGCCCCCTTGTGGGCGCTGCAGGATTAAAGGGGGCGGTACGAGACCCAGAAAAAAAATCGGGACGTTGTGTAGAGGCTTGGGAGGCGTCATTTACTAGGAGGACTCTTAGACACCGACTGAGCACTCGACACTCGACTACAATTGGGGGCGCTAAAAAGAATTTATTCTCAAAGTGGGCAGTAGAAAAAATAAGTTTGGGAACCGCTGCACCAATCTCAAATTTTTAATATTTCTGCCATCTGTCACTGACAATACTCGTAGAATTATTTCTGGATTGAAAATGTTATCATATATCATAATATCATCTAACAGAAACAACAAAAGCCAGATTGCAGCAAACCCGTGTAGTTGTTTCTAATGCGCTGCTCACCTGTAAGTGCTGCAAGTCATCTTCCTCTATGTTCTGCGACAAGTTGTAGATCTGCACCGAGGAGATCATGGTGGAGAGCGCGAAGATGGTCGCGTTGTCGCGCACCGTCGACTCGCTGTCGAAGGTGCCTTGCGTGTCCATCAGCAGGATCAGCACCTGGCAAAGATCATGGATGAAATGTACTGGACACATATACGGAAGGTTTATGCTCAAAATCATCTACACGGCGACGCTAAACAAGACCAATTGAACAGGATGTGACTGCTGTTTAAAGCACTGATGAAAATCAGCAACAATGAGGAGGGCTATCGTATTAACGCCCAAAAATTAGCGCCATTTTAGAGTAAGATCCTTTAACTCGCAGTAATGGCTAAGACAGTGTGTCAACTGGTAAACGCTGCAGTGGCTAACGCCCTTATTCACAAACATTACTCTGAGGTCTCACAGTGTGCATAGACGCACAGGGTGACATACGAACCAATCACAGAGCTCTATTCAAGGCTGTGCGTTAGATTTGCTGCTTCACTTAAGCATGCATCGCTTGTGAATACGGGCGTATGTAGCTAGTGGAGCTATCGCATTTACACTTAATATTGTTTGGTGGCGTCACTGTAGAGTAGAAGAAGGAAAGCACTCATTGAGTTAAGCACCAAGGTCCAAAAACTTAGAAATATAGTTACGGTGATGATACCTTATCTCCATTAGGCAGAGTGGCCTTAAAGGGCTGCGACCAGAGCAGCAGGCCCGAGGTGTCTCTCTCGGAGCCGCCGCGCCAGCTGAAGCCTTCCAGGGGCTCGTCCTCCGACCCCATCCAGTCGTCGCCGCCCATTCCATGGTTGTACTGAAAGGGTGTAATTGATTTGGTAAAAACGTTATCAGTACGGCCGTAGCTGTATAAAAGGGCTAAATAGCGTCAATCGCAATGGAACCGTGACGCGGGCGGTGTAACGTGCCCACCTTAATATTTTTTTGGACAAACAGGTAGATTCATGTCTATAATATCTTATCGGGGAGCAATTAAATGAAGTGTGTCGGGTCTGGGAATTAACCTCTGGAACTATGGATCAATCTTCTCCACACCTTCATATTATAAACGGCATGGTCTTGATGTTACGAGAATATACATCTTGTGCAATAAACAAGGTAAAACGAACTTGTGCAGAAAGCGTCTTTCAAGCATATCGAGATGTAATGTAAGCCAATTTAGTAAAGGTCATTTGGTTTATTAATTCGTCGGAGGCGAGCACCGAATACCGGCTCTGAAGCTTGAGTTACAAATCAATGGTGTCGCAGTTTCCAAGAGGAAGCTATGTAAACCACAATTATCATTGAGGAAAATTATGCTTACATAATTGACGAACTATTTATAAATGCGATTACACGAATGGCCACACTCCAGGTAAATGAAACTCTGAAGTCTGCCCTTTTATGGGTTTTTCACAAAAACTGCTCAAGTTCATAAATAAGTCTAGAAAATATAAAAGAAGTAAAGTTAAATCAGAGCTGACATGCCATATAGGTACTTGTCATCTTTTTATGCTCTTATTCTTATGCGGTTTACGGGTCACGCACGAGACGACAACTGATTTAGGTCAATTCAATTTTTAAGTGAGCCATGCTTCAAACATATTGATAGTATTGCTTACCGTGTGATCGAGGTATCTCAAAAAGAAGTCGAGCAGGAAAGACTTTCCCTTGCGAAAGGCGCCGGCCACCGATACCACGATGACGGCGCGGTCTCGTATATCGTCTTCCAGCAAGAGCTTGCTGAGGGCATCCTCGGCCAGCACAAAGCGGTGCTCCGAGGGTATCACCACGGGCAGTCCGCGGCCTGACTTCAGGCTCTGTGGTTTACCTGAGGAATCAAAAAACAGCACTAATAAAAAGTCTTTAAATAGACTTCGGACGCAAGTTGGCCGTAGTAAGGACAATCTGGTCAGGTGGGGATTCTTGGATGGCTCAAACATGGAGTGCAGGTGTGGTTTTGTTCCCCAGTCGATGAAGCACCTGATGTCGTGCCCTGAGTGCCCAAGCAACTGCACTCAGGAGGATTTGATGAGTGCTATACTGACAACGCCACTCTTGTGGCGGACTTTTGGGCTGACACTGTGTAGATTTGTTGTCGACACGAAAAGAAGAAGAACAGCACTAATGGTTATGCTCTCGAAGAAAGGAACTACTTCCTTCTTCAAAGAGTTACTCGTATTTCAGTGAAGATATTGTACGTCTGACTGCTGCTTAGAAAAAGTTGGCATGTCGAGGAGTCTGCGAGAGGAGCCCAGGGAATTAAGTTTAAGCACAAGTTTGATCCTGAAATTAGCGAAAATTATGTCATTCTATTCTTTGGTCGATATTTTATTATCATTGTCTATAAACACACTTCTTCGATCGTACACACGCGATTCTACAAAATTATAGGTTAGTTGAGTCACCTGCATGAACAACAGCAGATGCTAGTAAGAAATATACGATTCCGAGTCGTGATGATGAATAACCCATTTTATATAAGCCTAGCAAGTGTAAGAACACTGGCTCTAAACGATAAGACTGCTTTTAACAAAGGTCTGTGCAGAAGTGGACCAAAATATCTACGATGGTGAAGGAAAAAATATTTATTTTAAATGCACATGGAAATATTTATGATGCCATGTTTAATTCTGAAAATAAAGGACAATGACCAAAAGTGGTCCATATGTCCACCACTAATGAGACCTATATTGGCTTATATTCCATTAAATAGAGATTAACTTTCAGTATGGGACGAAAAAAAAATAAGCTGTCAGTAAAAAGTTATGACTGTTTGAAAAATTGTAGTAGTTTACGCGCTAATCTCAGGAACTACTGGTCAGATTTGAAAAAATATTTTTGTTATAGATAGCCCATTTATCAAGGATGGTTTTACGATAAATAACATCACCCTACAACCAATAGGGGCAATAGTAAAGACAACTATTTTTTACTAAACTATTTTCACGCGTACAAAGTCGTAGGCACAGCTAGTATAATATATAATACTAGCTATCCGCCCGCGGCTTCGCCCGCGTGGAATTTTGTCTGTCACAGAAAAACTTTATCGCGCGCGTCCCTGTTTCAAAAACCGGGATAAAAACTATCCTATGTTCTTTCCCGGGACTCAAACTATCTCTATGCCAAATTTCATCAAAATCGGTTGCGAGGTTAAGCGGGAAAGCGTAACAGACAGACAGACAGACAGACAGAGTTACTTTCGCATTTATAATATTAGTTGGGATTTAATAAAATTCATCTATAACCCCGCGCCACATGCGACATGACACAACATGCGTAGATTAGTCCAAACTGTGCAATGGATAGAATGATATCAAGAACATTTTTCGGATGAAAAGGTAAAAAACAGACTTTTCATTCAGTCATAACTTTTTACTGACAGCATATTTTTGATTGCGGTTTGGTTATAATGAATCAGTATTTAGTAGACTATTTTACTAAATAGGTCTCGTTAGTGGTGGACATTTGGACCACACTCCATACATTATTGGTCATTGTCCTTTGTTAATTTATTTTAATCAATGGTCGATTACATTACCTGTCTATTTTTACCGATAACCACGAGTGCATCGAGTGGTATCTATGGTATTGTCAGTTAATAACATCCTAAGGCAATATCTACCAGTCAACCGTAGATGTTATAATAAGACCTGCAAACAATGGAAAATTTGGAAACCGCAAATTGTTTCAATATGATTAACAATTAGTACGTAATTAATAATAACTTAACCATGACTCGACGAATTAGACTTATTTATTAGCCTGTATCACCAAATGGCACAGTCTACCAGTCAACATTAGAAACGTTATTATTGTTGTTACGCATTATCTAATTGGATTTGTTCTAGAAAGTTATGTTACTGTTACTTAAGGATCGGTAAGTTTTCTCTTTGGACGTCGTAATAAATCCGAACATTATTTATAAAACATCTAACTACTAGTAATACAACACCTTACCACAATTAACGTTGTATGTAGGTAATGGTGTCATTTCCACAGTATACGAGTAATTTACAGCAAGTAATCGCATTGAAATCGCAAGTGAAACGCGCTGTAAACAGCGTTCACAACAACACGTTAAAACTTATGCACATATTTGGTAGCAATCACAGCACAGCTAGTTCACCTCAACCGCGACATTCTTGCTGACACATTATTCTATTAATAGGCACTCACTGAAAACCGTAAACACACTCGTAAAATTGATTCTAGCACTTTTATCTTGTTATTGGTGGAGAAATACTCACTCATTATTATTTTATCCGTGCATAAACAACAATAAAGTAGGTGCGGGTGCGACGGCGTTCGATGTGGGCAGACGCGGCCTGTTGACTGACTATTGCAGCAGCGTAGTAAGGTCATGTGTGATGTCATAACAAGCTCCACCGGCCGGTGATGTCATAAGTTCGAGAGGATTTGTTTGTTGGAGGTGAATCAGTCAATAGAAATAGGACCTTCATTGAGAAGGCGCGGCACTCCCAAGGGGCCGTAACTTTTATCACCCAAGTCACAGATGCCATGTGAACTACGGAGGCATGAACGATATTGTTATAAAAATGCGACTTAACTAAAATATCTAATGCTCCAATTTTACGAGAAAATTTACGAGCTAGAGGGATTAAAATCTGTAGATGCCACAAAAAGAGCATGTCGTCATTTGTTAAATATTAACTGACAGTTAAACTAAACGGTCATGGTCTGGTGATTATGTAGTTTTTCTCCTGGTTGCAGAGAGTAAACAAATAACTTCGTGTAGTTTTCCAAGTTTGGTTCTCATTTCAGGCTTATATCAATCTGATTGTCCGATAAGAAACTATGACGTTGGGTCATATCAGACGGCTATTTCCCATTGTTTAATGCACAATGGGAATCAGATCTACCTACTTACCTAAATTATATCTATTTGCCTGTGCGAGCTGATCCACGCGTGGATTTAGTGTTATCAAAGAAGAATGGACCTCCTTCTATCATGAACTAAAACAATTCATCATTGCCAGTGACAATCAGGAATCCTGTACCTGTACCTAAGCGAATGGGTTTTCAAAATGGTAAGTATCAGTTACAAATTCAAATAACAGTCACGTTCACAAACACATTTTTTCCTATTTCTAATAAAATTTAATTTTATAAAGCCAATAACTTTCAAGTTCGCGGCTGGACACGCAAGCCGTCAGGGAATCCACTTTCAGACGCGCGTGCAGTCGTCCGAAACCCGTACCTATATGCGAAGCACGCATTAAGGTATGTTTACATATTTGCGATGTTTTTATCTATGTAATCCTTCTAAGGATATATTTTCACATCGCTTCTACCACTTACTTACTTATCTAGTTACATAATGATAGATTGACATAGTATAAGAAAGCAATTGGAGGTGGCTCAGCTAATGCTTTAGGTTACATACGCGAGCCTGGCCGTTCATGGCGCATGAACTCTGTGAAAATATCGAAATCTCGTCCAAAAAAAGCTTGGACGAATAGTCTAAGAAAAGCAGTCAGATAAAATGCCATCATCATTCATCCTATGGCAGTCCACTGTTTCATCTGTTCTTCGATTTATCTCCAGATATGATCCGACCACTTACCTCTATTATGTATCCTATTATGCAGTATGTACTCCATTCACCACTTTGCCTAAATCACACTGCCCTCTCCTGAACCAGGATCTGATGCGCCCATATGGTATGAAAATCATCCATGCGTTCTCCCTCACTAACTTTCACATCAGTAGGTAGGATAGTAGGATAAAACGAGTGCATTACCGCAGCAAAATTTTTATAAATGTTGTGCTTTAGAGAGTCAAGAATATAGCAGATAATTAGTCCATCGTGAGCAGAAATTTGTCCATTAATAGCAAAATTCGTTCAAATTATAGTTTTAAAGTTATGAGGAAAAAACTGATTTTGCTGGGGTAATGTTTGAAACATTACCCCAGCTAAATTTTTTTTTGAAAGTCGTTCTATCCCGGAACCAAATACATGGATCTCAGACTAAGGATAAAATAGACTTGTCAGCCGCGTACACCCCTGTGAGACAGACATAGAGTACATTCAAAATTTGGGGTAGCCATGTTTGAAAATAAACTCCCCAATTTTTAAGTTTATCCTAATGTGAGAATGAAAAGATTTGACAACATTTAATCATTTAATACAATAGGCATACAGGAATAAAACGAAAATCATTTAAAAATAAAAATATTTATTACATGCAGATTCAAATATTATTATTGGCAGAATGTTCTGATTAGAGGATAAATAAAATCAAAATTATCTTTATTTGTATACATACACTAATGAAATTAGTACTTACAAATTGTCAATTAATGCTCTAAGGAGCCTATACATGTCTCATTTTTTTTGCCCTACCAGCCACTCTACACATTTTCTTATTGCCATTTCATCAAAGCACAAACTGCATAACAGTTTTTTCGAAATATTATTTTTTGCAATTTTTTCTATAGTTTGAAGAGCTTCAGATGAAAATCCTGGTTCACCATCTACAGTTGAATACCAACGTACTAATGTACGTGTATGGGGCAGGCAAGTTTTAAAATGCTGGCGCACATAATTATAGGCGCGTGGACTGATGAAATGAAGATTTAAAGCTTTTCGCACTTCGGGTGAAAGGACATCATCCATTTTGGTCCAAAATCAAAAGTGCCGGCCAAAAAATAAAAGTGCTGTATTCTGATAGAATACGTCCGCCTTAGCATTTATTACTATGGCACCAAAGCTGTAGCACCACTGTGCATCGTAGTATTTGAGCTCTAAAAATATATGAAACGACTGACTTTGATCTCAAATACTACGATGCACAGTGGTGCTACAGCTTTGGTGTCATAGTAACAAATACTAAGGCGGACGTATTCTGTCAGAATACAGCACTTATTTTTTTATTGGCCGACATTTTTGATTTTGAACAAAAAATGTATGAATCGTCGATGAATTTTAGATCTCAAATACTCGACACACAGTGGTGCTACAGCTTTGGTGCCATAGTAACAAATGCTAAGGCGGACGTATTCTGTCAGAAGACAGCACTTTTTGTTATTGGCCGACACTTTTGATTTTGAACAAAAAATGTATGAATCGTCGATGAATTTTAGATCTCAAATACTCGACGCATAGTGGTGCTACAGCTTTGGTGCCATAGTAACAAATGCTAAGGCGGACGTATTCTGTCTGAACACAACACTTCTTTTTTTATTGGCCGACACTTTTGATTTTGAACAAAAAATGTATGAATAATCGATGACTTTTAAATCTCAAATACTCGACGCACAGTGGAGCTACGGCTTTGATGCCATAGTAACAAATGCTAAGGCAGACGTATTCTGTCTGAACACAACACTTCTTTTTTTATTGGCCGACACTTTTGATTTTGGACCAAAAATATATGAAACGTGGATGATGTCCTTTACTTTTGTTTGGCTTAATGAAGTCCGAGGCATTATTAAGCACAGAAAGTAAATCCGCTGCTTCCTGGTTGATGAATCGCTTTGTTTTTAAATTTTCTATAATATCAGTCAATTCAGCATTTTTTTACAAGTCTTCGAGTCTTTGATCTCAATGCGGTTATTTTTTTCTTGCGGTTTTCAGCTATTAACGTTCTTCTTTGTAAATTCACTGTCAGCTTTAACTTTCTTGGTGTCATCGTGTCTGCTAGATTATTTGACTGCAAAATAAAAAAAGATGAAATAAGTTGAGGGATTCGCAAGACCGCAACTCAAGAAAATATTTTCTCAAGCTCCACCTAGTAAAATTATTTATCTAACAAGATATTACTTACTGCTTGATTATCGCATTCCATGGGTAAAACTTCGGTAGTTTCGCTAGATGAAGCTTTGTCACAATGAACTGGTACATCCTGCAAAATAAAATTGATACAGGAAAAACTTTATATCTAAATAACTAAAAAAATGTTTGAATAAAGATAACAAAAATAGTAAGTATACTCGAGGTCATTTATGAAGACCCAACGCGACGCTGTGAGAATAGTAAATTAAAAGCGTTATTATTTACATAGGTATGCATTGAGGCTTTCTAAACTTACATGAACGGCTAATGTTGGTATTGAATAATTTGCCAAATACATTTTCTGCTGCTTTTTCTGAAAGCAACCAGCTTGAAAATGGACAGAACACATGCGAGTGTGCTGAGTGGGCTGCCAATTTTGCCGTCCAGTCGCTGCAATCCAAAGACTTCGTGAAGTCTCGTCCGTTGGGAATCTATAAAAAATAAGAAGAGTCATAATTAATTTAAATAATACCTAACTATCACTCCAAACCAATTAAGTTCTATCTATCAAATAAAATTCCAATAAGTTTTCTATGTTATAAATTCAGAGTGTTACATGTAAAATGAACATATTTGCGGAAATAAAAGGCTTATTATTATTATCAAATTAAATTATTAAACGATTTCTTAGTCAAATTTAAATTACCCTTTAAATCGGGAACTTTTACCCTTTTGTATTATGGTATCCCTGAAAGGATAATAATCCGGCTAAATTTAAAATACTCAAAAAATGGCTGCCTTTATCGTCATAGCCCTCCGAATTGGGCCATAGACGACCTCTTTTTATTGGTCAGGTATTAATAGAAATACATTTTTCAATGTAATTTACAATAGTCTTCTTTTTACCTTTGATATTATGTTGATATAAAGGATCAAAGATCAATACACTTAAATAAAGGTAAACCATAAGAAACATAATATAAAGGAGGCTTACTTACGTGTGAAATGTTATGTTTTCACATTTTCGTTGAGTACGGTTTTTACAGCCAATTACGCTACAATTTACCATTTTTAATTATTAGAAGAATCACTCGGCAATCCCTAAAACACTTCACATTAACAAAATGTCTTTTTATTTAATTCAGTTTCACCATCGTTTTGCACACGCGTCCTTTGTTTGCCCCNATGCACTCGGATAAAACGACGATCGATGCAATCAGCGGGGCCACTCCGAAAAACCTATCTGATGTTTCGAATATTGCCATCCCTCTCATGCAAAGCGAGATGCCAGCATGGGCGACAGTGAAAGATAACCCGAAACTACGTAAACGCGTTCTTCTATAGTAAAACAAATTGTCAACAGTACTTACCTACCTGTTGCATATACTCGTAGTAACGACGCTGATTTCCAACTGTATGTATACAATGTCTTTTAACGTTGGCGATCTTGTTTACATTCTAAAACATAAAAATAAGAAAAATAATAAATACATATACAAGGAAAATAATTGGTTTCAGAAAGTATCTTTATTTTCATATAGTGTTTTACACTTTGACATTAGGAGATAGGTATATTATAATAATATTTTTAATAACTTGATATAAGAGAAATCTTAAAAATGTATGTCCAATAAACATTTTCTATTTTTACTAAGTCATGCTATTACCACAATAAGTTTGAAAACTGTATAGGTACGTACATACAGTAAATGCAAAGAAGAGTGTCATAGATAGATACCGGCTATACTTATTTAGAATATAAATACTTATGATAACAATAATTTCTTAATCACTTAACACAACAAGTTTGGGTTGCACCATCTTACTTTGACTTTAACAAACGTCAAAAATCTGTCAAGCTCCATAAAAAATACACTCGTTATTGTTATAGTTACGGTTAAAGTTAGGTGGTGCAACTCAGCCTAAGACTCAGTCGCATTCATTCTTGCATATAAAACATTTTCTTTATGGTCTCATCATATTTCCTTTTTATATTATCCATGATGTCTTTGATATCTTTAGCTTTTTGCTTGACTGCTTTATCATTGGGATCCAACTTGAGAGCTTTCTGTATGTCTTCCCAAGCTTCTTCATACTTCTTCACACCAGCAAATGCTAGGGACCTCCTGTACAGTGCTTTGACGTTGTCAGGGTCAAACTGTAGAGCATTCGTACAGAGGATCTCTGCTGCTTCATGCTGATTGTAGTGCAACTGACAGTGGGCCAAGTTGCTGTATAATTTCACCTAAAAAAATCAGATTGATTAGTGGGATGTAGTAGTAACTGCAAAAAGTGAAATCTGGCTGTGAATCATTTTAAAATATAATACATAATACCAACATGTTTTTTTTCTGTTGTAAAATGGCAGTCGGTAAATAATGATGGAAATAATTCATTTAGTTAAATAGTATGTATATGGTATTTTCTTTAACATAATACCTTGAGATCAATCAGTTCCTTGACTTTCTCTTCGTCAATGACCTGCGGGTCGAAGGGCTCTATAGCTATCAGCATCTTCAGAGCCTTGCTGAACCTCCTGAAGGCATCCACTATTCTCTTTTCTTTCACAAGCTCTACTCCTCTTTCCTATAGAAAAAAAAAACCATAAACAAAAATAGTTGCAGGGGTGGTCAATTCTTTTGAATAAGGAAAAAAATATTTATTTGGTATCAAAGATAATACAGATCAAGAATTCATTTTTTTATGCATGACAAAGCAGGTATTTGACCGCAATCGCACCTGGTGTCAATTGAGATGCAGTGCCATGCCCATGCATATCTGCCCTGTAAGTGCCTATTTATTTTGCAAATTGGATTACACCTCCCAGAATTACTTGAACCCTACCATTGCTTTGGGACAATAAATGGGCAGTGATGAGAAGAAGCAGTGCAAGAAACTCAGTTATGATATGATATGATAAATAATTGTATTATAATTATGCAAATAAAAGTGTGTAAATTCCATACTTTGTGATGCACAGCTGCCTCGTGCAGCCGCTCCCAGCTCCAGTCGCTCACGAGCTGCTCCTCCATCACCTCCGTCAGCTCCACCTTACACGACACCTTCAGCGCCTGCTGCCCCTTCGCGTCTTTATACAGGATCGTCACCTCACTCTTCTCCCCGCAACACATCTGCTGCAACGCCAGCTCAAAGTCCTTATCAATAAACGAGTCGCAATCCCCAATAAGCACATTCCCATCGAAGCTCTCGCTGAAAATACGGCTACAGGTAACCATGTCGCACGGCCCCGCACCGTCTGCGCAGTTCACATCTGTTATAACGATCTTACAACGGGAATCTTCGTAAGGAACGACGGTGTAGTCGCCCGGTGTTATTATTTTCTTAGTAATATCTCTGTCCGGTCTACAATGTATTTTGGATGTAGTAGTAGTGTTCTTTTCCTTGCTCGTCGTAGCTGGTTCCCCAGCCCCAGATGTTGATTCCTCGGGCCTGGCCGATTCTGTGCCCATGATTAATTTTACCAAATAATTTACTGGTGTTTACGGTCTGTTTCAACACAGTAGATAAATCATATATCTACTGTGGTTTCAATCAGAAACAAATAGAAGAATTATTTATAACAATTTACGAAACAACACAAAAGTACACAACAAAAAAACACTGATTGACAGTGACAGTGGTGACAGCTTAGCTAGACATACTCTCTAATCTGTGGCTTAGCGGTCGTTCCGAATCTTGACTGATTTTTTTCACAATAGATTCATGATTGATTTATTTTATTTTATAGTTTGTTGTTCATTTGTACATTGTTACTTTGGCAAATAACAAAACAGTTAAATATTTTTAATGAACCATTCTTACTTTTCCATTAATTAATTATCGGTATGTTTTGAACCATGTTTTGAACGCACCGCTACCATTGGCGTTTCATCACCAGCATCCAGCGTTTTAAGAAAAGTATTTAATTTTATAAAAATAATTATTAATTATTGGCAAAAAACAATATTGCTAAATGGTTGCTAAATTATTTCGTGTTCATGTATTTTCATACTTTTCTGAACTAAACTTCTTTTCGAAATAATTTGACAGAAACTTGTCAAAAGCAGCTGATCGACAGATGTTATGGATGTTACAAAGTCGAATAAATTCGCCGAAAAATTTAATAATTCAAATTGTTAAGCCGCATTTTAAAAGTGAAAAATGTAAAGAGAAAGTCAGTCTCAGTTGTTAATTTTTTACAGCAGGACTATTTGTTATATTTTGTCTGTGTTTTATATTTTTATAACTTTTACTTATTAACTATAAACATTGCTCAGTTACAAGGTAAATATTTAGATGTTTATTAAGTAAAAGACGGATTTATTCTGTTACTGCATAATAAATCATTGCCGTCAGCACGTAATCAAAGTTAAATAAATGAAGATCTAACATAACCTTTAATTCAAGATAAATATTCTAGTATCATAAAAACAACCTCAAATTAGACCAAAAAGTTGTAAGTTTATGACTGAAAATATTCCAATAAGACACTGTACTATGTAGTACACAAATAGGAATTGGAATGCAAGAGGTATTGTAACAACTGGTCTGCAGAGGGATGTTAGGTCTCCATTTACTGTTGTACGGCAAAGAGTATTTTCCAGACATCATGACGTTGCTGCTGAAGAGCGTGTGGCAGAACGTGCTGCGAGGCGGGTCGCTCGGCCGCGCCGCTATCAAGTCGCGGAGCTTGTCAACAACAGGTAAAAACCTTATTATTTAATTTGAAATGAAATGAAATATATTTATTTGCTTCAATCTTGAGTAATACAGTAAGGTGTTCTTAAAATGTATTGATTGCTTCAAGAATTCAAGATTAACTCAACTTCTAAAATTAAATAATACTTGAAATTTTAAATTACCTTCGGCTTCTGCCCAGTGCAGCACCAATATTTATGTTTTTATTTATTTACCATCATACCTTTCATATCTTATGTGTATTGTGATTTGTGCCAGAAACAGTCAATTTCTCAGTCCTTGAAGACCAGTAATTTTTTATGGTAGTACCCAATACTTTATTGCAAAACTGTTAATTGTGTGGTCATAATGTGTCATCAATAAGGACATCCATGCCATTCAACATTATTTATTCAGTGCTTTCAACATGCGTTTTTTAGACTGAGTAGTAGTAACTTTGATGTGATAACATCGCATATACAGCGCGTTTCGTGAAACGTGCGTTGACAATGCCTGAAAGACGCATTGTGCATGAACCCTAAAGAGCCAATGCACACAACTTTTGTAGCGATACACACGAAAGTCGGACTGAATCTAGTATAGACGGTTGTAGGATAAAAGCGCGGGTTTATTCCACTATTGTGTGAACTTTTCGTTCACTAATCCCCGTTAACGCCAATTGGAGCTTATAATGGGGAATAATGGACTAAAAATTTCATTAATCCCCGTTATATTAGGATTTTATTTTGAACGTAATGATAATGAAGAATATTGGAATAAGCCAAAGGTGTGTGCCGGCCCTAAGACTTGCAAAGAATTACTAATTTTTCAGTAACAGAAGTAACACGCGCCAAGTCTCCAGACGCGGTGATGTCCCGCCTAAAGACGGCGCCCACCGCTGCCGAGTTGCTGGCGGCTGTGCAGACGCACCTCAACGTGATGACGCACAAACACATGCTGCAGGCGCTGCGCAGCTTGTTCGAGCTGCAGAAGGCGGGCAAGTAAGTTACCACAGCAGCAACAAGTTAAGGCCTATTCAAACCTGATCGATTCGCTGCCGCTGTGGGTAGAGGTACATACCGCGCGGGTTTCGCTCAGGTATTTAGTATCAAGTATTGCGGCTAGAGCGACCTGAGCGATATTCGCTGCCGCTGTGGGTAGAGGTACATACCACGTGGTAGCGAATGCCGCTTAGGTCTGAACAATATTATTACCGCATACCCACTGGGTATTCTCTGCCGCAGACGGTAGCGAATACCGCTTAGGTCTGAATAGGCCTTTATCTTTCTCTTCATTAGACCACTCATATGGCCAAGAAAGAAGAAAGTAAGGAGTTATCTTTCTCTTCATTAGACCACTCATATGACCACGAAAGAAGAATGCAAGGAGTTACGTAAATACACATGGGTTTTAAGACCACACCATGCTTTACATGTTCTATGAGATATCCTCAGCTCTACTATATTATTACCTTCCAAGTTTTTATGTTAGGCGTCAAAGGTGACGGTCTCAACGCCACTGTTTCATTATGAGTCTAGGTATTAGCAGCCCAATAAGAGCTCGCATCCTCGTCTTTATTGTTCTTTAACACATGTTTTTATTTTCAAAGTAGTTCAAATAAAACAACTTACTTTTTTCTTCCTTCAGAATGGACCAAGACACCCAAAGCATTATAAAGAACCCAGCGTTTAGCGTTCTCTGTCAGAACTTCAAAAAGCACGCGCGGGCTCTTGAAATCAACGAGGCTATCGAAGCGACAAAGGTGCTGTCCTACCTGAAGGTGCCCGTCGACTCGCTCATCCTCCAGACCATGCTGCAGCTCATCAGATATAACATCAACTTCATCAACGTCCGCCAGATCATGTTCCTAGACTTTCTCCTAAATCGATACGACTGTAAGAACCACTTGGTAGACGCGCTAAAACTGGCACTACCCCTTGCCTTTCAAATACGACTTCCTCTTGAAATGGACAATGAAGATTTGCCTCTTTTGAGGGATATGCTATCATACTGCTGCAACCACGACCTCCCAGACCGGTGTATCAACAACATAGTGACAGGACTGTTGCTGCATGACCAGCAGATAAACGCGCAGAACGCTAAGTCGATAATATGGTCGCTGTGTCAGGTGAACTGCACCGAGGAGGTGTTTCCGACTAGAGTTCAGCTGCTGCACATATGCTGCGATATCTTGACGCAGCGTGTGCACGAGCTGACTTATGACGATGTTCTGCGGACGGCTGCGAGGATCAAGGGCCGCGTGCTGGAGAAGCACCCGGAGTATTACCACGAGCAGCTGATGGACGCGTTGGCAAACTATGTTGTACAGAACAACATTGACTTCGAGAGGAGCTTGCTGCTGGCCAGAGTACTGTCTAGACTCGTAAGTGTGTTTCATAGGTCAATCAAGTATGCCACAAAAACATTTTAAACTCAATAACATCTATTTTTATTATTTACAGGCCCACACCCACCTAGGTTTGGTCGAGTACCTCTGCCAACTAGCCTCGTCGGACCCCACGATACTCTCCAAAGCGCGCACCAACATCCTCTTCGGCTTCATCAACTGCTTGTCCAACAACAACTACAGACCCAACCCCGACCAGTGGGACGTGCTCCGAAAACAGATCTCTCTAAACCCAGTCCTCGACGGCAAGAACTTCGCGCTGCCTTGGACGAAACTCTGCTTAGAACTGGCTTCGCTAGGTCACTACGAAGATAGGGTGCTCGAAAGGGTGTTTTCGAAGGAGTTCTTAAAAGATTATTTGTCGCGGGAGAATAATACGCTGGATTACCTGCAGCTGCTGACGCTGCATGAGGCTGTGAAGTGCTTCCATAGTCGGGAGTATTCGCTGCCTCCTGAGACGCTGGAGAGGGCGAAGGCTCTGTACCCGGTGCACAGCTTGACGGAGCAGCTGGAGGAACATCTAGCGAGAGGATTAGGCGGGAGGGAGTTTGTGGCCAAGCATGTGGTGCTGCCGAATGGAATAGTAGCAGGTATTTATTCCTATTCATTTCTTTAAAATAATTTGAAAAAAATGACCTTTCGGTTTGCTTCTCTTTCTGGGAGCTACTTTTTACAAAAAGAACTTACAATGGATAATATGTGTTTTGTATTCTTACAATGCATGTAAACAACATTTTTTAATAATTATTATCTTGTATTTCTTTCAGATGTAGTAACGTGTCTGAAAGGCGGGTACCCTATGAAGCTCACAGTCCCAGCAGGGTTTGTCAATAAAGTGCCGATTAAAGAACTAAGCATACCCCAAGGTGCAATTGTGTAAGTGATTTACAACATAATGTGATGGCGCAAGTACACTATGCGGAAAATCGTCCAAGTCGAAGCGCTAGCCTGCACACCGAATTATGGGCGACGCACGGGTCGAAGGAGAAAGACCGAGATGGTGTTCACACTATTACGTCTTGGCCCATTTCCCGCATAGTGTACTTGCGCCATAACGTAAAGGATGCTATAGTCTGGTCTGTGAGCACGTAGAATTTTGTCCAATGACCCCAAGCTACCCATCCTTATCGCTCGCGCGTAATTCTCATTGCCGGTGCCAGTCGCACAGTCGCGACAGCAATATAATTACGCGCGAGCGAAAAGGATGGGGTCATTGGACAAAATTCAACGTGCTCACAGACCGGGCTTTAAAAAAGATTACCTAGCCAGCCCCAATTTTAAAATAAAAGATATTTTCACAATCTTTTTTCAGCGTCTGCATAATGAACTTCAGCCCGGGTTGTTTTTCAATGAACAGCAACCGCCTCCGCGGCACCTTCCGACTCATACTCGATATTGTGGAGAAGTTGGGCTACGTCGCGGTGGGCGTCAACGTCCACGAGTGGATGACTGCGCCGGCTCATGAACGCGCGCCGTATCTCGTGCGGGAAGTGGCTTACAAGTGCGGGGAGATCGGCATGAAGCTCACTGCAACTTGAACCTGTTTTGTTACCCTGTTTGGACCTGAGATTGAATTGTAGAGCAAATTCTAGTACAAATAAAGACTGTTGAGTTTCTCTTATAAAGTGAAGTTCTTTTTCAATCATCATCATCATAAAAATAGAAACATTGTACTTCCTGGGGAACTATCTCAAGCGAATTGCATTTTTTACGGAAAGGCTTAACGAAGTTTGGCACAAATATTTCAACAGGATATAAATTGAGGAAAACTCATAAAGTTAATATTCCTTCGGAAGAATATTAACTTTATGGGAAAACTTCGTTATTTGAAACCCTTTGAGGACCGATTCCTAGAAAAGGAGAAAAATGCTCATCAGAAAAATATAAAAACTTTTTGTTTGTTTTTTTTTACAATTGTAACACTATAAATTGCTGTCATTAATGTCACTTCAATTTGACAGTTCACTACTCGTCAAAACGGAAGTCAGTCACTGCCCCGTGTTTTCAAAAGTTGTTTTGATTAGCAATATCTATATTTATTCACTTGCGGCCTTATTTAATTGTGATAAATGTTAATTAAGTTGCAATTACTCATTCGCGCTCTCATTAGAGGCTTCATTACCCAGTGATTTCTCAGCAAGAGTGGTCGACATGGGTGGTTCATTGAAATTTTTTTTGTTTTGTATTTTTGCTTTATTTATTGGCACGGAAAGTAAATATGGGTATGTGACTTGGGTGGGCAACAAAGCTGAGATAACCGTGACTGATTATTTCGCGGACATCCCGGATGTTCACGTCGCAAAGGCTACATACAGCAACGAAATCAACAGCACTGGGTTTGTTATTTTTGTTTATCTATCAACTAACTAAAACTACTAACTAGAACTAACTAGAACTAAGTAAAACAGCTGTGTTTAATAATGTAAACATGATGATTTAAATTGGAAGGAAAGATCTCATTAATATTAGTTTTAGAATAGGATAGGTCACATCACACATCGACTTTGTTTATCTATCACATCATATGCCATTTAAACCTGCAAGTACCTACCTTTTTAAAAGTATTGTGCTTATTCTTAAATTTTTTGTAATTAATAACTTAATTGAATGTTTTGTTAACAACATTTTAGCTGGGCATTCCTGGAGTTGCACACGTCAGGGGACTCGAGTGATGAGCAGCAGGCGTACGCGGCTGGATACCTGGAGGGCTTCCTCACGCGGGACCTCATCTGGATGCACTGGCAGAATGTCTTGAAAGGGTTTGTTCGTTCGTTTCAACCAAATGATGTCCACTGCTGGACAAAGGCCTCCCCCAAGGTTTTCCATGATGAAAGGGTATGGAGAGCTATTTATCTAGCCCTTGATCAAGAAACAAAAACATCAAAGATTTTTTATCAATAAAATAGTTTCTAAATTCACATTAATATAAACTTACAATAAATGACAGATCAACAAAATAAAATTTATGTTAAAAGCCTTAACCGAGCCACTTTTGGATGTATTGAGTGTGGATAGAGAGTCTTTAATATTTCATTGTAAATATTGTCAATTGATATTAAAAGTTGCTTTTACTAGATAATAATTTGGTATGATTAATAATTAAACAATTTAAATATTGACCTACATTATGTGGGTCAATTATGGCACATGTGTTCCACAATTCAATATTTGTTATAGGTATTGCTATAATAAGACAGACGTCTGCGGCCTCATTGAGGAGTTCGTGGATAAGAATGAGGCCTACATTGCCTCCATGGTGTCCCAGCACCCTAATGATGCTTACTGGTATCAGGCAAGTAAAAAATAAACAAACAACTTTTTTTTTAACAAAAGGATATTTTATGTTACTGTAATTAATTAATACTGGTTGCCATCAGCGTATAATATAAACAAGTGAAGTGTGTTATGAGGAAAACATTGTTTATCATAAAGCTTTGACTCACATTTTGGTATCTCTATTCTGAAAAGAGGAATGCTTTGTTTATAATTAACCTAAACTTAATTTGAGAACGAATTCATTTTAGATTTGGTAAAAAAATATTCATACTTAATCTTCAAACTGTTCCAGATGAAACTGTACTACATTCAACTGGAAGGTTTGGCCATCGGGTACAATGAGGCCACCAGTGACCCCTACCAGCTGCTTACCGTCAGAGACATAATGTGAGTATCTAAACTACCTAATGTTATTCTACTACAGGATAGTCGACAGTACCTTGTCTGTCAAGGGTAATACTGGTTATCTAAGGGACCCCCCACTCTAGCGTCTTTTAGACGTGTCGACGTTTTGCTAGCGTAGACGTGATGGTTCAACGTAGCCACGACGAATGCCGGATATACTATACATAGTGCTTGGGTCGCGACCACCCCACCTCGCTCGCTATTGCATCACTTGTTCGAAAACGATCCGTTGGCGTTGCGATGCGATGATTTTTTAAATGCACGTCGTGCTATAATGTCCGGTGTTCCTGCATTGCGCACCCTTTTGAGAGATATCGAACTCGAGTCTTTGCAATGTATTGACTCGACTCATCACGTCACGTCACTTGTTTATTACGATGTCTTCGTGGACCACTTGGAATGCCTCCAGGGACCACCAGTGGTCCGCGGACCACCGCTTAAGAACCACTGCTCTAAACTATTATAACGCAAAGGTGACTGACTGACATTGTGATCTCTTAACGCACAGCCCAAATCACTAAACGGATCGGGCTGGAATTAGGCATGCAGATAGATGTTATGACGTAGGCATCCGCTAAGAAAGGATTTTATGAAACTCCACCCCTAAGTAAAAAGGGATTCACGCGTACGTAGTCGCGGGCGGCCGCTAGTTGTTTATAATTACTGTGATCAATAAAGTCTATTCTATTGTGTTTACAGATGGATAAACATGCTGGGCGACCTGGACGAGCTGGCGTTCGCGCTGACGATGCCGCCAGAGACGCCCGAGGGCTTCCTGTTCCCGGAGCACTGCTCGGGGCTCGTCAAGCTGCTGCCCGACCTCTCCGACCTCTACGTGTCCCAGGTCACGTGGAACAGGTCAGTGGACACCCGACCTGAATGTATCACAAGTCATGCGTTACAAGATAGGGCACCTGTGTCGACTATGTGTCACGTGGTATTGCGTCACGTTTTTGTAGCTTTTTAGCACCGCCTACTCAAATTCTCTGTATTGCTCAAGGTCAGCTGGGAGAGAATGCCTTATGGCATTAAGCTCGCCTTTTTGTACGGAACATTCTTATGTGTGTGCAATAGTCTTTAAATAAAAAATAAACTAGTAAGTGAAACTCTAGTTGACCTGATCTCAAATCAATGGTACAGGGCAATGAACATTTGCGTCGACCCGTAGGTACGTCGCGCAGATCATAGATGACAGGTTAGTGAACATCTGGTTTACCTGTCTTTCAAATCAATGGTACACAGCATTTGCTTCACCTCTACGTCGTCTCGTTTATGTCTCGCAAATCACGCGGTACAGGCAATGAGCATCTGCGTCGATACAGGAGCAATGAACATAAATGACCGACCTGAAATCTCGCAGGTCACATGACACAAGGCAATTATAACCTAACTAACGTATGTCTTGCAAGTGCAAGTCACGCGGTACAAGACAGGGTAATGAAGACTTGGGTCATAAAATAAAAAAATCATAAAATTTATTTATGTTGCAAGTATTCAAATAGATTCCAACTTCTTTTAATTAAGTTGATGCGGTCCAATTCAGACTTACTATTATAGTATTATTTGGAATGAAATGTTGATAAAGCTTTAATTCTTCAGCTACCAGTCGATGCTGCGCTTCCAAAAGATGTACGTGCTGAAATACCGGATAGCGCCCGGAAGTAACGAGCTCATCCCGGGATACAAGATGTCGCTGTCGTCCTACCCTGCGTTTGTGCAGGTAGGTGAACATCAAATGGTGAAGTTTTGGTGGATGGAGGAATAAGGGAGATGCCACAGGGACGCCCCTGCGTCAGATTTATATCTAGATTCTAGCTAGAACAATGGAGCGGCAACTCCCGCAACGTCAACGCCCGTGTGGCATCTCTGTAACTAAGGAAAGAGGGAGGACAAAATGCTGATGGATGATTTGCACTGCGATAAGGCATAAGCCTAGGCGCAGACCACTGATTTTTAGTTGGCCGATAATTGGGCCAGATTCTAATTTGTATGAAGAATCGGCTGATACCAAATCGGTGTAATGTGCGCACTTACATGCATGTTCATACTGATCAACAGCCCGACTCAACTATCGGCCAAGAAAAATCGGTGGTCTGCGCCTAAGAATAGGCTTCATGATAAACAATGTTTTCCTCATAACACACTTCCCTTGTTTATATTATATGCTGATGGCAACCAGTATTAATTAATTATAGTAACTTTTAGAGTAGGCGCACACCGTTGATTTTTAGTTGGCCGATAGTTGTGCCCGATTTTAAATTGTATGAAGAATCGGCGAAATCGAATCGGCGTAGTGTGCGCACTCCCATCATGCCCATACTGATCAACTGTCCGACTAAACTATCGGCCGACGAAAAATCAACGGTGTGCGCTTACTCTAACTAAGGAAAGAGGGAGGACAAAATGCTGATGGATCGATTTGCACTGCGATAAGGCATAAGCCTAAGCGCAGACCACCGATTTTTAGTTGGCCGATAGTTGGGCACGATCCGATTCTAATTTGTATGAAGAATCGGTCGATACCGAATCGGCGTAATGTGCGCACTTTCATACGTCATCTCCGTACTGATTAACAGCCCGACTTAACTCAATTAACGGCCAACAAAAAATCTGTGGTCTGCGCCTAAACTAACATGACCACGCCCACAAGTACTCAAATGTTGTTTGTGGAATTTGGACTTAGATTTACGGTCGGGTGAGGATGGGTAACTATTTTGAAATTATCATGTCGATGATTCGAATTTCAATATTTGAACCAATCACAGTCTTGTAAATTGTTCTACAGAATATTATGTATAGCTCATTACCCGACTACGGCAAAGCAAGGAGGGTTATGATTTTATTCATCCACGATTTCTACCTATCTATATCCTATCAATTTTTGGTCGAGGGAAGCGCGGGGCGCGGGGAGTTTGATCCGAGCAATCCGAGCGTCATTATTGTAATGTGCGTAACACTCAAACATTAGCGGAAGAATGGTGGGGCGCGTCTTCGTCGATGAAACGATCTATAGTCATTCTTTAACGCCGAATCATATCATAGACAATAACCGTGTTCCCGTCAGTCCACAGACGACTTCTACATCCTGTCGTCGGGGCTGGTGGCGGCCGAGACCACCATCGGCAACAGCAACCGCACGCTCTTCCGCCACGTGCACCCCGTCGGACAGGTGAGATAATAAACAAATAAATAAATATCCTTGGACATGTTTACGCTGCGCCTGATGATGACAGATGACTGTTGAGCTAGCTTCACTGTTACAGATTTACAGGTCGCTCAACGAAAGTTGAGGCGCAATGTAATATTTGAATACAGAGTGCTGAGTGTGAGTTTTTTGTGAGCGCGTCAAAAAATGAAATTAAATCTATGAGTCATACAATCCGTCATACAGTATGACGGATTGTACAGCGCCCCTAGCGGGAAACTATCAAAAACTAAAATTTTCATACAATTTTTAAACGCGCTCACTAGTGAGCACGTTTGATATAAACTCACACTCAGCCCACAGAATACAAGCAACACATTACACATTTTAATTCAAATATTGAATACACTACCTACCTCTTGTTAAATGTCTGCAAGCGAAACAGAAAGCACTTATCAGTTCAACTACCCAAAGACGTCAGCGCAGACAGCTTATTAAAAAAAATGTTTTGATGGCCTCAACTTTCTTTGCGCGACCTATACGTCGTGTCGTGATACCTAGTGGAACCTGAAGTATAGCCTAGCATAGTAGCAAATTCAAATTCAAATATTTTATTCAGTACATAGGCCCCTTCCATGGCACTTACACTCGTCCCAAATATAGCTTGCCCTACCACCACTTCGGGACAACATATGGGCTGCTGCTGAGAACGCCTTAGCCTTAGGTATAACGCAGTAACAGTGTAATATCTCTCAAGCGCTGCAATATAGCAGAACATAACAGTGTTATGTGGCAAATATACAGTACTAGCTTTCCGCCCGCGGCTTCGCCCGCGGCTTCGCCCGCGTGGAATTTTGTCTGTCACAGTAAAACTTTATCGCGTGTGTAGGTTTTTATCGTAACCTATTCTATAAACTCGTGTAAGTGTACCTATTTAGTGTCTGTATAAGAATGTTAATTTATCTGACTCAAAGTTTAACTCAAGTTGGTAAAGTGTGAGGATCCTAGCTATCCTGGGAGTTACTGCCACTGACCTTCAATGAAATACGAATATACCGAACAATAGAAACGCTGTTCCAAAAACCGGGATAAAAACTATCCTATGTCCTTTCCCGGGACTATCTCAATGCCAAATTTCATCAAAATCGGTTCAGTGGTTTAGGCGTGAAAGAGAGACAGACAGACAGAGTTAGGCGGTTATCGCACAGCGCCGCGTGATTTTCATATAAAAAATCACGCGCGCGGACGCGTTGTCAGTGTGAAGTGCCGCGCGTGTTTTCTATACAAACTGAGGTACTTGCATACAATGATTAAATCTGTCGCCCCGCGCTCCGCGGCGGAGCGCGGCGCAGTGTGATAACCGCCTTACTTTCGCATTTATAATATTAGAATAGATAGCGAAATATAACGGGTTCTTTTGCCTAGGTCCTAGAGTACGCGCGCGCGATGGTGGCCAACCGGCTGGCGCGCTCGGGTGCCGACTGGGTGCAGCTTTTCCGCAAGCACAACAGCGGCACCTACAACAACCAGTGGTGCGTACGAGCCCTTGAAATCATGTAGCGTGTACGGAAATGACGTGTCACTTTCACATACTTTCAGCGGTCAGTTCAAAGTGCATCATGTATGAACAACATGGTCACGGGCAAGACAATCTGTCACCTGTGCGGTTTGCGTTCTTTGTTCGGTGCCGGCAGGGTCAGATCGTATTAATACAAAATGTTGAACCGCCAGAACGCTTTTAAAAGAAAGATTTTTTTAAAATCAAATCACAAATTACCTTTTAATCGGGTCCAGACGATTGTAACGCTTAATGAAATGTATCGTGTGATGTAATGGAAATACTTTACATGTAATGCTCGTAGTGCCGTAGAATTCGTGTTACATTAAACATTACACCCGTGTGGACCCGGATTTAAAAATACTACATCTCAATATTATGTCCTTGTTTTATAATAGGTGCTATTTTTCAACCATAAATATTTCTTTATTGCATTATTCATATCAGGTACATAGTGGACTACAAAAAGTTTAAGCCGCGCACGTCACGGGCCGCCGGCGTGATCAAACCGGGCCTGCTGTGGGTCGTGGAGCAACTACCGGGGTACACAGAAGCAGCAGACTTGTAAGCGAACTTAGTCCTTATGCGTGTAGAGATAAAGTTGTTTACTTTGATACGACGGGCGCGGTGGGCGTGGAGATAAAAATTCACATTGGCGCACGGTGAGCGCCGGGCGTGTCAGTAACATCAGAGTAAATACAAATGAGTAGATCATCTTCATAAAAACGCCCGAGCGCGGTTTGTATGTGAGCGCGCCAATACGTATTGGCGCGCGCTCACATACAAACCGCGCTCGGTGCGTTTCTATGAAGATGACCTACTCATTTGTTCACACTGGTAACATTGTATCAGAACGTCGCGTGTGCACGTCACGTGGCTACTGTATTTGCACTAAAATCTATGCTTAATCTGATGATAGATTAAGCTTGCCCTGCAGAATACCTTTTTACTCGTGCCTTGAAGTCCTTATGATTGTATAATTTCGGGAACACAAAAACAAACAAGGAATTCCACTCTTAAAAAACTGTTCTTAAGGCTTGTTTTTGTCTGACGTCCCATTGCAATTTTCTCTATCTCCAGAACAAGCCTGCTACGTCGCAGCAGCTACTTCCCATCCTACAACATCGCGTATTTCCCGCGGGTCTTCAACCTGAGCGGCGGGCAGGTGCGCGTGGACACCTACGGCGACTGGTTCGGGTACCACACCAACCCGCGCGCCAAGATGTTCAAGCAGAAACAGGTTAGTTTTTTATTTATTTCTTCCTCCAGAACAGGCCTGCGGCGCAGGATATTACCGTGGAAAACAACCCTAGATACGCCAATGAACCCGTGCATGCTTAGAATGTGCTCAGTCGAAAATAATCGCATATTGCCATGATGAAATGTGGTCTGAGCCACTCCACAGTGCCCCGATTGCGCTATTTTTAACGTCTCCAATACATTGGCGCTTCTTCACCAGTTGCGCTCCGTTTTTCGTTCCAGCTGAGGTGCAATGGTATCGCGGTAAAGTTCACGCGCAAACAAAGACAAAACAACGGATTTAATCACTTTCTATTAAAAAAGTCCGAAAACCTTATTTTTTCACTAAAACACAGCAGATGTTCGTGAAGGCGTTTGAGAAAAAGTAGCTTTCTTTCAGCTTTTACACAAATAAGCAGTTGCGTTTTGTTTTCGTGAGAACTAGCTGTCGATGCGACACCGCGATACGAATTTGTGATTTTCGTTCGTTGTCTATAGTCTGGTCCGGGAGCTCGTAGAATTTTGTCCAATGACCCCAAGCTACCCATCCTTATCGCTCGCGCGTAATTATGTTGCTGTCACGCTCGCACACTCACTGCAGGCGCCCGTCCCACAGTCGCGATAGCAATATAATTACACGCGAGCGATAAGGATGGGTAGCTTGGGGTCATTGGACAAAATTCTACGTGCTCCCGGACCAGACTATAGTCGCGTTGTAGTTGAGAATATTTAGCGCAATCGGGGCACAGGCCTGCTACGTCGCAGTAGCTACTTCCCTTCGTACAATATCGCGTATTTCCCGCGAGTCTTCAACCTGAGCGGCGGGCAGGTGCGCGTGGACACCTACGGCGACTGGTTCGGGTACCACACCAACCCGCGCGCCAAGATGTTCAAGCAGAAACAGGTTAGTTTTTTATTTATTTCTTCCTCCAGAACAGGCCTGCGGCGCAGGATATTACAGTGGAAAACAACCCTAGATACGCCAATGAACCCGTGCATGCTTAGAATGTGCTCAGTCGAAAATAATCGCATATTGCCATGATGAAATGTGGTCTGAGCCACTCCACAGTGCCCCGATTGCGCCATTTTTTAACGTCTCCAATACATTGGCGCTTCTTCACCAGTTGCGCTCCGTTTTTCATTCCAGCTGAGGTGCAAATTCTTTATCGCGGTAAAGTTCACGCAAAGACAAAACAACGGATTTAATCACTTTCCATTAAAAAAGTCCGAAAACCTTATTTTTTCACTAAAACACAGCAAATGTTCGTGAAGGCGTTTGGAAAAAGTAGCTTTCTTTTAGCTTTTACACAAAGAAGCAGTTGCGTTTTGTTTTCGTTTGAACTAGCTGTCAATGCGACACCGCGATACGAATTTGTGATTTTCGTTCGTCGTCTATAATCGCGACTGTGGGACGGGCGCCTGCAGTGAGTGTGCGAGCGTGACAGCAACATAATTACGCGCGAGCGATAAGGATGGGTAGCTTGGGGTCATTGGACAAAATTCTACGTGCTCCCGGACCAGACTATAGTCGCGTTGTAGTTGAAAATATTTAGCGCAATCGGGGCCCAGGCCTGCTACGTCGCAGCAGCTACTTCCCTTCGTACAACATCGCGTATTTCCCGCGGGTCTTCAACCTGAGCGGCGGGCAGGTGCGCGTGGACACCTACGGCGACTGGTTCGGGTACCACACCAACCCGCGCGCCAAGATGTTCAAGCAGAAACAGGTGGGTATTTATTTCTTTCTTCCTCCAGAACAGGCCTGCGGCGCAGGATATTACCGTGGAAAACAACCAAACTGTGGAATGGACTGTCGTCTGCGGTGTTTCCGGACGGATACGACTTGCAAGCTTTCAAGAAGAAAGCGTATCTTCACCTTAAAGGCCGGCAACGCACCTGTAACGCCCCTGGGTCTGCGGGTGTCTATGGGCGACGGTAATCACTTACCATCAGGTGATCCGTCTGCACGTTTGCCTCCTGTCACATAAAAAAAAAGATTCGCCAATGAACCCGTACATGCTTTGAATGTGCGCGGACGAAAATAATCGCATTTTTCCATGATGCAGTGTAATCTGAGCCACTCCGCAGTTGCGAATGACACCTATGCCGTGCAGCGGCACGTATATTGGCTTACTTTTCTTGCTAAACGGAGCTCTATTTCCATCCCCAGGCTGACATCAACAACCTAAAAGACATGTACGACACAATGCGCTACAACGACTTCAAGCACGACCCGCTCGCGCGCTGCTCGCAGTGCAGCCCGCCCTACAGCGGCTGCAACGCTATCTCGGCGCGCAACGACCTCAACCCCGCCGGCGGTGAGTGACGTCACACTTCAAGCACGACCCGCTCGCGCGCTGCTCGCAGTAAGATGTGTCCAATGTTGAAAGGCTGCCGACCTGGATACGAATACGATGCACGAGCTTCTTGAACACTATTTCCAAATGACGTCATAAGATATCTTTGCCATTCAAAATCTAAGGAGTCTCACTCGATTTCACAGCTCACCAAAAACATATCAATTGAATGCAGTGTGCTTACCATGAATTTCCATTAGATGTGCTCGCTAGTGACTGCGTAAAAAAAGACAATCGTACAGCGCCCCGAACGGCTAGTTTTAAGAACCAAAATCTCTATAGATTTTTGACACACACACACACACACATAATGTAAACTCATGGTAAGCAAACAGGTGTCAACTACCTTATTATCCAATTGATATCGATACACTTAATTAAAGATAACTTTAATTAAGTGTATCGATATTTATTACGGCATCTTCTCAGCACTTTTTGTCCTGAAGCAGTAGTAGGGTTAATTCTGGGACGTGTAAAAGTGCTTTTTAAAAGCCTACTTGCATAAATAAATGAGTTTTATTATCCTCTGCCTCCAGGCACGTATCCGTTCCGCGCGCTGGGGCACCGCAGCCACGGCGCCACGGACGCCAAGATCACGAGCGCCGGCCTGCGCCCCGCCTACCAGTTCATCGCCGTCGCCAGCCCCACCTACAACATCTCCCGCGGCATTCCGCCCTTCTCGTGAGTCACAATGACAGTCAGTGGGTCTATAGTCTGGCTCGGACACCGCAGCCACGGCGCCACCGACGCCAAGACACGAGCGCCGGCCTGCGCCCCGCCTACAACATCTCCCGGGGCATCCCGCCCTTCGCGTGAGTCACAATGACAGTCCGTGGGTCCAGTAGCGGCGTAAGGGGGGGGCGGTGGGGGCGGTCCGCCCCGGGTGCCAAGCATCAGGGGGTGACACAAGTCGCGCAGAGCCCCGATTACGGTAACTTTTAACGTCAACAATCCAGACACGCTTCTCGATTCTGCGATACGATTGGTCAAAACAGCTGACGTACGCTGTTGAACGACCAATCGTATCGCAGAATCGAGAAGCGTGTCTGGATTGTTGACGTTAAAAGTTACCGTAATCGGGGCTCTGCGCGACTTGTGTCACCCCCTGATGCTTGGCACCCGGGGCGGACCGCCCCCACCGCCCCCCCCTTACGCCGCTACTGGACCCACGGACTGTCATTGTGACTCACGCGAAGGGCGGGATGCCCCGGGAGATGTTGTAGGCGGGGCGCAGGCCGGCGCTCGTGTCTTGGCGTCGGTGGCGCCGTGGCTGCGGTGTCCGAGCCAGACTATAGACCCACTGACTGTCATTGTGACTCACGAGAAGGGCGGAATGCCGCGGGAGATGTTGTAGGTGGGGCTGGCGACGGCGATGAACTGGTAGGCGGGGCGCAGGCCGGCGCTCGTGATCTTGGCGTCCGTGGCGCCGTGGCTGCTACCAACCCATGCTACGCCGCCACTGCGTGGGTCCTATAGTCTGGGCTCGGACACCGCAGCCACGGCGCCGCCGTCGCCAGCCCCACCTACAACATCTCCCGGGGCATCCCGCCCTTCGCGTGAGTCACAATGACAGCCAGTGGGTCTAGACCAGTGGTTCTTAACCGGTGGTCCGCGGACTACTGGTGGTCCCTGAAGGCATTCCAAGTGGTCCGCGAAGACATCGTAAGAAACAAGTGATGTGACGTGAGGATTTGAAAAAAACATTCTTATTCTCAAAATGACCTTACTTGAAACACCCACCACAGTTTATCTATCTACTGTGCACCCACGAAGTTTGTCTAACCTTCCGTGGTCCCTGACAAGACAGAAATTTGGTAAAATGGTCCCTCACGACTTAAAGGTTAAGAACCACTGGTCTAGACAAAGTGCACATTAAAATCGCAAACCAGTCGAAAAGTGGTCAATAGGCATTTTTTCGTATGGAGTTTTGACAGATTCGAATTTCGATTCGATCAAAAACTGCATTTTGTCTAGGGGGGCTGAAGTCAATCAAGATAGTATTGCTTTGATTTTGATGAAGATTTCATCTAGTTACAAAATTGGAGAACTAGATTATTATAAATCGATACTATTATCACAAAAATAAACTAACGATAGTCCAATTTGTGTCGATACTAAATCGATTACTACATAATTACCGAGGGTTTGACACCACTAGCGACAGCGAGTGATAGTACCTCACTCGACAGTGGCGCCAACCTAGTGATTGCAAATGTGGTAGTCTGCCTACCGCGTCAGCGCTCACCAGTTGGCGCCATTGTCTTTACACCTTCCTCGCCTGTGAGTGGCGCCTACTGGTGAGCACAAATAAGGAAACCTTCATTAAAATTAATTGATCAATATAAATGTTTTCTGCAACACACACTCTTAGGGTGGATTGGACATAAGTAAATATTCATTTCAGAATAAATCGTCAGTTATAGATGACCCACGCTGAACTGTCCCACCAAACTCAATGACAGGGGGGCGCTACCATCGTTCAACTATATGGTTTCCAACATGGCAAAAATCTGAACCAGCGATCCGGTATTGACAGTGGCGCCCCGCTGTCAATGTCATCGACAGGACAGTCCAGTATTTTGGAACTATATTCGACATTTTGACAAATTTCCCATACTGATCTGTCAATGTGCCAGTTAGGCCTCAGCCTCGAACTTAGCGGGCAGCGGGGCGGGAGCGGCGGCGGCGCGGGAGCGGGGCGGGCAACGCAGACCCGTTCTCGAAATAAGCGGGCAGCACGCGCGGCGCTTTAGCGGCGAAGTGTTGTGTTCGGGGTTGTGTTGTCGAGATATTTGTTTTTATTCGCAAACGAAATGTCTGAACAACGGCGACAATTTTATTTCGATTCAAATTTATTCCTAACGCTCGATTTATTGTGGGCAAAAGAAGGAGTGCGCTGCCCGCTCGTTGCCCGCTCCCTTGCCGCTGCCCGCTCGTTGCCCGCTGCCGCGCCGCTGTTTTCGAGAACCGGTCTATTTGATTTTACGCATAAAATCCTGCCGCTCCCGCGCCGCCGCCGCCGCCGCCCCGCTGCCCGCTAAGTTCGAGGCTGAGGCCTTAAACGCAGACCCGTTCTCGAAATAAGCGGGCAGCTCGCGCGGCGCTTTAGCGGCGAAGTGTTGTGTTCGGGGTTGTGTTGTCGAGATATTTGTTTTTATTCGCAAACGAAATGTCTGAACAACGGCGACAATTTTATTTCGATTCAAATTTATTCCTAACGCTCGATTTATTGTGGGCAAAAGAAGGAGTGCGCTGCCCGCTCGTTGCCCGCTCCCTTGCCGCTGCCCGCTCGTTGCCCGCTGCCGCGCCGCTGTTTTCGAGAACCGGTCTATTTGATTTTACGCATAAAATCCTGCCGCTCCCGCGCCGCCGCCGCCGCCGCCCCGCTGCCCGCTAAGTTCGAGGCTGAGGCCTTAAACCAGCAGTTATTCTCTGATAAAAGTTTGGTCGAATCGGCCTTAATAGAGATAGATTATCTCTAACACTCTCTGGCCAATGCAATAACCTTCCTCTGATCCTTTCGCAGGTGGAGCGACTTCGACTTAGGTCCCACGATCTCCCACGTGGGCCACCCCGACCGCTGGATGTTCCCGCCGCTGCTCCACCGCTGGGAGTGGGAGTGACCGCCAAACGTCACTCTTGTTAGGCTTAGTAACTCAGTCGTGTCACATCACTCAATGCCTCTCTACAAGGGGGATTCTCCATTATCCACCTCAAGTTGTAAACAACTTAATTGATAACATAATATAATTTCTTATGAGAATGCAGCAGTGAAAGTGACTATTATTTAAAGTTATAGTTTAAATTCAGCTAGCAGCTGTAAACAGCTAGAAGGGGCTAGATTTTTATGAGAAAATGACTCGTTTCTTGGGAATAAAATAAAAATCCCAAAATCTCATTTACAATGTTTCATAGGGGAATACCAAATGCAAAAAAGTCTACTTATAATCATAGTAATATATTGAAATCAATAGTTTTATAACTAAGTTTTTTACATTATTTACGATAAATAAATCAAGTTTTACAAATAGTGTTTTCTTTTAAGTTATTGTAAACACCAATAAACCTTTATATACAGATTCTTATATTAAAACAGTACTAGAACCGTGATCTGTGGTCCGAAACAAATATTAAGTTTCAGATCAACTATTACTACTTACAAATACATAACATAAATGTTTAGGTATCCTTCCGTTTGGCCAAATTACTTTTCGCCAAATTTCACTTCGCAAACAACTTATCGCCAAAGTTTCATTTCCCAAATTAACTTTTAGCAACTGTGCTTTTCGCAACTAATTCATTTGGTCAAATTTTACTTGGCAAATGTTTATATAGCAAATGTTTTATGTTGCCAAATATTATATCCCAAATAATTTGTTTGGTCAAATTGACACTTCACATACTGGGTGGGTAAGTACCACCGTTACCCACAAATCAAAGCATAAGGCACATGATCATGGTTTTTTCACAAGAATTTTATGTAAAACATTTCAGAAAATAGTATGGTTGAAAAAAGCAGGTATTGCAGAAAATAGTAGGTTAGGCAGGCCTGGCTCACTCCGCGCGGTACATCCGATAATTACCTACAGCGAAGCGCCCCGCCGGCGGGTATTATATCAGTCGAGTGTCACGCGCGCACTCGTCAGGACGCTGGCGTGCGTTGTAGTATGATTATAATTCTATGATCGAAGTATTATTTAAAAATGGACATAAAGAGAAAGAAATATTGTGCGGCGTTCGGGTGTTTAAATTCGAAAAGTAATCTACCGGATTTATCTATTTTTTTCGCTTCCCAAAGATGCTGAAAGGTATGTTGGCCATGTAGGTAATCAATAATTCTTAGGATAGTATAGGAACCTAACCTACTATGAAGGTTTTCCATAATGAATGCATACTTACCTACATACGTACCTCATTACAAATAAGTAGAATAATTATTTTTTCACTAGACAGCAACCCTAACAGCGTAAGAAGAGTTCAGAGGCACGCGATAGAAAGAGACAAAACTTGTAGGTGAATAAAATTGTAGGTACGTAGTGCTGTGCGAGCTGAATTCCACTGTATCGCGTCGTAGCAAGACTCGCATTTATTTAAATCGTCTTGCGGAGTAATCCTTCTGTACCTGTACTATTACTTATTCTGTGCTTTAGGTTAGGTTAGAACAATGACCCTTAATGCGCGAAGGCGAGCGAAGCGTGCCGCGGCAGCGGCCGCCGAGCGCTAGAATCACCTCTATTGTTAATGAATCATTTGGAAATTTCGATACAAAGAATGAATTAATGTAGAACAAATTTTATATTAACTCCCCACTAAACAAAATAATAACCACAAGCTAATTTGTATAATATCATTCTATTCACCAATCAAATTATTTTGTAAATAGTTTATCGTGAAATATTTTTGCCTAATGAAACATTTGGCAAACCATACTTTGCCAAACAATAATTTGCTAAACAATAATATGCCAAAAACAACATTTGCGAATTAAAAGTTTGCAATAAGTTGTTTTGCCAAATGAGAATTTGCCAAATGAAAATTTGCGAAACGTTGTTTGCGATGTGATAATTTGGGAAACGTTTTTTGGCCAAACATTAGTAATCCGTTTGGGTATCCTTCCGTTTGGCCAAATTACTTTTCGCCAAATTTCACTTCGCAAACAACTTATCGCCAAAGTTTCATTTCCCAAATGAACTTTTAGCAACTGTACTTTTCGCAACTAATTCATTTGGTCAAATTATCATTTGGCCAAATTTTACTTGGCAAATGTTTATATAGCAAATGTTTTATGTTGCCAAATATTATATCCCAAATAATTTGTTTGGTCAAATTGACACTTCACATACTTACCCACCGTTACCCACAAATCAAAGCATAAGGCACATGATCATGGTTTTCACAATAATTTTATGTAAAACATTGCAGAAAATAGTATGGTTGCAAAAAGTAGGTATTGCAGAAAAAAGTAGGTTAGGTTAGGTTAGAACAGTGACCCTTAATGCGCGAAGGCGAGCGAAGCGTGCCGCGGCAGCGGCCGCCGAGCGCTAGAATCACCTCTATTGTTAATGAATCGTTTGAAAATTTCGATAAAAAGAATGAAATAAGGAAATTAATGTAGAACAAATTTTATATTAACTACCCACTAAACAAGCTAATTTGTATCGATTCTATGCACCAATTAAATTATTTTGTAAATAGTTTATCGTGAAATATTTTTGCCTAATGAAACATTTGGCAAACCATACTTTGCCAAACAATAATTTGCTAAACAATAATATGCCAAAAACAACATTTGCGAATTAAAAGTTTGCAATAAGTTGCTTTGCCAAATGAGAATTTGCCAAATGAAAATTTGCGATACGTTGTTTGCGATGTGATAATTTGGGAAACGTTTTTTGGCCAAACATTAGTAATCCATGAGTATTGTCTATCCAACGCAAAAGATCCCCTACATTAGAACCAGGTTGCATTCCGTTTGTCTGTGTTTACTCCAGCGAGTTCAACATGAGGAGCTGCTTCAGGACTTTAGTTTGTGAGGTCTCCCTTATCTCGCCAGCCAGGAACATTTCATCAACCACTGTGTATACCTGGAAATAGATAATAATACCAGTTATAACTTATTCGCTTAAAACTTGTAGTTAGTATAAGAGATAACAGGTTTAGGTAGCTAATGATTTTTTGAACATTCATTTTAATGTTTAGATGTTGCAAAAATCTAATTATTTGTTTATTGCAATAAGGGCTGATTTATCAATCGTCAGATATCTTTTAACTGAAGAATAAGCTTGTCATTTTGACATATTTCCCATACTGAAACTGTCAATGTGCCAAACTTATTCTTCAGTTAAGTTATCTGACGATTGAAAAATCAGCCCTAAAATACATTAGAAACAGGATTAATAATAAAAATCTCACACAAATGCCGAAGAATAAAAAATAAGCACGGAATTGAAGGAGTTTTCTTACCTTGTAGAAGTTGAAAACCAAGTCCAACTCGCATACATTGTGGAAGTATTCATTGAGCACCTCGACGAAGTTGTGGATCGCCTCCAGATAGCACAAGTTGTTGTCGTTTACGTCCACGCAGATGCAAAAGTACAGCCCCGCGTATCGGCGGTATACGATTTTGAAATTTCGAAACTGAAAACCGACAATTTCTATGAGTGACAACAAATAAAATTTTCATCATGTAAACAGTTTTTGCGGCCATCTTACCTCAACGAAATTGGTGTGCTTAGCATCACGAACAGTCACAACGGCGTGAACTTCCTCGATAAGCTTCTGTTTCTCATCATCATCGAAATTCATGTACCACTTCGCCAACCGAGTCTTCCCCGCACGGTTTTGGATTAAAATGAAACGAATCTATAAAATAATGAAGGAAAAAAATTATCACATGAGGATAATGCAAATAGCTATTGGTTTATAATCCTAAAAATCTTTCTTACCATTGTAGTATTCAATTTATACGTGAAAAAAGGAGAAAATCGGTTTCGTTGACGCCTCCTTCCTTGCAGTTTGACAGTGATGACAGTTCATGACAGATTTGTGGAAGTCACAAAAAAAAAAGTTCAAGTCGTCATTTTCAGAAAGTCTGTTTCTAATTTAAATTAATAAAACAAGTTAAAAATACAGTTAAGATTTTTTATTAATTTACTTATGTTTTTGTAAATTATTAAAAAAAATCTAACAACAAATTATTGTATGACTAAAAAAAAGTACAAAAGTAGTTTAATTATCTGTGGTTTCATTTTTGTTTATGGTCTATCTGCAGTAAATGTTGCCAGTTTAAGGAACTCAAAGATAGATTGGTAGAAATAAAATTAAGACAGATCACGACCATCACGTAATCACGTCGTATATCGTAACTTAAATTTGACCTAAAGTTATTTAGAACCTATGAAGGTATGTAATTAGAAACAGTGTGGTAAGTGATAGTGATTATTAAGGACGCAGTATGATTAAAAAAATCATTAACTGACGCTTTTTTGTTGATTACTCATTGACTTGATACGTCATAAAGATTTTAGTTGAAATCCAAAATCATAATATGGCAACACGAATATTGAGTTGTTTTTCAATTTTCCAGTGGATTTTTGACGTTGCTTCTACTTGCTTGCTTGTGTAAAATCAAGTTTTCCTCCATGTAGTGCTTAGGTTTTCATAATGTGTCTAATATAAGTAGTTTTGTAGGAAAATACAATTTCAATTTTAAATGACGCCCACGAAGACCACCAAAACTGAAGTAGAAATGGTGATACGAAACAGAAAAACTGTGATAAGAGACGGGATTATGACAATGTCGGGTATCGGGGAGCCCTCGGTCTTCCACGCTCTCGTGGTCATCTTTCTGGAGTTCTTCGCGTGGGGCCTGCTCACCATGCCGATAATATCGGTCCTGAACGCGACGTTCCCGGATCACACGTTCCTAATGAACGGCTTGATAATGGGCATCAAGGGCATTCTGTCATTCCTCTCTGCGCCTCTCATCGGAGCCCTCTCGGACGTGTGGGGCCGCAAGTTCTTCCTGCTGGTGACGGTGTTCTTCACGTGCGCGCCCATCCCGCTGATGACAATAAACACCTGGTGGTTCTTCGCGATGATAAGCATCAGTGGCGTCTTCGCGGTGACATTCTCGATAGTGTTCGCGTACGTGGCCGACGTGACGACGGAGGCGGAGCGCTCGCGCGCGTACGGGCTGGTGTCGGCGACGTTCGCGGCCAGCATGGTGATCTCGCCCGCGCTCGGCGCCTACCTCATGGACCGCTACGGCGAGGCGCTGGTGGTGGCGGCCGCGACGGCCGTGGCGGTGCTCGACGTGTTCTTCATCATGGTGGCGGTCCCCGAGAGCCTGCCGGAGAAGGTCCGGCCGAGCGGCTGGGGGCCCGCCATCAGCTGGGAGCAGGCCGACCCGTTCGCGGCGCTGCGCAAGGTCGGCGCCGAGCGCACGGTGCTGATGCTGTGCGTGGCGGTGTTCCTGTCCTACCTGCCGGAGGCGGGACAGTACTCGTGCATATTCGTGTACCTCAAACTGGTGATGGGTTTCGGAGTGGTGCAAGTGGCGATCTTCATCGCGATAGTGGGCGTGCTCAGCATCGGCGTGCAGGTGGTGCTCGGCGACCTGATGAAGTCGCTGGGCGCCAAGCACACGATCATGGTGGGGCTGCTGTTCGAGATGCTGCAGCTGATGTGGTACGGCTTCGGGAGCCGCACGTGGATGATGTGGGCGGCGGGCGTGCTGGCGGCGCTGGGCTCGGTGACGTACCCGGCGATCAGCGCCTACGTGTCGGTCAACAGCCGCGCCGACCGCCAGGGCGTGGTGCAGGGCATGGTGACGGGCGTGCGCGGGCTGTGCAACGGGCTGGGGCCGGCCATGTTCGGCGTGATCTTCTACCTGTTCCACGTGGACCTGAACGAGGAGCACGCGGGCTCGGCGCGCGAGCAGGAGCGCATGGCGCGCGTGGTGCCGGGCCCGCCGTTCGTGCTGGGCGCGCTGCTGGTGATCTGCGCGCTGCTGGTGGCGGCCTTCCTGCCGGAGGACGGCGCGGCGGGCGTGCGGCGCGCGTCGCCCGAGCTGCGCTTCGAGGTGGAGCGCGGGCGGCGCGTGGCGGGCCCGCTGTCGCCGCTGATGGCGCCGGAGGCCGCGGCCTTCTAGCTGCGGGCCCCGGCCGGCCGCGCGGCCAGCGTCTGACTCTCAGTGAGGCACCGAAGCCGACTCGAGTGAGTGAGTTCCGAATCCGATTCGATCCGCACCGTTACATTCCCGCGTCTCCTAACGCTTGGTGTTTTTTAAGCTTTACGACTGTTTTTGTAATACTTTCGACTCGATTGTACATATTTTGTCGGATTAAAATCATTGAAATCGTCTTACGAGTCCTCTGTTTCGTATTTCGAGCCGAGCATCACACAACAATCTCAGTTTTGGTGTATTGATTATATTCAATTTATCTGCATCGGTGAGTCATGCTTTGATCACGACTAGTGTAACACTTAAAGACTTTATCAATTGCATGGAATTGATGTAATCGTAAACATAAAAAGCGACATCTTCACATCATCATGATAGGGTATTTTAAAATCTGAACCTAGATTTAGCCGTGTCCATTTAAATACGAGTTGTATACATATTGTATTTTAAAGATGTGTTTTGCGGCCAAAACTTCTAAAGCTTGTATGATAAGCAATACAAAGTGAAATTAAAAAACTACTATTACTTTATATTTATGTATATTTATAGGAAAATGGTTACCAGAAGTACCTACAAAATAGCTAAATTATTTTATCTAAAGAGATTGGAAGCATAAAAGTATTGGTTCTTATGAAGTTTTAGTTTTTAATTTCCAAATAGATTTTTTTTCAATTAAATATAGTTTTTAAAAGCAAAATGATTTGGCTTGTATAATTTTGGACTCAAAAGATATAAACAAAACTCAATAATATAATAATTTAGAATGATTTATTCAAAAAAATATGCAAATGACTATAACAAACAAAAACTTAGTTCTCACAGTGCAAATATACTCATAATGACATCCACTTTACAGCTCCCCCTACTGGGGCATTGGCCTCCACACTCACTTCTTATCTTTTATTCTTGTTTATTTTCAACCTACCTATGTTGGTAGGTACAGTTCTGTAGAACTGAACCTGCAGATGTATTTGTTTATAACTTAACATAATTTAAATAAGGAAAACCAGGAATATCTGTTTTATCAAACAGTTCAATGGCAATACAAAATTTTAATGGAAATATTGGCTATACATTCAGTGTGCTTAGTCATGATTTGACCTCTAACTTTTTTGCCTTTAAGGCTGTATTTGAATGATCAAGGTATTAATAGCCAGTATGGCAATAATTATTAGAGCAGAAAATGCTAAAATGCGTGGGATTCCTCCCCATTCTATTAAATTAGTTCCATAAAGTCCAACTATCTTTATGACGATCCTGACAAGTTCGAAGTTTGACGCCGGCATACTATGCATCCTTAACTGCCTCAATTGTCTGCTAGAATAACTCTAACGAATGATTAACTCTATTAGTGTCATGATGCAGGATTTGCCTTCCCTAATTGTTCATTTTTTAATTAGGCATTTTATTTTAATATTACTAAACCTTAAGTTTTAATACAATTCCAGTTACGCTAATAACAAAAAGGTTCAGAAATTAAGCTCTTAAGTTCGCGTAAATCTCTAAACCAGCAAGGCCTAAAATGTTTTATACGTTTATAGCCTTACAGCAATGTCCTTCAGTTAGCTGACAAGAAACCATATAGTCAAGTAGCGCCGTATCTCACGCCAAACTGAACGTCCTGGCACTCGGTTCCGCGAGCCCATAAATTTGGAGACTCCTTACTGAACGCGGCGAATGTGGGTCCATAATAACGGGGTCACGGGTGTTTCTGTCTTTGTTGGGGTTGCCTTTCGTGTTTAATGGCGCTGTTGCATGCGCCCGAGTGATGCAGTATCTCAGCTTTCTGGTGCTGAGTCAATAAAATACTTTCGCGACGGTCTTTTGTTTTGACGTAACTGCGTGTTGTGGATATTTTTGTCAGGACTTCCAATTCATGAAGTGCTTTTATACTTGAGATATGTTCAATCGTTTGACCTGACTTTCCAGAAGTTCACGTTCACCTTCACCTTCCATAACAATAAAACGTTAGACATTTGTATATTCAAAAGCTTTTATAAAACCATACTAACTTTCCCCTCGTTTGACGACTCAAGTAATAAAAAGTCCTTCAGTAGGACTTGAAAAACCCCCAACATAAAACAGCTGTTCAGCTTGGCAGTGACATAGGCCACCAAAATCGTAATGCTGCCAAAAGTGCCAAAACTTACCGCTGTATTGTGAAGTATCGCGTGAAACCACTAAAAGTATGAATAATTTATTTAACTTGGGAATACTTCTTTATAGCTACGAATCAATAACACTTCGACTTATGGCGAGGTCTACAGCTACTTAATGATGAGGCCTTTGTAGCCACTTAACTTGCCTATTTTCTTTTGGTGCTAACACTAAGCCAAGTTAAGCTATAAGCTCGATAGCTAAATTTAATAATTTGGAACATCGAGACTGTCAAGTTATATTTTTTATTAGGAGTGAATCTCACTCCTTAATCCTTGAGCATTGAAGCCCTTCCATTTCTTCAGGCTGTAGGCCGTTATTTTTAACCCACCCCTTTTCTATAATCGTACTCATTCACTAGGCAATATAATTAAGCAAATTATGTAAGAAAAAGTAACGCTAAACACGCAATAGAGGTGTGTAGCTGATAATATATGTTTACCAGCTACTTGTTGACTCATTTACAACGGCTTAAAAACTTCCACCTCTGCTAACGATGATCACAGTTCCTTGCGAAAGTATGGATTCAGTTCGGATTCATTTAGTTATTGTTTTGAATTTTCTCTATTGACTGAGTGTGGAAGATATTTGACGTCAAATAACAAATATGCTATCACTTTAAACTCTTATTGATGAATCTATATGACCCTGGTACCAAGATTCCGTCGCGCGAAAAAACACTAGCACCCTGCTGCTAGGTCGTATCGTTAACGATACAAATCAATACAAACTAACAACAGAAGGGCTGCCGCAATATTTGCACAACGCGGCTCTCGCTATCTTTCAAAATCATATCTACGACGGAGACAGAACATAGTGAGTAATGACAGGGCTTTTAATTTCTTTAGCACCTAACAAAGCTGCCACCAAGATTGCATTTTATTATCAGCTATTTATCAAGTGACCTTGGACAATGCAAGTTCTTTATTAGTAACTATCTATTCTGTACCAGTACTAAGTGGTCTGTCTACCATAACTCATATTCTGATATTAGGTCTAGAATGGGTTAATAAAATGCCTTTATGATGTTCGGGCTTCGCGAGCGATGTCGGATTTCAAGTTATAAAACACGAAATGTAAGAACATAATTTAGGTTTTTACAATCCAGTAAAAATAATTCTAGGTAATGTTCTAAAGCTCTTTTCGGGGAAAAACGCGACTGAATACTGATGTAGATTGCCTGAATTATTATATTTAGCTAGAAGCTGTAGATCTGTCTTATTGTAGACCTTAAAATATTCTGAGGCTTAGGAAATTATGCCACATGAAGAATAGTTTGCCCGGCCATCTTCTTTTGGAATGCTCTCGATAAGAGTATCGTGAAATTTAACGTGATAATTAGACGGAATCACGCCAGACCACTGATAACACTTTATTGACAAATATTTATTAAAATTAATAAAGGTCAAGGCAATTGATATCCACATTCTAATCTAACACGACTGATGAGCAACGTAAACACAGCTAGCAGACAAAAATACTCATCTTATCTATTTTAAATTATCAACGCCCGAACCTAGGCAATGTTATTAAATTGCAAATTAAACGGTCCAGACAAAAGATTTTAAGCTCGAAAGCAAACATTGTATTTGCTTAGCTGCTCTGATGAAATAACCATTGAGTATTGTTTTCGACGCCCACGTAGTGTGACGTCAGAGCATGGTAAACGCTAGGTAATTTTGCTGTAACTTTATTCCAACATTCTCCCCGCTAAAGAAAAGGGAGAGTTCCCTAAATTGGTTATTTACTTTTATAGTGAGAATAATACAGCTGATAATATGATTCTTCCTTAAGCGATATTTTAGGCATCTTTTATCTCGAAACTGGTTGCTATGCTAATTTAACAACATTTCAAAAGTTTTGGCTAGTTTCTACGTGGCCTTATAAAAATAAATAAATGCCAAAGTACTGAACATCTTGTACAGATAAGAAAACATTTCACAACACTGATGTTGGCGTTCCAAATATTTTCTATCTCAACCAAACTTTAGTTTGTTCTTCGTTACCAAACGTTCAAGGCCGTTCGTTGACAACAAAAATGCCCAAACTAACGTTAGCCGTGCATTAACCAAACTAACTTGAAATTGGGCCGTAATAATTCATAACACAAGCGCTACTAGTCTGTATGAGGGTAATTATAAAGTTAAATTGCTTTAATCGAAGCCGAGTAACAAGTGTTAAGGCCAAGTTGAGTGACGCTGCATCCGAATCATCACAAAAACTTGACTACGACCCACAGACAAGATGTAGAATCACAATAAATAATTATATCGACGAGCTGTAATACCGCTTAGCGACTAGCGATGTTACGTAAAAGGTAGGGCACAAAAGGCTCTTCAGAAACAAATTATTTTCTGGAGATAGGACGAAGCATAAAGGGATGGAAACGTAAAGGAATCGAAACGAAAATTGAAGCGACACGACACGGGGCCAACTTGACCCTGAAACAGCTATTGTTAAAGGCACAATTTCATATAGCATGGTTATTTTGGTTATATGGAAAGGCAAATTATTGTGTCGCGGCATGCAGATATGATCACGGGACGCATAATTTTCCTGAAATAAATGATTTTTTGGTTATATTCCGCAACGTATCAGCTATAATGGCCGTGATTGCTGCATTGTCATTTGAGTATAATGGAAAATATTATAATTTTTCAAATGAAATCACAAGTCAATCGGACCGTAATTAGTTGAGTAATCTTCATAACTGTTTAATTACTGTAGTTTAGTTGACCAATCCTATCAACGTCCGCCATTTTTTGACAAATGAAAGTTATTATTCGATAAACTCCATTAAAATTGCTTTGAATCTATAACATGGTGGGTAGGCAGGCATGACAGATTGTAATTACCGACCCGAAGACCCCAGGGACTGCGGCATGAGGGTATTTTCACTTTTACCGCCTGTGCTCATTATGACTTCGATCCGATCTGAAACATTTTCCTGGTATTTTATATAAGTAGAAAATATCTGAAATAAAAGTAACATTTCCCAGTATTATACAAGCCAAACTTTTAGCACACCTTCAGTTTCTATTCTGAAACAAAATCTGCCTTATTCTTTTTTGATAAATTTAAGGTATCTTATGGTTTTTAATTCGTTTAACTAAAAAAAGTTTTTGTGTGATGTGTGAGCTCTACTAGTATTTTAGTTCTTATTTTTGAGTATTATTTTAGGGTTGTTTTGAGTCTTGACGACGTCGTTCTTGCGAATATCGATTACTTACGTATATCTGAGTTTTAAAAGTTCTTACAAATGTTGGATTCTTATAAAGTTGACTGTCGGTGTGCGAAGTCGTCAAGACAGAGATTGCCTCTCGAAGGAGACTTGTGTAATTGTAAATAAACTGTAAGATAGTGTAATTTGTTTCCCTTTAGGAGGTAAGTGTTGAAACGTTCACATTTTATTTGTGTTGAAAGAGACTTACTTTTCGACCGGAGCGACCACCACTCCGCGTTTCTGAGTTGAATTAAAAAAAATGTTTTTATCTAAAAACTAAATTAAATTCTCGTGCTAAACTGTAGATTTGTAACAATTTTATTAGGTGCCTGAGCAAATGTTATAATTTATGTATGTATTTGTATATTAAAATTGTAATATAGTGAGACAAGTATGTAGACTTATTAATTGTAACTATAAGCACTATCATGCGGTACATATTTTTGTTACTACTGGAAAAAATCACATATCTACGTAATTTTCATACAGCTTGTTTGGTCAGTGAATATTGTCGTGTCGATAGACATAGATAATAATGATGAACACCTTGTTTTAGCGACACGACAAAATATTATCAATTTTGTTTCGTGAAATTTGCCAAATGAAATCTGTAGTAAACCTAGACTAAATAATGATAATGTTATAGGAATAGAAAGTATTACTACATTAGCTATTTCAGTAAAGCGACTGTACGAGTCAATTAGCTCTCGTGGCAGCGCGTCCCGCGACCTAGGCCTTCGCTACGGGCTCCTGTCAGACATTGATTCGATGCGCGGCGCTGGCGTGGATACTAAACAATACTATCATAGCCACGCCAGCTTTTGAAGACGATTACAGTTGGATAGAGGCGGAGAAACCCTTCAACAATTTTGACACGAAATCCTAAAAAAATAAAGTTATTTTTATGAACTGATTCTTAACTCGAGTACTGCGGGCAGCCTTTTTGCCTTGAGACAATCCGTCCTCTGACCCCTGTATTTTATTGTTGTACCCTATTATCGGAATCTTGCCTTTTTGAGACACTCGGGTCCGAGCCCGAGCCGAGTCAGTGCTGACACGACCTCAAGAGCTCAATTTGTAAAAAATATTTTATATACCTTTCTGTACACTGAAAAAGCTAAGCATTTCCTTAAGAGTGAGATATTTATTTTCCCTAACAATCTATTTAAATTAATGGTGAGATGGTATTTTAATAGAACAGTACAAGTGTTTTTCCATGAACGTTGTTCAAAGTAAGTGATAATGTATTCCGTGCACAAGGGATAATTTTGTATTGTAAGACTAAATAATAACGAATATGAGTAAATAGATATAGTTTTCACAGAAGTGCGACGCGAATAGCTGTTTTAATAACTGGAAAGGCAAAAATTGTGCTTGCGACTCTACGCGGTCGGTCGTCGGTCCGCCTGGCGCTGGCCCCGAGCCCGACTTGATCTCACTCTCGCGGACCCGCGGCCGGCTGCGTGCTCCCCATACAGAGGACTCAGTGCCGAGATGTCAGCTATCTTTACAACTAGAACTCAGTCCTATTTCTCCCCATTTTTTTTAATAAATGAAAAAGGACGGGACTACATCGAGCTATGTTCAGCGATTTGCAAATTGAAAATGCTTTTTAAAATATTTTAGTTTGATCGCGGTATCTTGTCTTTTTTCACTCGCTAAGGCGAGCGGGAGATACTGACTTTTAGTTACAATGGAAATAGCGAATATCTCGACGTCGAGTCCAGTAGCGAGTTATTATTTAGTCGTAAATATGAATATTTGGAATCTAAAATATTTTCGAGTATAACGTTGAATGTACAATGAGTGGAGGAGTAACTGTGGCACGAGTGTGCCTCCTTGTGTGATCACGTACCATACTGTGCTTCTATGTTGGAACATTAATAAATCTGATTGTAGCCAATTTGTAGTTTCCCTGCGAAGTAAAAGGTCTGTATGACACCGCTGGCATGGCTCCAGGATCCTCGTTACGTATACTGGAACTCCGAGCAGCGTTATACAGAGTGCGCAGGTTGGCAAAAAATGAATTTATGTATTTTTTCCGGAAACTGAGCCTAGCGTTTTAATTTCGTTTTGATACTGCTTAATGAAATACACAGATTCCTGTTTTCCTAGAATATGTTAATTCTACATCGTTGTTACAATAATAATAGTTTTTGCCGACCTGCTTTTTCCATCCTGTGTGTTTGTATTAACCCTTATTCAAATGCGAGCTGGTATGCATTTTTTTTACAAAGTTGAAATGGATTTTGGGTAATTGTGGGTCACTTATTTCATATTTTTGATCAAAATTTATTAAAAAATAGGGGAAGGGGTAGTTTTTTGGGTGGTAAATAATTTACCATTATCCATTCATGACTACAAATTATTCAATGTTGGTGGTAAAATAGTTACCATTGTCCGTTTTGGTTTATTTTTGGTTCTTGACTAGTGACTTCCTCTTGGTTCTACCTATATTTTATTAAATATTTTGGGAATGAAATAATATTGTTTTTATAAAAATAATATTTATTAATATTGGTCATTATGCTTACAATTATTATGCTTACCTTGAGTCTGAAACTAACAATAAATTCACTAATTACGTAATGTCAAAACGTTACGTAAACAGTTATCAAAATAACTTAAAATTTCTCCAAATATTTATTTAGTTTTATTTGTGCACATACAAAAAACAACAGTTATTTTTATATATCTTCAAACTTTTGTCAAGACGGGATCGGACAGTGGTAAACTATTTACCACTTCTTTAAAATGTCTAAACTATATGAATAAATCAATTGCAGACGCTGCCTATAAGTGAGACTATACAATAAATGTTATAGTTTAGGATTTTGAATCGAAAAAACACTTATCAGAATTTTCGTAGAACAAAGTTTCAAAAATACCAAAAACGCGCGCTAAAAACTTGAAATTTTTCACACCAAAACCGTTAGGTTGACTTTGACATTACCTGACAGTGACAAATGACGTTGAAAAGTTGTAAAATGGCATAGATAAGTAAAAAAATATATTTAAAAATATAAATACGTGACCACGATATCTTTAAGTATCACCATATCGAAAATTAGGATCCTTTTTTAAAAGTAAACGAAGTGGTAATATATCTACCTTTATTTGAATAAGGGTTAAAATACAAAAAAATCTGTTTTATAGCTTGCCATTTCATGTCAATTTTCTTACATAATGTAACACATAGTCAATGCATTCAATAATTCATACATTGTCTGTTAAAGGAAAAACATGCTTACATAAAACTGTTTATTGTTAAGGAAAATAACTATGAACTAAACATAAAGCAAAATTAGGTGATAAAAATGGCACAAATATATGGGCCTGTTATTAAATGTTAATCAACGCTTCAGTAAAATTACATAAATTACACTGTACATATGACACGTTTAGCTACAGCGAGTAATACTTATAAAAACGTTATCAAAAATGTTTCGACAAACAATATAACAACATAATTATCTTGATAATAGACGGCTTTATTTATATTACAGCTTAATGTGTACTGCGAGAACACAGCCGACGTGAGTGCGGTATGATGTGAAGTTTGCATAAAATTAACAGTCTTCGAATCACGTCAAATCACACGCTAACGGTTGTCAATTAAAATGGAAACACGACCCGCTCACGTCACGTCGTCTGTATGCCCTTATAGGCGTCAATAAAATAAAGTTAAGATACAAACTCTTTTAAAAAATAATGCATCGGTTATAAATATAATATCAAACATATGGGACTCGTCGTTCCCATCGCTGTAATTCCCAGTGTAAACGTCTATATTTTAATGGAAGCCAGCCAGCCAATAAAACCTAACCGGCGAAGGTTGGGTAGTCCCCGGGGAAAGTTAAACTGTCTTGGGGTTAATTGGATGTAAATTGAAGAAGTTTGAAGTTTAGTTCAAAACATAATAAGGTCAAATGTCTTAATTACTGCGCGGATTTTTCTTGTCATGGTTTTGTTGCTCTCGTATAGTGGTTAAATTAAATAACTTACTTAAATAGTAAGAGTGAATTTGTTTTTGACACTATAATCTCGAAGTCTAACAGTAGCTACTTTTAAAAAGGCGATAGATGACAAAATGTTTCCCTGTGGCACACAATTAGCGTACTTGATGTCTTCCGCTGTGGTTAATTGGAATTTAATTACGTCAGCATTATTACTTTATGACCGATGTTGTTTTGGAGATAAAGAATTGAAGGAAAGATATAGGAAACTTGTAATTTCGTTAACAAACTTGTAATCTAATTAAGTAAATGGAAGAAGTGATTAGAGAATAATAAGGAATAGAATCGTACGAGACTAAGTAATAACATTATAAATGTGACGTAGTAGTAATTTCCAATTATTACTCACACGCGGTTGTCTGTGTTGACTTACAAGCGCGGGTGTGTCATCCATATCAGTATGTCACAATACCACGTGCCCTAATAATGGGCCGCCATGCCACTGCGTTTGCGCTTGTACATTAAAGCGCAGCGGTTTGTATTGTATTTGTATAAGAGTCACGCAAAGTTGCAAATTTTTGGAGGAATACTTATTGGATAGTAGTTTAGGACTCATTTTGGACGGTAACAATAGGGGCACAGTTTGTGTGAATAAATAGTTTATGGCATTTAATCTAAGATGTTCTGTACTATCAAAACTACAAACCTATCTTGATAAAACTATGTCAGCTCATTCTTTTATTATTTGTGATAATTGATAAGACTTTAAATATAGTCAGAGACTTCTTGGAAGTCGAGAGCAGGAATTTTCCGCACGGCTTGGTTTTCATTGAAAGATAAGTGCGGTCTCACAACAGCTTTTACTTACAAAACGTCGGATGGTTATAACAAAAAACTACGTCTAACTTGAATTTGTTCAATGTTCGTTTTTATATCTATTCAAATACATTGTCATATCTGAGTCACTGCGGAAGCATCAAACATTTGATCAGCGAGTAAAATAAACATTTACTAGAGATACAAAATTATAGTTTCGAACCAATTGAACTGTTTCCGTTATTATGGTAGTATTTAGGTGCTCTGAAACGGGAAATCTCACAAACAAAAAGTTTGTACATTTAAAATGTCTCACGGTTTCTTCGCCGCTGCCGAGAGATGGCGCGCGCTGTATTATAAATAGATCGCGGTGGCGAAAAATGTCTGACCGAAAACAGTTCATAATCATTCATTAGTATAATATTATCCGAACCAAAACATATTTAAATAGATGACATGCAAGGCCAGCTTGAAACATGATTTAGTTGATTTTCAACCCTACACCGGGGTTATCCAAAAATTTTCCATTGAAAATGGAGAGAATGTTTTTAAACAATAGTCATAATGGCGATACCGTCATATAATTATAGTTTCCGTCCATTAAACTCGTACATTTGTATTACTTGGACCATAAAGATTGTGAAGATTACAACTTACAGCGATAATAACCAACATGAAACATTTTGACTATTACCGAATTGACTGTACTATAGGGCAATTTTTAATTTAATAAAAAGCAATAACGAAATTCATTACATGTTTAAGTTTAACAAAAATGTAGAATTATTATTAATCCGGACTTAACTAATTCATTAAAAAAGTAACTTTGTTTAGTACTCAAAAACTTTAAAATAATCCTACCACAAGTAATTAGTGAAAAGATAACACGACGTACCAATGAACAAAACAAAAAAAAGTTTTGTAAATAATATTGCAAAAAAATTAACGTAAGTAAGTAATAAGAATATAATGATTATAACTACGTTAAAAAAAGCTTTTAAAGATTTTTTTTATTACCGAACTCGTATGTTAGTAAGTAGGTACAGTAAGCAAGTCAACTCAATATTGTTAATATTTACCTTAACAAATAAATGACAAACTGATTCCTACAAGGTCAACCCGCGGTTAACTTATCTTTTAGACTCGAGTACAATTGATAGTTAATATAAATCGTCATTTGTCCATAACCAGTGGTTAGTAAGCTACGCTACGGACGCCATAGTCTAAGCCGAGAGCCACCGACTTTTAGTTGGCCGATAGTTGGGTCGGGCTGTTGATCAGTATTAGAACATGCATGGAAGTGCGCACACCACATCGATTTGGAATCGGCCGATTCTTCATGCAAATTAAAATCGGGGACAACTATCGTCCAACGAAAAGTCGGTGGTCTGCGCCAGACTCAGATGTTTTGGGTTCGGTTCCGACATGGACACATTTTAAATTAATCTTTTATCTAAAAAATGAGAAGCTAATTTTTTAGAGCAACATATGGATAATACCAACGAATAAAAAAGACTTTACGAGTGTTAATAATTGTCATAATTGTACTTTACAGGATTAGTAAAATCAAAGCTGGCACACGCCAGCCGTTATAAAGATAAAAGTTCACATTCTCACTTCATTTACACGATAAAACATACTCACACATTCACGAGTTAATATTCCTCAACTTCATCTGCAAGTCAAACCTCCTGTTTGTGCGCACACCTTTTATCATTGTCCTTTTCTCATTCCTCTTGTCTGAGAGAGACGACGTAAACGATCTCTCTCTCATTACTATCTGTTTGGCCATTTCCCTTCTGCTCGATGTGGCTCCCGCCAGCGATGGTTGACTGGGCTGCCTTATTACAAGGCCATTAGGTTTAGTTTCCTTTGGCTTAGCATCAGGTCTTGGCGGTATGCTGAAGGGGTTGACGTCCAGGTTCATCTTGAAGCCGAATCTGGTGTAGCCAGGCCTGAGGGAATCCAGGGTGAAGGCTTTGGGAGCTTTCGATGGAGTGTCCGTCTTTTTGGGAACCTCGGCAACAGTTTTCTTTGGTAACACAACTTCAGCTTTCTTCGAAATCTCCGCGTCAGGTTTCTTCAAAACCTCAACAGATTTATTAAACGCTTCTGTCACCACCTTTGTCGGTTGAGTCGATGTTGTTCCTAGAAATAAAGGAGCGACAAATGTTTATTGAATTACGGTTTTATTCAGGGTCGGACTGGGCCGGAAGGGCCCGGGTGGCTGATCGCAATCCCGAGGCCCGAGACTAGATCATGGTGATGGGATACTATCGAAAAATACTGAGATACACAAATTGAGATAAACAAACTGTAAAAAATTTATTACAATACTAAAATAAAGTAAAATAATAAGTAGGTATTTACTAATAACAAATAATAATATAAAGCTAGCCAATCAACATTTTTTTTAAAACAGGAGAACTTTCAGCTAAGCAGTTAATGACTCGATCGTAAAAGCTGCTGTTTTATTTTCCGAGTATTGCATTTATTAGAGAACGCAATTTTATTTTTGGGACATGTGTGGGTCAATGTGGTCAATAGAAGCTTAACCTCAAGTTTTTGGGGTCGCCACCCTTGTCCCCCAACCGCCATCTTGAAAAAAGGGGTGAAAACACTTTTTTAAGCGTCTTACAAAAAATCGCTATGTCATAATTTGTAGCAAATTGTTTTGCCTACAAATATGTTTACACAGGCCCCTCTTTCCCACTGGGCACTTTGGGCACGTGCCCAGGGCCCCACGACGGAAGGGGCCCCCGTCTGCTCAAAAGACCTTTTTCCAGATGATAAGACCCCCCTTGATCCTTATGTGCCCAGGGCCCCTAGTAAGTTACTCTTTCAAGGTCACTAACATAATTATTATTACTGGACGGGATTATTACTGATGGAAGAAACATATTCCATAAACAACAACCACTCACCGATCACAGCGGGCATCAGCTCGTGATACGCGATGTGCTGGTACCTACATAGCAATGTTCACGTCCCTGGTGACCTGGTAAAGCTTGTCGTCGCCCCAGCAAGGGTTGAGCTCGTGCAGATTGTCGGCCAAGTAATTGTGGTTGCGGAACAGCCAGAAGATCAGGTTGACCTGATCTCAACATCAATGCCGTGGAGAGCGTTGCGCCTAGCTAAATTATGTTTGTGTGACGAGTGGTTTCCCCACAATAGTCCAGCGGCGGCGGGGTTCAAACCAGTGTTCCTTGGATCCCGATTCGGCCAGTCTGACATCTTCACCGTTCGGTATTGTAGCTTTGTTCTATAGTTCAGGATTCTATGTGAGTATCTACTGCTTGACTGTCCGTTTCCGAGACATGACGCGGGCAACCGTAGCACAGGGGCCACGCTGCGCGGGCCCCCTGTGCTACGGTTGCCGCATGCCCCGCAACCCAGGCCGTGTGGGGGCCCGCGCAGGCTGGGGCCCGGCTGGCAAATGCCACCCCGACTGTATGGCCAGTCCGACGCTGGTTTTATTTAACTTGAACCAACAAGGCACAAGGAAAAGATATTTTTATCGTCAGATACGAGTAAAAATATAAATAAGTAGGTAGTAAACAATTTGTTATCGAAGCCGCTCGTCGCGCTGATTGTTATAGCGGGGTGGTGTCATGTCATGTTGTCAATTTCAATCGATTTTGTGGGAAGATTAATTCAGCACTACCCAACATAGGAAAAAAAGTAACAAACAGGTTACGATTTTTGGACAAACCAACATGACACGTTTATTTTGATAATAAAAGTATTAAGTCGGGAAATTATGTGCGATATGATCTTATCAGATTTGATAAATTATATTGAAGGGATTTAGCACACGTTTCGTGATAAAAGGAACGGAATGATGAAAGTACGAGTTTGATACTGCCATAATAAATAATATTACGGCTAGTTACTTTATTGGTCACATGGACTTTCGACCCTAAAAATGATCCTCCTGCCTAAGGTTAGCTGGGAGAGAATGCCACATGGCATTAAGTTCGTCTTTTTGCACTGTTTTTTTGTGTGTGCAATAAAGTTTTTAAATAAATTAACTAAATAAATTATTCTGGGACTTTATAAGAAGAAAGTGTAACAAAAAATAATAGAATTTAATCATAAAAAATAAGCGATACATCATAGAGGGTAGATATTGCATTAAAATCCGTCAAGTAAAACAAATCCCATCAAAAACAATACTTGTCAAAAAAACCAAGTCTCGCAACTCAGTTGTTCTACGGTAAAAAGTTGTGAGATCCATGTAATACCAAGTCCAGGCCAGGAAATCTTTAACGTTTTACATAAATTATTGACTTGGCCATCGCACTAAATAATTTAATTTACACGTGTTTTCATGCGATGGCCAAGTCAATATATTTATGTAAAACGTTAAAGATTTCCTGGCCTGGACTTGGTATTACATGGATCTCACAACTTTTTACCGTAGAACAACTGAGTTGCGAGACTTGGTTTTTTTGACAAGTATTGTTTTTGATGGGATCTCATTTCTTTTTGTATTTTGTAGACAGCAGTTATGTATCTAGAAAACTGGACCGAAATTGAAAAATTTTACTCGACTTGGCGGTTGCACTACCGTGCCCCCAAATATTTTAGTTTTTCCTTGATTCATACACCAAACACTACTTATATTCCAAATTTGAAGCTTCTAGGTCTGCTAGAAGTGCCTTAGAGTTTTGATGATCGGTGAGTCAGTGAGTCAGTCAGTGAGTGACAAAATTAAGTAACTTTGACCCGTTATAATTCTTAAACTACTGGTTCAAATTGAATGAAATTTTAAATATACCGTGTCTTTACAATGCCTGCATAGCTAATGAAAATTCAGCCTTCTAGTTTTATCCACAACGAAGTTACAGGCGGTCGAAAATGGCCTGAATTGCTTCGAGAAAAGGATGGTACGGCCGTGCCGCTTTTTTGCTCGACTTGGTGGGGGCACTGCCGTGCCCCCAGATTTGCTTTATGTGTTACACATTTGAGAATATGTAAAATAGAGATACAAAGGATCTTTCTTAATGAAGTCACGACATTAAGTAATCATAAACTTGGTCAGAGTGCTTCTTTGACACCGTCTCTATGATCTGGGCCAGAGTAATTAATAAAATTCACTTTGGTTGAGATCCGAGGTGCTGCAGGAAAAATGTCAGCAGGAATTTTTCAGTATCTTGAAGCAAACTAATAGAACAAGACATCGTCTAAATAAATATCTAAAATTGTGCAATTATACTACAAATACTTGCAGTGTAGTCGCCGTAACACGTCACCGACACACCAAGATAATGGCACCGTAGAAAATACCAACCCCGCGTCAATAAGGTATGAATCACTGGTAATGCGGCATCGCGAATCCACTAGCGCTGCTGTGTAAACTTATATTCATGTTAGACTGTGTGGAGACACAAATACATTTTTTACTAAATAAATCATTGTTCTTATTCTATTTGCTTAGAACTCTATGGATAAAAACTAATAAAAATCATTTATGTTTGCAAATAGGCTTTTTAAAAAGCACTTTTACACGTCCTAGTATTAACCCTACCACTGCTTCAGGACAATAAATGGGCCAGTGCTGAGAAGCAGCGCAAGAAGCTCCTTAATCTCAGATTAAAACTAGTTATAATTTCCTGTGTCCAATACCCTGTATCAATTTGAAAAGGCATTTTTTAAATTTTCTAGATAGGTACCAGACGGGCTGTTTCGGGGACGCCCCGTAAGTGTATTCTGCCACCGTATCAAATGTAGATCTCTGTTTCTAGCCCAACTTTATGCGACACCATGTGCTCGCAAATCGGCAGTTCACGCACGTACAGCCAACATCACGTCAGACTTTATACATTTTTCTTGAAAAATAGTACCTATTTCAACTACGTAAGACGCTAGTGTTTAGGTTGACGTGCCGTTGTTAGGACAATGTCACGGCCACTACCCAGTCAAGGTTTGCACTGGGCAAGTTGCCGACTGCCGCGCCGCAATGTGCCCGTACCTTTACCTACGATAACTATGCAATGCGGGCTCGACAAGCTATCAATATTACCGCATTAAGCATGAGTTTGCGAATTGTAATAGTGTAGCGCCTTGAAGGAACAAGAAAAACATAATTGATTAAAACAAATTAAATACTTAAAAAGTGTACCTATGTCGGCACCCGTACCAGAGTGACTAATTCCTAATTCGTAACGACATTTAAATATTTTCAGAACTGCTTATCCCCGTCACTCATATTGAGATTCTGAAATCAGCGATAAAGGCAAATAGACCAGAAATAAACCAAAAATAACTCTTGCCGAGTTATTAGACCGAGTAGGTATGAGTCATGCTATTCTGATAAGAAAGTTATGTCATATGAAGCCGCCTTTATTTATTTTTTATTTAAAATCTTTGTTGCACACAAAATTTGCGGAACAAAAGGCAAACTTAATGCCGTGTGGCATTCTCTACCAGTTAACCTTTAGGCCAAACAGAGAATATGAGTAGGCGGTGCAAAATAGTAACCATAAAAAATATAATTATCACCATCAACAATGGCATCTATAAGGTTTCAAGTTGACTTGATTTGTTTACATACCTCTGCCTTTAGGGCTGCTCTTTTCGACGATGGCCAAGCCAGTAGGAGTGAGCAGCTGCTTGGCGCGCTTGGCCTTGCGCACTTGGCACTCGTCGAGCGACTCCATCTTAGCGAACTGCGCTCGGTGAAGCGCCGCAAAGTTGGGCAGCTTGGTGCGGGACACCTTGGCATCGGACTTGGCGTTTGAAGGTGTGCAGATTTTCTTTAGTGGCGTTACCGGCTTCTTGGACGGTGTTGAGGGTTCTGGTAGTTTTACTGTGAGAAAAAGAAAGAAGAAATATTGAATAGATAATTTTTATTCGACGAAAAAAACTGCTTATAAATAACTTGAAATAGGTTTTCGGAAGAGCGTTTTCTGTTACGTTCATTTTAGACTAAGAAGATAAATACATTAAAATTATGGATCTTTTTATAGCATTTTATAATCAAACGTACCTCTAGTTCTACAAAAAATGAAAGGAATTTAGGACCTTTCTTACGACTCCATGCGATAGGACCTAACTAATGGTAAGTATCTACTACGCATACGTCAACAGGGCACGAACGAGAGATAAAACGATAGACGCCTGAATGTAACCGTTATCTAGGCACCCATAGTACCTACAAGCCCTCAATGGTTGGATGGTATTTCTGTTGAACAATCTAATATTATTATATTTATAATCATTATAACAACAACTTGGTGATAATAGACAAGCTGAAAGATATATCCTAAAGTGTATATTCAATTGTAAAGTAGGAATTGTTGTTCGCGAGAATTTCGATTCATAAGAAAATATGACATCATCAATATTTAGGTATACCAATTCTTTTGTTTTCAATCGGTACCTGCCGAAAACTCAAACGCATTTAAATAAACGTGCTGAAGCGATGCAATGGACACAATTATTTGGGTATTTCAACAACACGTGAGCGTTATCTGGCCATTTATTGTCATGATTAACATTTCCCGCGGCGATAAACTACTATTATTATCAGTGCTTGAGAAAGCGCACCTGTCTGTTGGTGTCCTCAAGTATGAATGACAATATAATAAAGCAAGAACCTTAACAATACCTACCCAGTTTACTGAACCACAAAACTGACGCAAAACTGTGAACGAACGTAACAAAAGGACAAACATAGAGGTTTTATATTCGGCTGAACAGCATGTAGGTAGAAGGCAGAAGGTTATTATTTTAATGCCCTACAAACTGCATCGACCACTGACTGCGAAAGTTACGCGTAGGAACCTTTTTGGCACAAAACTATAATTATGTTCTTTAATTTATATTAGTATCATTTGTGGTGAAGTTGTGGCTACCCTTGGATTCTAGAATCGCAGTGGTACAACCCAGTTTAGATCAACTGAATGAGGGCTATCGTTTTAGCGCTCACCAGTTAGCGCCACTGTAGAGTAAGGTCCTGTCACTTGCTATATTTCGCATACTGAACTACTTCTTTTTGTAATGTTTTAACAAAAAGAAGTAGTTCAGTATGCGAAAGAGTAAGAAACATGCATCCATTGATTAGTAGTATAGTCTATGCTTTGCCTCGTCCGCGTCGCTCTGATGTACTGCTCGCCGATGCTTGGGGCAGTGCCTCCATCCCAACTAATCCCAACTAATATTATAAATGCGAGTAACTCTGCATAGAGATAGTTTGAGTCCCGGGAAAGAACATAGGATAGTTTTTATCCCGGTTTTTGAAACAGGGACGCGCGCGATAAAGTTTTTCTGTGACAGACAAAATTCCACGCGGGCGAAGCCGCGGGCGGAAAGCTAGTATTATAAATGCGAAAGTAACTCTGTCTGTCTGTCTGTCTGTCTGTCTGTCTGTCTGTTACGCTTTCCCGCTTAAACCTCGCAACCGATTTTGATGAAATTTGGCATAGAGATAGTTTGAGTCCCGGGAAAGAACATAGGATAGTTTTTATCCCGGTTTTTGAAACAGGGACGCGCGCGATAAAGTTTTTCTGTGACAGACAAAATTCCACGCGGGCGAAGCCGCGGGCTTTCGCCGCGGGCGGAAAGCTAGTACGCGTATAAACAGGAGGTGCTGGGTGGATACGGCCCCGGGCCCCGTAGAATGTTCCAGGACCCGCCCCCAGATGTTAGGCTATCGATTAGAAGATGATAGTTGATAGTACTCACTCATGAGCTATGATACTAATCGCACCTGGCCATGGCATGTCAGAGGCCAGACCCCCCTGAAAAAGAACCCTAGATACACCAATGACACTGACACTATTATACACTGGATTGGCTACTGTTATAATATTTTTGTAGTCCAGAAGAATTAAGCTTTTAAATCGGAAATAATTCCTACAAAAGATTTTATTGTTTTAATGGCTTCATTGGTTGCCCATTAAGACTCTCCTAAGTTTTCGACTTCGACGGAGTTGTGCTTAAGTGGTGGGGGCCCCTGAAAGAGGCATTTTTTCGGTTTTCCGGTTATACCGCGTAAAGGACTTACCCTATCAAAAAGTGGTCTTCATGACGGTTGAAGGCCACTTAATCCTGCATTGAATAAGACCAAATTCATATGTTTTGGACAAACCGTTCTCGAGCTAAAGTTCGGCAAAGTAGAAAATATACGAATAATTAATTACCCTCTCCCTCTCCACGTCCAATAGTTAGTTACCCACAGGCTTCCAAGTCTTGAAAAGGGCCACCTCAACCAGTGTAACCCTATCAAGGCTTACGAGCTTGATGCGCCTATCCTTGTTCGTCCCAGCCGTTCCTTAACTGCGGTTGCTGCACCTCTTCCTGGCACTCACCTGAACGACTCTGTGTTACCTACTGTGGCTGCCCCTTTTCCTTGTACCCTCCTGTACGATTGCAATTTATCACATTAACCGTAACATGTATACAGGTCAGTGGCCAATGAGTGCCTCACCTGTGGCGCTGGAGCTTCGAGGCCGCGACAGGCGCGCGGCGGCCTGCTGCTGCGAGTCGAGGCGCTTGCGCTTCCCGTGCGCTTCGTCCGCGTCGCTTTGCGTGTACGAGCGCTTGCGGGCCGCTGGACGAGCGCTCTCGGAAACTGCAAGCGAAATTAACAGAGTATGCAGCAGATTTATTGTAAGTATTCGTTCAACAACTCAGGACTGTCCTGGCGCCGCAGAACGGGAAGAACTGACTCCAAATCACTGAAATGCCTAGGACAAAGAAGAAGTATTCGTTGAAAATATACAAAATGTTTCTTCAATTTTTGATTGAGAACTTATCAATAAACATTTTATTTTGAAACAAATGATACATTGTCATTACAAATTAGCCTTATCCATTTAAGTTTACAAAAAGTTGTCCTAGGATTAGGCTGCTCTTCTGAGGCTGAACTGAACCATGTACGCTGACTGCCAAGGCTGGATACCCATTTAACTAATATAATATCTACATAAGCATCTAAAGTTGGGGCAGGAAAGTTCTCGAGTGGCGACCACGGGCTGGAAGACGTAGCGTGGGCAGGCCTCCTACTAGGTGGACCGACGATCTGGTGAAGGTCGCGGGAAGAGCCTGGATGCGGGCAGCGCAGGACCGTTCATTATGGAAAACCTTGGGGGAGGCCTTTGTCCAGCAGTGGACGTCATTTGGCTGAAAACGAAGCATCTAAAGAACAAAGAAAAAATCACATCGGGGAAGCCTTACAGGTTTTTAGACAAATTAAGTATAAGTTTATAGTTTCACTCACCACTTTCATCAAATATGAAGCTCTTGTTAGATCCTTTCAGGTTGGACTTGATCACTTTCCGTTTCTGCTGCATCACCGCAACAGGATTGTTGACAGGACTGCAGAACATCACGCGCGTGGCCCTCGGGCCCGCCGCCGCCCGCGGGGAGCCCCGCTCCGCCTTCTCGATGGACCGAGTCACGTTCAACATGCTCCGCTCCTTCTGCGAGCTCTTGGAGAAAGGAAACGGGGTGCTGCCCGGTGATGGGAGAGACATACGCTTCACAGGAGTCTTGTTGAAACCTTTCTCTTTGGGAGACATTGCTACTGGACTATCTTTCGTAAATGTCCCTTCGCGTTTTAACGGCGTAGCAGTTTTCAGTTTAGTTTCATCAGAACTTTGCGACATATTTCTTGGTGACGGCTCTAGAACTTGCGACTCTTCCATACTACTCTCGATCAACAGCGGAGTAGTATTCACAATGTTTTCAGTCCGCGAATCGTCGCTGGTGATGCTGATACGTGAGATTTCATCAGACTTGTCAAACGTTAAATTTGAAGCGCTGTCAGAGCTGATCAATGAAGATTTGGCATTGGAATCTGATTGGTTTTGGAGCTTATCAAATGTGGAGTCAAGTTTAGTTTCTTTGTCAAATGTTGAATTATGTTTGGATTGTACTGATTCTTTGGACTTATCAAAAGTTGTGTTTATAGCTGACCGTTGAGAATCTTTAGATTTGTCAAACGTTGAATTTAATTTGTGGTTTCCAGACTTATTTAAAGTACTGTTTGATGAAGTTTCTTTGGGATTTTCAAATGTTACATTAAGAGATTCTTTCTCTGATTGTTTGTCTGCACTCATGCTTAATCTCAGCGACATCCTTCTACCTCCTTCAAAGGCCTTGTTTGGTTTGTTTGGAGTGTTAGTCTTTTCAAAAGTGGAGTATGTTTTTGCGTTTTTAGATGGAGTGTCTTTATCAAAGGTTGATCGTAAAGATTTTCTGCGTTCTTTGATGTCTCCAGTTTTTTCAAGTGTGTTGGGTGTATTCCCTTTATCAAAAGTAGAGTTTAATTTTGTGGCATTCTTAGTAGGAGTGTTAGTTTTGTCAAATGTCGATCTTAGAGATTTCCGGTTGCTTTTGTCGCCTTCAAAAGTTTTATTACTTTGATTAGATGTGTCGCACTTTTCATATGTAGAATTAAGTACTTCCACTCTCTTCAGAGACTCTGTTTTATCATAGGTTGACTTTAATGATTTCCTTCTACCTTTACTTTCTCCATCACTAGATATTGCATCTTTTATAGGAGAGTTGACTATCTCAGATATCAACTCATGTAGAGATACTTCTTGTTTATCAAATGTGGAATTTTTAATGCTTGATTTCCTTTTCTTTTTAGATTTTTTTTCAAATGTTGAATTCAATATTTCTGCAACTTCATAGGACTTGTTAAATGTTGCATCTTTTTCTTTATTACTTTCATCACCGGACAGTAAGCCATTAGTTAGTGAATCATTATTGCAATTGGAAAGCTTCATTTTCTTGGGATTTTTTTCAAAAGTTCTATTGAGTGTCGCTGCTTCACCATTTTCATCGTCTTCAAGACTGTCTGCTTTAAATCTCTTTGATGCTCGACGAGGAGATTTATTGCAAGATCCATTCAGTTTTTCAACTTCTGTATTCAAAATTTTGATAGGGCTGCCTGCAGCACTGTGGAAAGATTCTACTGAATCATTGCTTTTATTCAAATTTCCTGTTGGGACCACTTCCAAAGGAACCTCCACTATAGTGTTAGACGTCTTGCCTTTCTTTCTTTTAGACTTTTTTGGTACCTCAACAAGTTCTTCATTTTCATTACCTTGAACATCTGTCACACCTTTCTTCTTCTTATTTTTCTTGTTCTTCTTCTTAGTTTTGACATTAATAATTTCAACAACAGGAATATCTTCCGGAACATTTTCAGATAACTTTTTAGTTCTCCTAGTTTGCCGCACTACTTTCCCAGAATCTATTTCATCTACAGTTTTAATAGAAACATTGAGATCTTGTTCCTTTAACGTCGTTTTAGACGTTTTGGGAACTTCTCCGTTGGTTTGTTTTTGTGTGGTGTCACTTTGTTCGTCGTCTGTTGGGTAGCTAACATAGTTGTGACGCTTCTTACTTTTCGGCACTATGACTTCATCACAATAATTTTCTTTTAAACGACGACTTCTGGTTTTTCTTTCACTCTTCACGGGCATATCACTGTCAGAATTTGTGATATTTTCGTGTATAGAGCCATGAATCCCTTGAAAATAAAGAGCACATATAATTTAGTAAACACCACTAGATTCAATTCTCGATTCAATATACCTACAACGAGATAAAATAATAAAGTGTTACTTACGTTTCCCAGACCTGGTAGACATTTTAAATACAACTTAAAAATAAATGCACTGTTTTCAATCAAATTTATCCAAGTTTTTGCCTCTGTTTACATTTCTTTGGATATAATCCGTAAATCCGTTTTGTAACGAATTTATTTTTCAAAATAATGATGTCATTTGTCACTTTTATTTTTTAAATTCAACAGTGTCGTACTTGATCCCGGATATAGATGCTTATACAACTTTTAAAAATAAAGATTAAATTAACGAGTGTTGGCTAGTGCCGTTATTGGTCGCTCAACGAAAGTTGAGGCGAACAATAGTACTTACACTGATGTAATATTTGATTAAAAAACAAACAAGAAAATACCTACAATACTAAAGACAAAACGCTTCACCTGTAACCTGCAACTAGGTTGGATAATATTATTTTCCATGATCATGATTCTATAAAAAAAGTAATGTCACCACAAGTGTCAGTAATTTATGTCAAAAAAGTCTGTCAAATCAATTTTTACAAAGCCGTTACGGTAGGTTACTTTTCTCATCGATTTAACTTAAAAATTACAATACAAACAGTGATGACTTTTTCTAACGATTTCTATGCAATTCATGCGTCATAATCTTTCAATGTTCCATACAAAAGTATTGTGAGAAACTTAAATGAGATACATTGGGTGTGTATCAATTAAAAGTGGCTGGACAGGTAGATGACTCAATACCAAGAATAAACAATGGGGAAGCCGTGGCCGTGGGTGTTTGCTGCAATATTCATCGGGCTCTATGTGGACGTGTGCACGGGCGAACGTGGTTATTACCTCGGCTGTTATGCTTTTCACGCTGAAAACTTATTGAATACTCATACCGGCCAGTCTGTTGACGTATGCCTTTCCGCCTGCGAGCAAGTGTACTACAAGTACGCCGTAATCGGTAATGAATCAACCTGTTTTTGCGGCAATTCGCCCGGCCAGTTCAAGGTTCAGCCAGAGTTATGTGATACGCCATGTCCGAAGAATGAGACACAGAAATGTGGAGGTGTAAATACGACGAGTGTGTACGACACGGAAGTGACCGCGCCGGGGCCGCCTTCGTCGATAGAAGTCATGAACGTTACCGAAACCACCGCCAGGATCAAGTGGACGGCTCCGGAAGCATACACTTTCATCACTGGGTATGTTTTGAGAGCAACAGTCAGAGAAACCTATGCCGATTTTCTGTTGCCGCCTCTAGAGTGGCGAATATCTAATAAAACATTCCACAATGAGCTTCTAAACTTACATCCGGGATCAAGATATTTTATCAGTGTTGCAGCTTTAAATTATGATGAAGAAGGCCCAAATATCACAACTACATTAACAACTGTAATCGGCACCCCTGACCCCAGTCCTCCTGTGATTCAGATAAGGGAAAGACGGGGAGATAAAATGGCCATACATATTCCACAAGCCAAGAATATTAATGGCCCTGTTTCTTTATACAGAGTTGTGGTGTCAGTTGAACTTTACCAGCAAGGGTATATCACTGAGACCCTTGGGAACTATACATATGCAAAAGAACATGGTCTTCCTTATTACATCACTGCAGAGTTGGACCCCTACGACATAAAAACTGACTTCATCATAGGTGATAAAGTTACATACAATGGATTTTATAATGCTCCCCTGCCACTGACTAATGATATTGATGTATCTCTGGGTATAGTGAGTGAGAAAGGAAATGTAAAGAAGATAAGGTATGCTGAATCTACTAAAAAGATTATTTTGAACATAAATGAACCAGAAGACATGTCTCCCTTGGTAGTTGCATTAGGAGCTGGTATTGCCATTGGTGTAGTCCTGTTACTGATAGGGCTGGGACTCCTCATTATTCTCAGAAAGAGGATCCAACTGGCGCGAATGCAAAGGGGCTCTCAATCTATGCCTTTGAGTTTAAGTGAGCCATGTGTGGAGATTGAAAACTCAGGTTTTCTTCAGGACGAAGATGAGAGAGTAGACTACTATGGCAATTTGAAAAGAAAGCTGTGGAATATACCAAGAAACTTAATAGATATTGATATCTCCTGTGTTGTGGGTCTGGGCAGCTACGGCAAGTTCACTAAAGGGAGAGTCCAGCAGCACGGGGCACAGACTCCTGGGCTGGTGCAGGTGGTGGCCGATAGAGAGCTCGAGAGACCCGACAAAAAGCTGATGTTACAGGAACTGGACTTGCTAATAAAATCCAGTGAACATGAAAATGTTATTTCTCTAATAGGCATTTGTGAGACAAACACAACTCTATTTGTTGTTCTTCAAGATTCTAGACACAGTTTGAAGGAAATGCTGCTCCAGAGCAGACATAGAGATCTCCAAAACAATAAGTTTTGTCTCATCACTGAGGACAAGTTGCTTCAGATTTGTGTGGACGTGGCGCGCGGCATGGAGTACTTGCACAGTAGAAAGATTATCCACAAGAGGTTGAGCTGTCGAAACATTGCCATCGGCGAAAACGGCGTCGCCAAAGTATCGGGCTTCGGCCTCTCGCACATGCGGCCTCTGCACGAAACTCCGGACTACACGCGGTGGACGTCTCACGAGATGCTGCGTCAGACGAGATTCAACCCTAAAGCTGACGTGTGGTCCTTCGGCTGCCTGATGTGGGAAGCCTTGACGCTGGGAGCGACGCCGTACTCGCACTCCAACAACAAGGATGTCGCAGCGCGCGTCCTGCGCGGCATGCGGCCGTCGCAGCCGTCGTACGTCGGCGACGAACTCTTCCAGATCTGTTTACAGTGCTGGCAGGTGGACCCCGATGAGAGACCTACCTTTACATTGCTTCTGAATGAACTCTTCCCGTTTACGGAGTCCCCCGCCACTCGCTGCCTTAGCTTTACGCATTACAACAGTTTTAATTATGAACCCCACATTCCACAATATGAAATTGTTTCATAGTAGTTAGTAATCTGTAGCTCATGTACCTTTCGATATAAGAATGAAACTCCCTATAGTACTTAAGGTACACTTTAGAATTTATATTTATCCAAAGAGGACACTGCAATTTCAGTTAAGTTTACTCAATGTTGTGCTGCCATCTCAATACAATCGTTAGAATTGCAATGATCTGTACAGGAACAGATATTTAACGATATTGACAATAATATTGTAACACTAGCTCAAATATCTTAACATTTTTATTGTAACAAAAAATCCAATCTTTGTATGTTACCAATGGAAGAGGTACCATAACTTAGGATATTTTTTTCATGACACACTGTGACACTACCTGTAAATTAACTTTATGTAGGTAATTAATTGTTAGGATCTCTTTAATTGTTTTTTTTAGACCTAAGTATGCATTTGTGACATCTTTAGTTAATTAGGTAGGTACCATCGGTCGGCAACAGTGTTAACTATCCATTGCCTGTCATGTCGTCTCGTTCTATCGCAAAGAATCGCCATTTGATGAGAGCGAGAGCAAAAACGGAAATGGATACAGTGCGTGGCCGTGTGTACATAGTTTGTAGAATAACTGCTTTAATAAGAATGTATGTATATTATGAACTTTAATGATTTAGTATGGAGCTACATAAGTAGTAGCCTAGTAGGTTTTATATTGCAGCACATTTATTTTTATAAAAAATGCCTTATCATATATTTATTTTTGGGAATGTAACATTTTTATTGAAATAAGTATGGAGTTTGTTTTTATTATTAACTAATTATGTCAATCAATATCTATATTATCCGTCCATTTGATATTAATTTTGGAATCTCATTGTACCTATTTTTTGTTATTACAGGTTTTTTAGTTATTATTTCTTTAGTTTATTTTTATTTGTAACCAATTATTATTGCTATTATATACAATATTTTGGAATCATTTTTTTTTATTTACAATTTGTAATGAAAACCACAATAGGGATCCACCACGCAGCTAATTTATTCCGCGACAAGATAGGAAAAAACTAGGACAACAAGGTAGGATAGATTCATTAGAAACAGTCGACTATTGATTGAATAAACATTTTGGCAAATCTAAAAAAACAGAGCGACCCTAGCGCCATCTACGAGAAGATTTGAGTGGAACTCCATATTAACGGTTTTGAATTAAATGAGGGTGTGGTCGTAGCCTTGAGACAAGCTGTTTATGGAGACTGAATCAGATTTAGAACAAGTACAAAAGGAACGAACATTATGAAGAGTATCTATTGATTTTCTGGAGTAAAGTTAACTTTTTTTCTCTATTATACAGGGTTGTAGGTAGCCTAGGATAGGAAAAAGGTATGCATGGTAATGTGAAATGAAAATGTTAAGCGTGGAGATTATAATAAAACAACGCATCATTTTGCATTTATTTAATGTTAATATAATATAGACAATGTTCAAGGTACCTTTTAATTGGTTTTCGAGCTTTTAAACACTAAGACATTGTAATCTTCCATTTTACCTCTTATCTTATACAACATTGCAAAATAACACTTCATTAAAAATCAATCTGACAACTAAAATAATTAAACAATGACTAAAATATACCGAATTTTAAATTCAAAACATTTAACATTTTCATTTGAAACTTAATTAAATTATTTCTCGTACATAACATTGCAGACCCGTTTATCGTAAACCGAGATAACAAAATTATAATAAAAATAAAAACTCCATCACTGAACTGTACAGCAACAAATGTTTTCAACATATTCGTCTTGACAACGTACCGGGGCGCGGGGCGCCGCCTGCCTTACATACTTAAAATACGCAACAAGTTATAATTCAATAGAATTAGTATAACATATCAATCTCAACATGTGTAAAGGTTGATGAGACAACGACTGAACGGCGCTTGCTCCTCCGGCGCGAGCCGCGCGCTGCGGGACACGCGTCGCGTGCCGAGCCACTCGCCTGGACACGCGTCGCGCGTCGCGGTTTATGGTTTGGACACGCGGAGCGAGTCACGCAGCGCGCCGCCGCGCCGGCGACACACCGTACACTCGCATTGCGTTGTGGGAAACATAGTCACGACGATGCGGCGCTCGCACACCGACACAGAAATCTGATTAGAACTGCGAGTGTACCGCGGGAATCGCACACGACTACGTCCTTGCGGATTCCACATGAAACCGAGCGAAAATTTTAATGACAATAAACAATTATATATTACAATAATCCCTACCGATCGGGACGCGTTCGTGACGATGTCAATATGCGCGAGTTGATTCCTCAGTCTTTAATAAATTGATGACAATGAGCAAGGAGAAGAACGTAAATGAAATAATGTTATGCAATTATATACAGATTGTGAATTCAGAGCGCGCCTCGTGCTGCGCCCGCGCCTCGTAGCGCCGCGAGGCGGGACGCGGGCGCGGCCGGCGCGCGCGTCGTGTGCGATTCGCGCCCATCACAAACAAGCGTTATGGTGATGTCTTAATGTTGAGTTCGACTTGAACGCACAGCCATTTTCCTAAACACAGTATCGAACCTTACTCTAGCCTAGCGCACCCAACGGCTGCCACCATCTCTTGTATACCCACTAAACTACCTATAGTAATTACAATAAACCACTCTATCAACAAATTCAACAACATTTAGCTATTAAAATTAAAAGGAGGATGAGATGCGCGGTCTCCGGGCAGGACCCGACCCGGCTCGTGCCCACCTCGTCACCACACCGTAACCGTAGAATGAAGAATGACAACTAGCTACCTTACGCTACAACATCGAAACCTTAATCGTAATGCGTACACAATACATGCGTCACAGAGTGCGGAGGAGCGGCGGTCGCGGCTAACGTCTGCTCTGACTCGATCACGTAATAGTCGGGACGACGTTCAACTATTTATTATCTTTCCACACGATACATTTTAATCGGGTAATGTTACCGCACTAAATTATCAATCAAGTAGTCGCGATAATATACTCTCAAATATTGTAACAACTTCAGTATAACAACGTTTAACATTTTTCCAGTAATTTTAAAAATTATCTAATACGTACCCATATTATATTGTTTTAAAGATAATAATAATAATTATATCTAGCTATAATTCCATCGATAACTATTAGTAGCGGTGCGTTTCCCGCGGCGGCTCCGTGAGCGTTACAGAGGGACGTGACGGCTGGTGTTGCGAGAGAAGCGAAGGGGCCTCCTGGCCGCCGGACAGAGGCCGGCCAGGGGTCGGCAGGGGCGGACAGGCGGCGTCACCTCCTGGCCGCCGGACAGAGGCCGGCCAGGGGTCGGCAGGGGCGGACAGGCGGCGTCACCTCCTGGCCGCCGGACAGAGGCCGGCCAGGGGTCGGCAGGGGCGGACAGGCGGCGTCACCTCCTGGCCGCCGGACAGAGGCCGGCCAGGGGTCGGCAGGGGCGGACAGGCGGCGTCACCTCCTGGCCGCCGGACAGAGGCCGGCCAGGGGTCGGCAGGGGCGGACAGGCGGCGTCACCTCCTGGCCGCCGGACAGAGGCCGGCCAGGGGTCGGCAGGGGCGGACAGGCGGCGTCACCTCCTGGCCGCCGGACAGAGGCCGGCCAGGGGTCGGCAGGGGCGGACAGGCGGCGTCACCTCCTGGCCGCCGGACAGAGGCCGGCCAGGGGTCGGCAGGGGCGGACAGGCGGCGTCACCTCCTGGCCGCCGGACAGAGGCCGGCCAGGGGTCGGCAGGGGCGGACAGGCGGCGTCACCTCCTGGCCGCCGGACAGAGGCCGGCCAGGGGTCGGCAGGGGCGGACAGGCGGCGTCACCTCCTGGCCGCCGGACAGAGGCCGGCCAGGGGTCGGCAGGGGCGGACAGGCGGCGTCACCTCCTGGCCGCCGGACAGAGGCCGGCCAGGGGTCGGCAGGGGCGGACAGGCGGCGTCACCTCCTGGCCGCCGGACAGAGGCCGGCCAGGGGTCGGCAGGGGCGGACAGGCGGCGTCACCTCCTGGCCGCCGGACAGAGGCCGGCCAGGGGTCGGCAGGGGCGGACAGGCGGCGTCACCTCCTGGCCGCGGGCAGCGCCGCCACTGAGAGCGCAACGTAGAATAGAGAAAATCCGGCTCCGGCGAGCACGCTAGCCGTACATCCGTGCACGAAACGAAACGCGTTTTAGAATAATTGACGTATTCACTTACACGTACCGACTAATCAAGATTTAGTTCCGATTAAAATTGAGCTTGTAAAATCGACATTTACAGGCATTGCGCGTAGGGAGGATCCGCCTTCGCCTCCGCTCGCGCGCGGTCGCTTCGGCCCGCGGCCGCTCGGCGCTCGCTCGGCCCGCGGCGCGCGGCGGGACAAACTATACGGGTTACTTCGGTGCTATATTATTATTATGCTTGTAAAACACTCAACAGGAAATGAAACTTGGGATTCGACTCGATCACCGAAGGCGACCGCGAGCGAGGCCATCCTCGTTTAATTGACAAAAGACGATATCTGTGCCTACCCCCAAATATACATATAAGATGAGAAAGTCGAAAAACACCAGAAAGTCGAACAGCGATATCTATACACTTTAAAGATTGAATATATAGTAATAACTAGCTACGGTAATGCGGCTACGAATGTTACCTACATAACACGGGTAGACCGGTAACAATAAATTTACGCTATCGAGATGTCGTTGGACAGTTGGAGAGCTTACAACGATTCAATATTATAACACTATTTTTATTATTCACTTTTCACGGAAGTACGAAGTTATGGCGTCTCGAACGTGCTCCGCTTCAACTAATTTTATCGTGCGTTAAATTTTATTTTGAGAAAACCGTCTCTCAATTCCTCGTCTTAAAACTATCGTAAATAACTCATTTAAGCCGATCAGAGTAATAGTAACATTTATTATGATTATTACGACTTTTGTACTTCTTTCCTTCTGCGTAAGTGTCGCCGGCCGACGGCGCGGCGGTCGCGGCGCGATGGCACTTCTGAGGTAAACGAACTTACAACTACCGGCCGGCTGCGGCTCCGGCGTTCCGGCGATGGAGTACCTTGACAATGTCCACGAAACGATCACAGTTTAAACATCATTAAACTACGGAGATACGAAAACGAAAATTCACTAACGGCGCGATAAAAATAAACTTTAAATTACAATATTGCGACTGTAAATAAGATAATATTTTAATATATTGTCTCATCGAACATTAAATAGAAATAGAAATCTGCTTTAAAACATTTAAAATATACATATAATTTTTCTAATAATCTGGACATGCATTATTATTTCAATATTACATTTAAATTGTACTTATATCGTAAGATAAATTTAGACCGACAACAAATCAATAATAACTATTAGAACATTCCTAATAAAATTAACACAATATTATAAAATGTATAAAAAATAAAGATCTTTACCGAGAGAAATCAGGAATGACAATTCTGCTAACCAGATTCTAGGCGCAAGTCAAAGTGGACATGACGTCAGCGGTGCGGCGCGGACAAAACAATAGCGACTTTGGTTAGGACATTATTTGGCTCCCAAAGCTCCCAGTGTCGGTCGACGGCTGCGTGCTTGCCACGGAACAACGTTACATGACATGCAACAGCGTTACATGCCATGCAACATCGTTACATGCCATGCAACATTGTAAAATGACATGCAACATCGTTACAGTGCATGCGACATCGTCACATGGCATGCAATAGCGTTACATGACATGCAACATCGTCACATGGCATGCAACAGCGTTACATGACATGCAACATCGTCACATGGCATGCAACAGCGTTACATGACATGCAACATTATCACGTGTCACGTGACAGCGCACGTCGACACAAAACAACTCTCAACCTAACACTAACGATGTCAAGTAACTAAAAAAATAACTTATCAATGGTAACATTTACAATGAAATCAACTCGTAAACGATGTACGTGGTGAATATTATACAAAAATAAAATGTGCAATGGAATAGGAATTTCCGTGATAGGATATATCACAATCTTTCAATTACATCTTAAACAACGTCCGCCTGCTAGGCAGCGAGACTTCACTCGTCATACAACGTAAAATATAGCAATAATATAATATTATGTAACACCACTATTATTATAGTACATGCAAAAAATCAATATAGATAAACTATTTAATTGTAAATAGGTAACTATGTGTCGATAGGGGCGCGCGCGCGGGGCGGGCCTTATTTAACGAACATTAGTTGCTACAGCCCGGCCCGGCCCGATGCGGCGCGGCCCGGCGGCGCGCGGCCCCATCGAGAGCTGCGTTAACTTATACTCTCCGTCGGTAAATAAACTTAACTACGCTCAGGTAACTCGCGCCCTCCCGCTGCGAGGTCCCGCGTCGGCAGATTGACTAGAACTAAACTATACTAGAGCGGTCCAGCGTTGTACTTGCGTCCCTCCCCGGCGGACGCGCGCGCGAACGTTCGCCGAACAACGCGTGCCTCCGGGCGTCGAGAAATATTGCACTTATTCTAACGACGCTACCTATACTTATTATTATCGCGTCATCCTATCTGACTTTACGCAGATAGACGTCGAAAGCCCGTCGGCCGATCCTTAACGATACACGTAACACCTATAACCGCTTAGAAAGATTATTCGTTGTTCGGTTCGCGCGTGCGTCCGCGCGCTCGCGAGCGGCGCTCGGGCGCTGCTGGCGACTCGCGCTTGGCCGACTGCCTTGAGCGGTCAATGGGCTTCCATTTAGAAACCTTACGGAAAATGGATGCACATTGTGCGCCTGTAAACACGTGCAAGCGTCCGCAACGTCGCTTGCGCGTGTTTGCACTGAGTCGGCCGTTTCCCCATCGAGTCTAAAGGCCATCTAACGCCTCGACACGCCTCACCTTGGAACAGGGAGCTGATCTTATATGCTTAATGAATTCATCTTGTACTATTCAATGTCACTCCGTTTCAAGATGAGGCGAACTCGAGGCCAAGACGTATCTTGAGATGTCCTTCGGTTGCGATCCGGCGGTCTCAAACGTACCCTACGGCCGATCAACGTCACTATCCGGCGATATCACGATTTCACTAGTTATGGCTTATTGCTTAATACAACAGTGGCCGCGTAACGCGACTGAAGAATTGAATCATTACTTAGGATAGTTGGTATGCGTTGACCTCGACGTGCGACTGTTTCAAAATCCGAAAATTAAAACAAAATATACAATTTCTCGTTGAGTCGTCAATACAATGTCGGTTAAAATTTGCGTTAGGCAAGTGAAAATAAAGTAAATACTAAAACACAGTCGAGTCGAGGTGTCGCGCAAGCAGCGGCGGAGGTATACAACGTTTGAAAGATATGGTAATTCTTATGCATAGATGGAAACTTTGTATCACGTTGGCGTTGTATGCTCCCTGGCTCGAGCGAGCCGCCGCGTGCGCATACAAGTGCGGCGCTGCTCACTGCATGAGGCCGGAGATGGCGTTGTGGCGAGTGCGTTTAAGCTCCTCTTCCTGGAATACACAGAAGTTGAATTGTACAAAGCTGCTAGTACTTGAATCTTCTGCTCGATAACGTACTAGGTATAAGTTTTATACCTACTAGGTATAAGTGATACCGTATAACTGATGGTAGATCGTTCCACTATCAAAGACTCACCGAAGATACAAAATCTTGAATCTACAAATGAGTTTAAGCACACCTGCTCGGTAACTAATGTGTTTGGCACGAGTCAAGTGTGGGAACGATGGCCATGTCCACAGCCTTATTAGACTTATGACGTCACACTTTCACTGTTTATTAAGTTATTTTCAGGTGGTTGAGAGCTGGATCCTTTACAGCCCACACCTAGGCACCTTCATCGTTCGGCTATCGTCGCTTCTTTGATCTCTGATCGTAGAGACCAGAAGTCAGGTTGATCTCTTCTTTTTGAGGAACTAAGCGGTGGTTACTGCTGGTGACAGAGCGTGTCAGGCGCGACCTAAACCTTGGGTGAGATCTTGAAGTCTAAAGGGGTGGGTACCTGGATCTTCTGCTCGATGAGGTACTGCGCGTTGCTGATGGCAGAGCGTGTCAGGCGCGACCTAAACCTTGGGTCAGATCTTGAAGTCTAAAGGTGTGGTACCTGGATCTTCTGCTCGATGAGGTACGATACGTTGCTGGTGTCAGACGCGACCTAAACCTTGGGTCAGATCTTGAAGTCTAAAGGTGTGGTACCTGGATCTTCTGCTCGATGAGGTACTGCGCGTTGCTGATGGCGGTGGGCGTGCCGGTGATGGTGACGATGCGGTTGCGGGTGCCGGGCGCGAACGTGCCCTTCTTGGAGATCTGGATGTTGGCGCCCGACATCTGCTGGATCTCCACCAGGCTGCGGCCGCCGGGGCCTGTTGGTTACACCACAGAATATTATTAAGTACTACGTACAGAAGTTTTACTTCGCGAAGGTATTTAAAAAAATGTATGCTCAATGTCATTAACAATATGGTGTATATTAGCCTGTCTCAAGAGTCAAGCACCATTTTGTTGACAAACGTCAGTGATCGGCACTGCGCCGAAGCTATAGGGCTGACTTCGGTAAAATGATGTGACGTGAGGTGCCAAACTGCGGAAAATGGCGGAGGAAATACATGATTTAGCATTAATTATCATGAATAATATTAACTACTTATTTACCTCTCAATGTCTTGAGGCAACTTAAAAAAGTACATTCTGTGTTTTTATTATTATTTAGGCAGATAAATACTGCACAGTATTTAGTACACCATTTTCTTTATTTTCTTCCATCAAACACAAGAATACGCGTGCGTGTGTCAATGTTCGCTCGTATGTGAGGCCTTGTCGAATAGTATCCTGTAGGTGAGCCATCGTGCGTGTTTTGTTTTCGATGTAAACTCGCGGAGATGAACAGGCCTGGTTACTCAGTTAGATTCTGCGAACGACCCAGAAATCGAAAGAGCTGAAGAAACACTCATAAACCCGGTGCTTCTTCTCAGTACTAGCCCGTTTATTGTCCCAAAGCAGTGGTAGGTAGGATTAACTTTAATAACTTTAACTGTACACAGGTCTGTCTAATGACGGCCTAGGTAAAAATGTAAAGGTCGCTTATGTGCGAACAAATTCCTTGGCCGCGCGCCTGGCCGGCGAGAAACTTCTTTTTACTTTTTATGTTTTTTATCGATTGTCACTTTTTTCTCTTTCTCTTGACTTTTCTACTTCGAACTAAACATGTAATTTGATTTTCTACTTACAATATAATGTTATTTTTACACCAAAAAGCCTTTCAATGAAATAATCTCTCGTTGTGTCGGTAACGTATTTCGTTCATTAACCCTGCCACTGCTTTGGGACAATAAATGGGCTAGTGCATTCAAGAAGCAGCGTTTATGACAGATTCTTCAACTCTTTCAATTTCCAGATCGTATACGAATCCCTTGGTGTAGCAATGTTACTCGCTTACGCTGTTTTCATATTTCAAAACGGCGTTGATTTAGCACAGCCGAAAGAGACAAATACATTCGAAAACGGGAATGGGTAAACAAAGTAGCATGAATTCCTATATTTCCTATACGATTAATGCAAACTAGAAAGTGATTAGGAATTCGTCTCAGTCAATATTTATTGGCTTCGACTTGAAACAGTGTGTTTACAGTTCAAAAAGACTAAGATGCAAAAACATCGAAAACTAATTGAATACGGACACGAAAAAAGTCTCAGTCACGACTTTGGAAATGCCAGAATCGTGAGCTAAAACATACCAAATTTATGTTGCATAAGACATAAATTAAATATAAAATGTATGAATTACTGAATCTATATAAATAAAAATGAATTGCTGTTCGTTAGTCTGATTAAAACTCGAGAACGGCGGGGCGATTGAGCTGATTTTGGTTTTAAAATGTTTGTCGTAGTCCAGGGTAGGTCTAAACGGAGAGCAAATGAGGAAAAATTGCGATGGCTTATTTATTGCCTTTAAGGCGGAACAGAGTTCGCCGGGTCAGCTAGTAATGTATTAAATTAAAAATGGATAAAATCTATACTAATATTATAAAGCTGAAGAGTTTGTTTGTTTGTTTGTTTGTTTGTTTGTTTGGTTGAACGCACTAATCTCAGGAACTACTGGACCGATTTGAAAAATTCTTTTTGTGTTGGATAGCCCGTTAGTTCCTGAAGGCTTTAGGCTATTTATCATCACGCTAAGACCAATAGGAGCGGAGCACCAATCAAGAATATTTCAAATCAGTAATTTTTTTCCTTTTGAGAGCTGACGCTGCGTAAACGGTTAAAGTTTCGCAAACATCATGTATGACAGGATTGTTCCCCTTTAAAAGTTCTTTAAAAAAGTCCGCGGTAGCATATGTCTATCTTTTAAGGTTGGCTCATAGTAACCATTTTTATGCAAAAAAAATCTGTTTTAAAATAATGCATTATTTGCGAAGGTGTTTTTATAAACATGATATTAATCCTTATCCAAATAAATAAATTATTCACCACAAGTATTTAATTTTAAACATTCTTGCCCTTTACACCATTCGATTTCAATAAATATCTTAGGAGATATCGCAGTTTTAAAATCACATCGCAGCAAAATAATGATCAAGTACTACGCGCGCTACTGATGGATCAATGCACANTGTTCTTTGTATGACGTAAGCATCTGATAAGAAAGGATTTTCCAAAATTCTACCCCTAAGGAGGTAAAAAGGAGGGGCAAAGTTTGTATGAAATAACGAGATTCCTTCGTCCAATCTACTTAAAATTTTGCATAAGCATTCTATAACAGAATTAATGGAAGACGTGTTTCGTATTTTAGTGAAATGCACCCCCTAACTATGTTAAAAAGGGGTAGAAAGTTATTTTAGTGGTGATTTGCTTCAAAGTTGATATTAATTACTCATTAGTGCATTTTTTTACAATCATGACGTCATGTTAACGACTACCATACTCTAGGGGCCTCCACTTAACCTCGGAGTGGGTGCCCGCTGCGTGCGCTCGCCCAACAATGCATAGTAATGCATGAAAGTCATGCCGCGGGCACCTGCTTGCGCTGTATACATAAACTCATTTTCGCGCGAGAGTTTTGGCGGAGGCCCTTAAGGTAGTGGGAGTAGTCTTGAGGAAAAGCTCCTTCTCCCACGGCCAGTGGCATGCTGGAAGCTTGGTGATTCTAGCACCCGTAGGAAAATATATAAAAAAAATTACCAATAATACTGCGGTAGGTGTAGTTTTCGATTTCGTTGTAAAAAATAATACCACCGAGTAACTTTCACCGAATCAAAGGCCGAGCTGCATATTCATAAAATATAAGAAAAAAATATTTTCATGTTTATTTAAGATTTTTATATTTTAATAACGTTAAAACATTTAAAAATAATCGTATGAGAACGTTTTCGACTTCTCCACGGACGAAGTCGCGGGCAAAAGCTATTTGTAAAATAATTAGACTAAATTATTAAAAGTGCCTACCCAAAGTCATTATTCCACGCGGACGAAGTCGCGGGCACAGCTAGTGTATAAATAAAACGACTTCTTTTCTAAAACAAAAACTCACCAAGTATAGCCCCGACGATGACCTCGGCGATCTCCACATTCTTGGAGTCCTTAGCGCCCGCATCGGCCGGCGTGGGGCTCTTGGACAGCGGCAGCAGCGAGCCCGACGGGAACACGCCGCCCACGCCGCCGACGCCGCCCACGCCGCCCGACAGCGAGATGGGCGCCACGGCTGGGGGGCGAAGCGCCTCGAATGCAACCTCCGCGAAACGGTCTAAGGAGCCGCCGCGCGCGCCGCCTGCGGAGCGGAGGGTTGCGGAGAGGGCGCGGGCGGGCGCGGGGCCCACTTACAATAGAACGTTTCGGGCTGTCGTCAGAGAGAGGAGTTAGAGGCCGCACCGCCGCCGCGCCGCCGCCGCTCGGCCGGCCATGCTAGTGCACGATCGCGAGCCGACACTATCGTCGTCGACACCGGCGTTTGTTATAGGTACGACATACTTTATTTTAGTCCCTAAAGATCGACCGATATTATTTAAATTATACCGATATTTGTGGTACGATATAAACCGATAATTATAATTATTATAGTCCCTTAAGCTAGACCGATATTATTTTACTAAGTGTAAGCTATACCGATATTTGTGGTACGATATAAACCGGTAATTATTACGAGTATAGTCCCTAAAACTAAACCGATATTATTTTACTTAGTGTAAGCTACATATTATCATTATAACGATAATTTTTGGTTCGAGCTAGATTTACAATTTCGAGTGTAGGTAAAAATGCCGATAATTTGCGGGCAACGAAGTACGAGAAAAGAAAAAGAGTTAAAATTATTTTTTGATACAAGTTAGACCCAATAATTACTAGTTAGAAACTTAGAATTACACCGATATTAACTAACCCGATTTAGGCCGATATTATATAAGAACGTGCCTATAACCATATTCTGACTTACGATACGTACTAAGAAAACTTGACTAATTCCCAATAAGAAGTATAAATAGATACGATACGGAAGAAAAGTGAAAATAAACACGACACTACTGCTTTAATAAGACACAAAAGCGAACATAAGTTTTAAAAGTGTGTTACTCGCGGCGTGAGTCACGGAGTTACGAAAGATTATTAGAAACAATAATTTGTGAGTACAAAAAGGTAAAACACAGCGTTATTGTTTAACCGAAGTTGATAAGCGATTACTATTGAATAAAAAAAACACATTTAATTATAACCAACCTGTATGCGCCTCAACTGAAATCGTCTTTTATAACATGAACTACAATTAAAACCGAAAAACTACCACTACAAGACTAATATAATATACATGCATCATATACGTCGACGATCATATAATGTGTGGCAAATAAACCGTACACTAGCATAACCGTAAGCCGTGTGCTAAGGACTTGCTTCCGTGGCCGGTCAGCTGAACTGACTGTCACTATAGAGCTTTAGATACGGCAGCGCTGTGGTGCGGACGTGAAGAAGTCGAGGTGAAAACAGAAAGAACAACATCAAATTATTATGTGAAACAAAATAAAATTACTTTACTAACTAAGGGTCTGGTTTTGTATTTAACGAATCGTTATTAGCAAGGTGCACACATTCTTTTAACACTGCCAGCAAAGGTAAAAAATATTGTAAGTTGTATGTGACATACCATGTTATCTAAAGGGACGATTCTGTTGGAATCTGTCCCATAAAGAAAACAACAGAGTTTGTGGTTCCCAACAATCCTTTTGACAGCAACGTTCAATAGTGTATTATTTGGGTCAAAAAACGAAATTTGTACCTCGTTTAGAGTGTATACAGCTAGATCATACATTTTGGTAATTATTCACAAAAAACATTTGCTGCCATTTTGGGTAAAAATAACTGATAAGAACTCGTTAAATATAGAACCAGACTACATTTTACGTGGATAAGCTTAAAATAAAATTTCAATTCATGCTGTTCTTTCTTGTTTGCGCAGTGGATACTTAAATTACAACATCATAATTAATAATATGTTGTTGAATTCTACAAAGTTTAATATTTTCTCTGACGTGGCTGGCCATTTTATTATGGAAGGACGCGGTACCCTACTCTTTAAAAAATAAAAATATATTGCAAAATGACCTATCGCATAATACGCTCTCACACACTCATTATTTTGTCATGAATGGTGAGGTTTCATTGTTTAGTCAGGCATATGTTTATGATTTGGATACCTTTAGTTTCTGCCACAGTTCACAGCATTTTGTCTCAAACTAAGTAGTGTTTGTGTATTTTATGGAACATGAGCAATGAGAATGCCAGTACTCTCCATCATTCCAAAAAAATTAGCTCGCGTTCGCGTATCGTAGAATATCCTACTATCCTACTAATATTATAAAGGCGAAAGTTTGGATGTCTGGATGTTTGTTACTCTTTCACGCAAAAACTACTGAACGGATTTTGACGAATCTTTACAGTATTAATTTTTATAACCCAGAATTACATATAGGCTGTAATTTATGACGATCTGTGACAAACTAAATTTCACGCGGGTGAAGCCGTGGGCAAAAGCTAGTCTTTAATAAAATTGACTTACAGTAACTTTGATCAAGAATAAAACGGCCAGCCTCAGTCCTTCATTAATTTATCATCTAATTTGCCAAATCCAGATAGTTGTAACTCGTCCACCGCGCAACGTCAGTTATGTATTGCCGACAGATGGTATGGTAAAGCGATGTAAAGAAATTTAGAGCGTCGGAAACGCAGTAACAAGCCAATTGTTAAGGAAATAAATCAGCAATACAACACGTGTCATACAACCTTAAATCAACGCATGCAAACTGTCTTAGGTCAACTTAGAAGTTCTATGTATAAAGGTTTGGTAGGCGCGAACCATTTCAAATTCGTTTGATTGTATTTTTTGGAATAACAAAAGGAATTCAACGCTTTTACCGGTAATACACTGTGTTGGGTATAAAATTTATGTCATTCTGAGATGAGTGATTGTTAAATTCCGACTGGAAATTGGACATGGTATAAGTTACATCAATACCACCAAACTGGTGGGCAGTTTGGAAATAAGTCAGATGGTAAAATGTTTTGTAGCAAACAAACATGGATAATAATGAAATGATATCAATCTTAAGCTAAGCACAGTTAAGATACAAAATAAAGTAAGTTTCGAGTAGTGCCTTGTACTTTGTAGAACTATTCAAACAGCATTTCTTTTTTAATTAGTCGAAAACACAAACCAACAATTTGAAATACTTCGCCCAGCCCCAACTTAAAAACTCAAGTGTCAAAAGCTAATATTTTAATAGTAAATCGAAATACTGGTTAATAAACGCGACAGCCAATCATGTGGGAAGAGATGGTGAGAAGCCGAAGCGAAGAATTTTGTCCGGTGCGGGGACTGAACGATGCCGGTGCGGCTTACCGGCGAGCGCGGCGGCGGGAGGCGTGGCCGAGCCTCCTTGACAATAAACTGCATAACAGGGACTCAATTCTGGACGTTTTTAGGTGGGAAATATTCGCGGAGGTAAAATTATAAATAATAATAATAAAAAAGTTAGAATTCTTTATATTTAGGCATAATCATGAGCGAAGCTGTTAGACCACAACGAATAGTAGCTTATTTTCTTACAGCAATATTTTGCTTGAAGATCGTCTAAAATTAAGACAGCTATTGGTAAAATAATGTATGGAAATATAAAAATAACATAACTTTTTAAAATGATGATGATAAACTTGTCCTTGTTCATGAGTAAAATCATCTAGAATATTTCACACAAATAATCATCCAAACATTATCAGAATAATCTGTCAATAACGTCATTTTGACAGGTGTCAAACCTAGCTATTGGCAAATCATTCTGATATGATGTCAATAGCAGAATCGAGTCCCGGATGAATGGTAATGGAGTGTTCTATTTCTTTCTACGTTCTAATGATAGAAAGAGACATAACACCTTATCAATTCACCTGCTATACGTTTATCACAAAGGGGTATAGATTTATGCGTATGTTATTTAACCGACAGCGCGAATCGTTATACTTGACTAACCTAGTTGTACTCTAAGTTCAAATTAAAGAAAAAAAAGTGTGTCAAATGGCAACTGCGTGAAATGAGTTGCATGTCTTAATTTTCCTTTTGATTACAAGTATACTAAAAAATTTGAAAAATAAACTTTATTCTGCAACTTCTAATCGCACATTCATTTTTGATATCTTAGTGCAACTCTACTTTTTCAAATTAAAGAAAATAAAAAGTTAAATTCGTTACAATAAAATTGGAGTTGTTTAGTACACACTTCAAGCAAAAAAAAAAATAGGGAATGTATACTTCAGGATAAAGTAACATCAGCATAAATGATTCGACACATTTCTTTTGGCCATTTCTGAGTCTAGGGGACACCGGAACGCTGGAGCCCCGTCTCTCCGCGCTCCGATCGAGTACAGTTCACAAAACAACGACAAATTCAATATTTGTTGCCAATATAAAACTTTATTATGACTAAAACTCGGACAATGTACGCATTACGAATGAGTCGAGACAAAAATATTTTCAAATTGATAAATTCGTAATGTGTAGATCGACCTTTATCGATAGGGTAAAGTCCATCCATTTAAAATAAAAATAAGTTTTTATTCTTTGTAAACAAGTCGTTACGATACGAACTTTAAAAGTAGATTGGTCCTCTTGACATTATAATCTGCATAATTAGTATTCTTATATCATTTTAAATTTAAATGGACTGACTTTTTATGACACTCCAGCACTTCCCAACAAAAATTATAATAAAAAAGCTGGCAAATACAACGTTATTCAGTGCTAAAGTGTCACCCAGAACAATACAGGGTGTGCCCTAAGCCACATCCTCTCGTTCTCACAGTATGTAAAATTAGAACGGTCACAAAGGCGGCTGAATCGATTATGTAACATGCAGTCACTGCATTGCATTTGTACGTGGCATTGACGCGGTGAAGGTCACAGGAGACGCATTGTTCTCTGATGATATTTTATTCATAGGAAGCATTTGATATAAACGTTTATAAACAGTCTAAATTTGGATTATTTAGTTTAGTGATATCTCATAGAAAACGCACAAGTGTCACGACACTTGTTTACTAAATAAACAAATCAAATAAAATCCTTTGACAAAGTCGTTATAAATATTTAATTATTACATAAACAATTCAATCGTCTTTGCGTAACGTTCATTATTCTTATCTGAAGGTGATTTGTGTGGAGTAATTAAGCGTCGCGTGTTCGATACTGTAAGTAAACTTGTGTAAACATTCGTGTAGTGCCGAGAGTAAAAAATGATGCTCTATTACTTGTAATGATAATGTGTGTGCGATGGACTTATTTGTTTCATTTACCTTAAAACATTTTATTTTTGAACTTAATAACATTGAGAATGAGATCTTTCTGACGTTGTATGTTACATTCTTTTAAACATTTTGTAACTATTGTTTGAACACATCGATCGAGACCGCATAAGTAAAATGCGCTCATTGCGGTTCGCCAAAGCAAGTTCGACGCTTCTGTATCTGTTATTCAATTAGTTGTTGTTCACTGTGGTAAACCAGTAAATGTTCTTGGGATGATGTCAACGGTTTGACTCACCAAAGCTTTTCTGTAATCTTTGGTATTTCGCGTTAAATTATGTCTTTTATAAAGCGTACCTATTATTTTACCGCACATAATATGTCATAATAACGTGTGTTTTAAATTGTAATATGTGCGGTGTAGAATGTCATATGCGTAGTATGTCATACGTGTAATGTAGTATGTCTTATTTGTGGTGTATAATGTAATATGTGCGATGTATAATGTAATATGTGTTTATGATAGAATATGTCACTGATGCATGCAGTGTCTAACGTGTGATGTAGTAAGTCATATGTGTGATGTAATACGTCATGTGTGTGATGTAGTACGTCATGTGTGTGATGTAGTACGTCACATGTGTGATGTAATACGTCATATGTGTGATGTAGTACGTCACATGTGTAATGTAATACGTCATATGTGTGATGTACAATGTAATGTGTGTTTATACTTAATCACTTATCACTTATCGAACAACGTCACATCCCATGAGAAGTTTACAAGTCAGTCCACTCACCAAGTCCGACCTGGCCGATGGGGCCGAAGACGGCGGGCGGGTCCTGCGCCGGCAGCGGGAAGTAGGCGGCGGAGAGCGGCGCGTGCGGCATCGGCTGCGGCAGCGCCAGCCCCAGCACGCCGTGCTTCACCAGCAGCGCCAGCGCCGCCGCGATCTCCGTCACGCCCGCCTCACTGTAGCCGGACTGGCGGAGAGCCACCTGACCGAGACCATCAGCGTTAGAAGCGTCATTTGTGTATGCTGTGTAGTATACATTTTCGACTTGCGTCACCCACATCATCATCAATCCCAACTAATATTATAAATGCGAAAGTAACTCTGTCTGTCTGTCTGTCTGTCTGTCTGTCTGTCTGTTACGCTTTCCCGCTTAAACCTCGCAACCGATTTTGATGAAATTTGGCATAGAGATAGTTTGAGTCCCGGGAAAGAACATAGGATAGTTTTTATCCCGGTTTTTGAAACAGGGACGCGCGCGATAAAGTTTTTCTGTGACAGACAAAATTCCACGCGGGCGAAGCCGCGGGCGGAAAGCTAGTCAAGTCATATTTTAGTCCCACTTTAGGAGCACGACTCTCTCCAGAGGCAACGCAGGATCCGGCCTTCACTCCTCACGGCCAGAAGGGCTGTGGAGGCCTTATATGCGTCAGATCGTCAAAGAAATATATTTTACTACTTTTTTAAGATTTGTAATTTCATTTCAAGTTTGTCATACTAGAAGAAAAACTTATGATGAAGCGATTACGGTTTGCTCCTCAAACCACAGACTTACTTATTGTCTTAAGTTAACCCCTTTTCCAAAAGCTAACTTTCTAGACGTCACTCAATATAAATTATTGAAGGGTTTTATTTCGGTCCTCAATTCCCCATCAACACGATACCAAAAATAAAAGGCAACAAAGGAAATTCGATACGCATTATTTGACCCAATTAACAAACTAATAGTAGCATTGATCCCGTGGGCTGCCCCGATAAAAGTCAGAGTCCTTGAGAAACAGACGAGAATAGACGAAGATCAGGGTCGGTGTACTACTTACTACCTGGCGTAGGCAGTTTCACTTGCGAGGGTGGTTGTTTATTTTTTATTGAGTCTATCTAGTTCAATGGAGTCAATGTCTCGTAGCCTTGTTTTATAATTAGACGGACGGGAATTGGGATATTGTTTTTATTACGGCACTTATGAGCAACTTATTAAGTTGATGGAGAGCGAGTGGGAGGAGCATAAATATGTCGCGAAGGTTGTACTTTCGCCGAAGTAGCCCAATTGACGTGTTTCTATACGCGCAACGAGTGACGGGCGTGCATTTCCATGCATTATTAGGCAGGGTACCTGTCATGTAGCACGTAACGCAGTATGTATCCAACCTTCAAGTGAGTACGGCTTGTCCACGGTCATCGCGTATCTAGCTGAGGGATCTGGATCCCACTGCAGGGTACTCACCTGCCATATAGCACGTAACGTAGCATGTAACGTGTCCAACCTTCAAGTGAGTACCTACGGCTCGTCCATGGTCATCGCGTATCTAGCTGCGGGCTCCTGGATCCTACTGCGAGCCGCCTTTGTGCTCGCAGTGATACCGCCAGTCGGCGGGTCGCTGCGATCTCCCTGCGAACCACGCGCGAGCAGCTCGCAGCGGGCTCGTGCCGATGTACTCACTTGATACAGTATCTGATACATTACATGCTACACGGCTATAGTCCGGTCGCCGAGCACATAGAATATCGTCCAATGACCCCAAGCTACCCATTCTTATCGCTCGCGCGTAATTATGTTGCTGTCGCGCTCGCACACTCACTGCGGCCGCCCGTCGCACAATCGCGACTGCAATATAATTACGCGCGAGCGATAAGGATGGGTAGCTTGGGGTCACTGGACGAAATTCTACGTGCTCGGCAACCGGATTATAGATGAGTAAGTACCATGCTAAAGGCCAGAGGCGGGGCAAGACCTAAATTTGATGTGGGCAAGACAGATTTCGCGAGGCCTTGTTCTGTGGCGACCTGAAGACGGATTTTATGAAATAATAAAAAAAAAGGGTCAAAGGTCTATACATTGACAGTTTTTGATTTATTGATTCAGTGATTATTTAAAGAATAATGTCAGTCACTTTGTTGTTGCTTAATTTTGTGTTTGATTATGGCTGAATTTGTTTGGAAAAAAATATATTTTTTATTTTTAACTACATTGTTTAGCTATCAAGAATTTATATTTAATAGTCAATATTCGTATTGTGATATTGTCATCTCCACCTTGTATACATTTTTTCAAAATTTTTGATGCGCGAGGTCCCTTGTACCGCGAGGCCGTAGGCGGTGGCCCACGTCGCCTACGCCTTACGCCGCCTCTGCTAAAGGCGAGTGCCCGCCGCGTGCACCTGCTGCGTGCACCCGCGCGAGTAGCGCAGGCTACAGGGACTGACCTTGATGTGGTCGAGCGTGTGCTGCGTGAGCGGCGCGGGCGGCGGCGTGCCCGGCGGCGCCAGCGACAGCGTGAGCGACAGCGCGCCGAGCCCGGCCGCCGCGTGCACCTGCTGCGTGCACCCGCGCGAGTAGCGCAGGCTACAGGGACTGACCTTGATGTGGTCGAGCGTGTGCTGCGTGAGCGGCGCGGGCGGCGGCGTGCCCGGCGGCGCCAGCGACAGCGTGAGCGACAGCGCGCCGAGCCCGGCCGCCGCGTGCACCTGCTGCGTGCACCCGCGCGAGTAGCGCAGGCTACAGGGACTGACCTTGATGTGGTCGAGCGTGTGCTGCGTGAGCGGCGCGGGCGGCGGCGTGCCCGGCGGCGCCAGCGACAGCGTGAGCGACAGCGCGCCGAGCCCGGCCGCCGCGTGCACCTGCTGCGTGCACCCGCGCGAGTAGCGCAGGCTACAGGGACTGACCTTGATGTGGTCGAGCGTGTGCTGCGTGAGCGGCGCGGGCGGCGGCGTGCCCGGCGGCGCCAGCGACAGCGTGAGCGACAGCGCGCCGAGCCCGGCCGCCGCGTGCACCTGCTGCGTGCACCCGCGCGAGTAGCGCAGGCTACAGGGACTGACCTTGATGTGGTCGAGCGTGTGCTGCGTGAGCGGCGCGGGCGGCGGCGTGCCCGGCGGCGCCAGCGACAGCGTGAGCGACAGCGCGCCGAGCCCGGCCGCCGCGTGCACCTGCTGCGTGCACCCGCGCGAGTAGCGCAGGCTACAGGGACTGACCTTGATGTGGTCGAGCGTGTGCTGCGTGAGCGGCGCGGGCGGCGGCGTGCCCGGCGGCGCCAGCGACAGCGTGAGCGACAGCGCGCCGAGCCCGGCCGCCGCGTGCACCTGCTGCGTGCACCCGCGCGAGTAGCGCAGGCTACAGGGACTGACCTTGATGTGGTCGAGCGTGTGCTGCGTGAGCGGCGCGGGCGGCGGCGTGCCCGGCGGCGCCAGCGACAGCGTGAGCGACAGCGCGCCGAGCCCGGCCGCCGCCGCCGCCGCCGCGCCGTTAACCAACACGGAGCCCACGCCGCCGACGCCGCCCACCGACCCGCCGAGACCGTGGCTCTGTGGACACCAAGCGGTTCACGTCAACCACTTAAAGATGCGAGACATTCTTTGTGATAAAAGACGATCGATGACACCAAACTATAGACATAAAGAGCCCATGCACACCACGTTCTTTAGATATAGTCAGCGTCAAATAGTTAGTGACACCCAGTAGTCGAAAAGTTCGCAACACGTCTTTGTGACGATTGGAATAAGATTGTTGTCAACTTTTTGGCCATTTTGGGTGTCATTATTTGACGGTGACTGTACTATACTAGACTACTTCTTCGCATTTATTGCGACATCAGCACGTTCCATTTACATGAAAAGTGCGTGTGTGCATGGGCCCTACATGAATTAAAGAACTCAATCAAAGAACATTTCTGATCAGATCTAGAAAGTGTCGTATGATTGTGTCTAACTAATGCTTGTATGAATGCGATTTTGGCTTGATTCGTAGTTGCATACAGGGCGAATTCAGGTTGGCAAATACTTAAGCGTCAAATTGCTCAAAAAGACTATTTCAAGTTTCAACTGGACATAGTCCAAAAGCTAAAACATAAGAGAAAGCTGAGTAAAATACTTGATTTTTCGGGAAGAAATTGTTTAAGTTTTTGCCAACTTGTCCAGTTTGTAAAACTGAAGACAAAGATTTTCTAAAATAATGATAAAAGGGTTAGTAAAAAGGAAGAAAAAGCAAGTTAGAGCTAGATGTAGAAGATGTAGGCGTTGTTGATCTAATGACTTTGCTAGATTTTGACGAAGTCTATCGTTTTGAACTTAAAAAAATTATCTATATTTTTAAATAAGGATGAACTTAAAAGACTCCGGCTATAAAAAACCGAAACACAAACAGTTATGAACGCACAATGTGAATGTTGATGAAATGTTAATTAAAATTTAATTACGTTAACCAAACTCCGTCGCGTATTTCCTAACAACACTTCACCCAAAACCTGGCATCCAAAATGTGAGCTAAAAGGAATTCTAGTGTTCAGCATCATGAGAACGAGCAAAGGGTGTGTAACCACTTAAACACGCTCACGAGTGCTTTCCACCCTTTGGGGGCGTTGATGACATTGTCCGCGATACACGCCGGCGTCAGGCGAATCGAAACCTTATTTATACGCTACCTAAGGTCGTAAATTGTCAAAGGAACCAAACCTCAAGTATTCCTCGATAACGTTACATCATTAAGAGCTGTCTGTGTGTTGGCAAGCTTGTGGTTTAGTAGATTACTCATCGAGTGTGTCACCAAAGGTTCGCTAATAACGCGTCACAAACTCAATAAGCCTCGCTGGCAGGTAAGTACATGTGAATAATACCATGTACTTTTAGTAACCTTGTAAGAGGATAAAATTTCCATTCTCAGAAACGCCAATTCATCTAAAAATACTATTGGATGTGTCTATTAGCTTCGAAGTATCTTTTTTTAGTACGCAAACACAGTAAATGAATCTTTTTGTAAAGATAAGAGAAAAAATTGATTGCTACTAAGAAAGGCCGGATTATTTGATAATTTGTTCTAATTAAAAGGAATTTTTTTCAATATGAATCTATCTCATCTCTAAAATTTCATTTCATCTTGTAAATGTCTAAACATAATACAGAAGAGGAAAATAGCATCAACCAGCTCACCTGGGAGCGAGGCGAGTAAGTATAGACCTGCCCTAGACAAGTTACAAAACAGTTGCAATTTCGAAATCACTTCGATGACGTGTCTTTGTAATTACTTCGCTCCATGAAGCGCTGCTAAGTATCAATGATACAGGGCCCCTGAGTTATAGGGGTCTCCAGGGCCGGCTTAACCATTAGGCCGAGTAGATAAAGTTAAGGTTTTGAAGATATTAAGGTACAATCAGCGTCAAATACTTCGTGACACCCAAAGAAACCAATATATTCGCAACACGTCCTTGTTACTATTGGAATAAAGTTGTGCTGCCAACTTTTTGGCCACTTTGAGTGTCACAAATTGGACGCTAAGGCCCAGAACAGACGGTGAAACGCAACTGCAACGAAACTGCAACTTTCAGATGATTCTTATGAATGAAACTGAAACTGAAAGTATCAAACTGGTCGCGTCATGACATGTGTGGTCTCTCAACGGATGCTATGGCAGAAACTTAGATGCAACTCAAAAGTAACAAGCAGTTGCGTTTCGTTGCAGTTGCGTTTCACCGTCTGTTCTGGGCCTAACTGACACCAACAGTTGAACAGTGACCTTTATTTTAAGTTACAATTTGGGGGGCTCTTGCCAATTTTTAAAACAGTGCCTGTGCCACGTCACTGGTGGAGCGATATCGAAATTCAGCTCACGTTTTGCAACTCCTCTAGAGGGTTCGAAAACTGAAGCAAAGCCCAACACAGTTCCCAACATCATCAACGCCAAGCGAGCAGACGTAGTAGGAGCGCGTTCAAGTCGTCACCTCGGTCACCTCGGAGGACACGGCGTACGGCGACCCGGTGGGGTTGTAGTTGGCCACCGGGCCGGCCACGTCGGCGTAGGACACGTTCGGGCACGAGCCCGACTGCGGGTCGTCGACCACCTTCTGCAGGATCATCAGGCACGCCTTCTTGTTGCCGTCCTTCTCGCCTGGAAAACGAAAATTTACATTCAGTTGGGTCTAACGACGTCTTTGATGATCAGAATAGGCTAGTTTTTTAAAAAAATAATTTAAATAGGGAACGTCAACTATCACTTTACTATCAGAATGTGCGCGGACTAAGATCTAAAACTATATCTTTTTCTCGTAACCTACTTTTACAATCGTATGACGTAGTCGTTCTTACTGAGACCTGGTTAGTGCATAGTGTATCTGACACGGAGTTATTCGACAGTAGGTATGTGGTCTGGAGGCGGGACCGGGACTATGCCCTTACGGGACAGGGTCGCGGCGGTGGTGTGTTGGTGGCAACGCGTAAAGAGTTATCTGTTGTTACACAACAGCAATTCCAGTCCTCCGCTGAGGATTTGTGGATAACATTAACGGTTAAATGTAAAAATACCAAAAAAGTTAATAGAATTCACCTATGTGTATTATATTTGTGTAATCAAAACCGTGGCAACACCTTCTCTCTGCAACTATCTAATTTTTTAACTAAATTAAGTGACATTATTTTAGCTCACCCGTTCGACACTTTTCTTATTATTGGTGATTTTAATCTTAGTGGTATAGCTTGGCTCCCCGATGCCATGGGTTCTTTTTCCCCTAACAACTATCGTACTCCGGATGAACAACTATTAATCGACGAACTCAATACGTGTCACCTCCGACAATATAATGGTATTATTAATTCGTACGGAAGAATTCTAGACTTAGTATTGTCGAATGAAGAAGTAATAGTTAGTGAATGTGACGACCCCTTGGTACCTATAGATCCCCACCACAGCGCCTTGACGGTTTCTTTATGTTTTTCAGCCTATGACCCTCTTAAGACATCGCCATCAATACGCTACAGGTATGATAAAGCTGATTATGATTCCATGAATGAGGAAATATCTGGCATTGATTGGTCTGGTAAGTTTCTGGATGTGTCGCTTGAGAGTGCAGTTAGTTCTTTTTACTCGATTCTAAATGCCCTACGGGATAAATATATCCCTCACAAGTTGGTCTATAGCAACTCAAACCCTAAATGGTACTCCCCATCACTAATTAAAGCCATTAAAGAAAAGCGCAAGTATCAACATAAATACAAAATTTATAAAAACAGATGCGACCTTGAATCCTATAAAGTATTATGTAAAAGAGTAAAAACCATCGAATCGCTTTGTTATAATAATTACATTTCATCTGTAGAAGATTCTATTAGAACCAATCCCAAACATTTTTGGTCTTACATTAAGTCGCGCCGCAACTGTAACTCCATGCCCAGCAGCATGAAGTATGAGGATGCCATGGTCGACACAGGTGAAAATATCTGTAATGCATTCTCGGATTATTTCAAATCTACTTTTTTAGACCCCAACATTCCTTTGTCACCGCTAGACCAACATGTAATGTCCCCAAATGACCTATCTGGCGGTAGTGCGTGCGATGTCTCCTCAATAGAGATCGACCAAACCGTAGTTNAAAAGAGTAAAAACCATCGAATCGCTTTGTTATAATAATTACATTTCATCTGTAGAAGATTCTATTAGAACCAATCCCAAACATTTTTGGTCTTACATTAAGTCGCGCCGCAACTGTAACTCCATGCCCAGCAGCATGAAGTATGAGGATGCCATGGTCGACACAGGTGAAAATATCTGTAATGCATTCTCGGATTATTTCAAATCTACTTTTTTAGACCCCAACATTCCTTTGTCACCGCTAGACCAACATGTAATGTCCCCAAATGACCTATCTGGCGGTAGTGCGTGCGATGTCTCCTCAATAGAGATCGACCAAACCGTAGTTCAGAAGCTACTCTCAAAACTGGATCCCTCCAAATCGGCTGGCCCTGATCTTCTGTCCGCACCGATCTTAATTAACTGTGCCGAGGCATTATCTTTACCAATTTGTCTCCTCTTTCAAAAATCTCTCCTCGAGTGCTCAGTGCCTGGGATTTGGAAATCAGCTTTCATCACACCAGTTCATAAAAAGGGGTCCAAGGTTGACGTCTTAAATTACAGGCCGATCTCTAAACTCTGTATAATTTCAAAGGTATTTGAAAAAATAGTGTACGACCAAATCTATGCTTCACTTAAGACCGCATTTAGTGATTATCAACACGGCTTTCTGAGGGGACGATCGACAGTATCGAATTTGGTCGTTCTTAATGACTATATTACCGAGGCAATGGACAACGGGAAACAGATCGATGTCATATATACAGATTACAGCAAATGTTTTGATCGTATAAACCACGGTATCCTTTTATCGAAATTACAAAAAATCGGCATTAGAGGTGATTTACTCAGGTGGTTAACCTCATATATCTCAAATCGTACTCAGGCTGTGGTAGTCAGCAACTATATGTCCAGTTGGGTGCCCATACCCAGTGGTGTGCCACAAGGATCGCTACTGGGCCCTTTATTATTTTTAATCTTCGTAAATGACATAAACTCGTGCCTCCACTCATCTCGTCTTCTTTGCTTCGCTGACGATATGAAAATTTTTACTACAATTTCGTCAAAAGAAGATGCTGATGCTCTCCAGGCCGATCTGTTGCGCTTGGAATATTACTGCTTTTGCAACCAACTTGATCTTAATCCCTCTAAATGTTTTGCGGTCACTTTTTCCCGTAAACAAGCCATTCATTTGTCCACATATACACTCAAAGGGACTTCACTTGAACGCAAAACCAGTATTAAAGATCTCGGTGTAACGCATGACATGAAGCTATTATTTGACTCTCATATCGATAATATCGCAACCAAAGCCTGTCAGGCCCTCGGATTTGTGATGCGTAGCTCTGTTGGCTTTACTAAGGCTAAAACACTGAAGATTTTGTACTGCACCTTTGTCCGTAGCCACTTAGAATATGCGTCACAGGTTTGGAACCCTAGATATCAGGTGTACATATCTCGACTGGAGAGTATTCAGAGGAGGTTTGTGAAATTTATCTGCTTTCGCATGAAAGAATCTTATAATTCCTCAGAATACCTACCCCTTTGCAGAAAACACCACCTTCTTCCTTTGGAACTGAGGCGCGAGATAGCGGACGTCACATATTTGCAAAAGATTGCCACAGGTGTAATTGACTGCCCACACCTACTAGCCAAAATATCTCTGAGGGCGCCTCTAAGGCCCATGAGATTTAATCCACTTATTTTTCTTCCGAAGGCGACCACTAACTATAGACAGAATAGCTTTATATGGCGTGCTGGCGACAGATTTAACAGACTGAGTAAGGAACTAGATATTGATTTATTCCATACTAGCATACCAGCGCTTAGGCGGCTGCTGAGCGAGCGTTTTTTCAAGCCTATCATGTAAGTTTTTTTTTTTTTATCATGTTGTTTATTATAAATATGAGGTAACGGGAACTCTAATATAGTAAAATTACTATCTCTTTATTACAACATTAGGTGTATCGTGTATCGTATAAATTTTATCTGTTTTTATAATTTCTTTAAATATCCACTACAATTCTATCTGTGGGGACCTATAAGTGGTTTTCAAGTGTTATTAACTGTAAAATAATCAATTATGTAAACCCTGGTCTTCCTAATATAAATAAATAAATAAATAAAAAAACTTTTAGTCCGTCAGTTACATTATCAAAAAATATGGGACACGTATATTTTTTTTTGTCTATCAAACAAGTTTTCTTTCTTCATTAGAACTTCCGAACATTCAAACTCTTGCTTTTTACCCAGGAAACATCCCTATTATTCACACGGTTAACTGAGTCGCGTGGGACGTCCACCTACAAGGTGGACCGACGACATTGTAAAGGTAGCAGGGAAGCGCTGGACGCAGGCCGCTACCAATCGATCAACATGGAAAGCATTGGGGGAGGCCTATGTTCAGCAGTGGACGTCCTATGGCTGAAATGATGATGATGATGATGAACTGAGTCAGTGCCTGAGGAACCTGACGGAGTATACAAATCTGGAGTCTCGCTGACGTTTGGCCGTCCCAAAAACTCCCATACCACAGGCCCTGACCAAGTTAACTGCTAGTCTCATAGTTTTATCTACATAACAAAGGGGCTCATCATTATAATGAAAGTAAAAATAACACCCGTGATATAAGAGGAACTTATTTTTTTTTCTAACATGTATGATAATTGACAACAAATGTGTAAACAAAGAAATGATTCCGATTGGCCATGTTGCCAACAAATTGAATGTAAGTAACGAAATTGTACGTTTATAGGTGCAATAAGGTGGAATAATAAAAATAATAACAAGAAAATACAGTATTTTCTTCGAGGAATCTTTAAAGGTACCTACTGCTGCAAATTTATAACAGAATAATATCTTCAGCAAAAAGAAAAAGGAACAAGAATAAATAAATAAAATCAGAAGTTATTTATGGTAAAGCAGCAACAACGAATAAACTTAACAGAAATTCTTCAAATCATTCGTAATTACATGAAATTTCTTTCAAACTTGTTAGGGAAGATGGGGTCGTGCGAGAAAGATTCAGAAAAGTTAATCACATAGGTATATTTTTTCTCAGAAGTAAATATAAAATGTTTTACTTTATTACGAGTGAATTTAACAAGCCGTGACCGAAAGGTCGTTCATGTCCACATATCACAAATTATGCAGCCCATAAAAGCACCAGGTTAAAAGTAACAAGCAGACCAGTGAATTAATCAGGCATTTGCTCTAGATTTCTGAAAAATCTATCGTTGCACGCTAGGGATGCACGATGATCGATATATGCAATATTTTTATATCGCAGAAAAGACAAGTTTTTGATTTATTATATTACGGTACGCCGTAACATTGTCTTTACTCACATCATAGTGTGCATCTACGCTAGTAAATAATCAAATTTAACTTGATAAAACCCCGTAAAAATATCTTACGTAAGCGTCAGTGCAATGACTGAGGTAGGACTAAGAAGAGTGAGAAAATGAAATATTTTAAATATGAATATCGTTGACAATATTGTCAATGAAAAGTTAATAAGTGTAAAATAAATTCCTAATCTTGAATAGTTATTATTTATTACTAGCATTCCGCCCGCGGATTCGCCCGCGTGGATTTTTGTCTGTCACAGAAAAACTTTATCGCGCGCGTCCCTGTTTCAAAAACCGGGATAAAAACTATCCTATGTTCTTTCCCGGGACTCAAACTATCTCTATGCCAAATTTCATCAAAATCGGTTGCGAGGTTTAAGCGGGAAAGCGTAACAGACAGACAGACAGACAGAGTTACTTTCGCATTTATAATATTAGTTGGGATGACAGGAATAATCGATAGTTTTTTATTATGAAAACATAAACCATTTAAAAATCGTATGCAGCCTTACGATGAATTTCTGCGATGTAGTCGCATCACTAGCATCTAGCAAAAACCATCGCGTGACACGTCGTCTAGTTCTAGAAATAATCGCGACAAAAAGCTACTCGGAAGTGCTCTTGCGCTGCAAGGTCTCGCTTTATCGCAACTGTTCAATCCAGCACAGAGTTGGCAAGACCATAATGTAGAGCTTGAAGAAAGAAAACAGATATGAGAAGAGAAGAGTCTTTTTAGTTATAAAAAAAGTTTTTTATATATACGTGTTTGTCTTGTTGGTTTTTCTTATAAATAAATACCTAAGAATGAGAAAAACATAACTCATGCTCATAAATGTTATTACAGGGTATTTTATATGACAGTTTATTGAGTGGATAAAATATAACACCAATTTCATTCATTGGAAAAATAAATGTTCAGTATCAAGTATCACTGTGGGTGTTACATGTCATTGAGATGTTTCTTTCATATTTTCTCATACGCACTACTGAATTTCAGTGAAAGAAAATATGAGCAAATATACGTTATAATTCAGTAGTCGTTGTGAAATAAATCTGAAACATTTTCCTTTTTTGATTTAACCGTTTATCGCGTTGAATATTTTGATAGTTGCGGCCGACGCGGATTATTTCGCTCGGCTGGGCAAACTATGTCTTCAATGCTCGATTATTGCAGCTTCTTTAGAATTCTAGCAATCTTACTTACTGCATAGCATATTTTAAAGATTAAAAGAAGGATATAGCTGCGTTTTAAAAGAAGAATATTTGCTTCAACTTTTATGTAGTTACAAAAGTTTTACAACAATCTAGCCTCATCGAAAGAACTGATTATTTAATAATGACTGTCCACCATCTGAATCCATCAATGGATTGGATATTTGAATTGAATTATAACGGATAATAACTTCGCCATAAGCATCATGGAAGTTTAGGAATAGTAATGTAACATAATAACACCTACACTACGATTGAAATTATAGCGATATGTTCCGACTAAAATCCTTTGCCGTAATACCGTTCCAATAGAAGCTCCCATAACAAGTGTATTAAATCTGGCCATGCGTACGAATCTGTTTACGGGAAAAACCTTTTATTTAAAAAATGCAACTATAAATATTGAACGAGATTCATAATTAACTTCGTGATTAACTTTATTATAAATCTCGTTTAACTCCAGGCTGAATATCCAACAATCCGCACTCGAGTCATTATTTAAAGCCAGTTATTGTAAACCAGCTTTGAGTCAATCCTCATCAGTTTGCATGAGTTGCAAACAGGTGGGGTAGGGTCTTATCTACATCAGCTACCTATGTAATTAATCGATCTTCCTAAGCCATTCTATTAACTTGCGGTAAAAGTAACGTCATACTACGCTATTGATTCCTTTCGGAGAATCAGGTTCAATAAGACTGCAATGTCTTTAACCAACTGAGAACAAAAATGCAATAAGTGTTTTTCGATTTGTGTCTTGTCTAAGGCCTCCCGCGTACTAGGCAGCCTGGTTATGGCAGCCAATCCGGTATATGAACACTCTTGGCTGCCCAGTGCGCGGGAGGTCTAAGATATAGTCGCATACATTCCAATCCATCTCCCGGGAGAATCACTGAAGTCTTTCCATGACGAAAAAACCACCCGTGGGTAAAAGCTAGCTTAATATGATCATGTTTATTCATGCCGGCATGTTATGGCGGCCGCCAAACACCGATGTAATTAATTTTCATTAACGTAGATGGATGGCCGGCGGAACCAGCCGATAGCTTGATGGCTGAAGGAAGATTGAGCGCCGAAATAATTACTGGAGAGTATTACTTTTAATAATTAATGTTTCTATACCGTAACAAAAGTATCAATTCAATTAGGTACAGTGAAACAAGAGCATATTTCTTGACAATCGTGGTCTACCTGGTGCATGTTGGTTAACTGATTTCTGATGCGCACAAAAATGGTGAGGAAAGAGAACGACAGAAAGAAATGTGTATGATTCTCACAGATTGAAATAGCTGATAAATAGATCAAATACTCACTGCCAGTATTTATAGCGACAGCCTTCTAGTGGTTGCTCTGATGTCACTGTCAGGTGTCTTTTTATCAATATTTCCAAAGCAGTTTTTAATGGCCGTAACCTTAGCCAATGTATTCTTCGCTCTTGCAATTCCTGCTGCAGGCGTTGGGATATACTTGACCTTCAACGAGATCTGAACATAGTTGTCGCTCGCGGTAGCACTTTAGGACCTTTTGACCTGACCTGAACACCAACTGTAGAGCAGTTGGTGTTGCTGCATCTCTTGATAAGAGTGCAAAAGGTAAGTCATTCATTTTCTGCAAATAGGCTTTTTAAAAGCGCCTTTAGATGCACTAGACCCCAGCAAGTCCGTATGCGTATAGTCAAGGACCAAGGTTATGCACTCACCGACAACCGTGATGCATCTCTCCTGCAGCGACAGCTCCTTGGCCTTCTGCGAGATTTGGACGTAGCTGCCGCTGGTCTCCTTAATCTGCTTGATGTAGTTGCCGCCCTTGCCGATGATCATGCCCGCTGTGGAGTTCGGCACTAGGATCTTGACCTGTTGACAATGGATTTGATATTTAGGATACCAGCAATTCAATAGAGAAGGGAAGGGCATGTGAAGAGATGAATAGGCTAAATAAATAGGATAATGGTAAGTTATGCCGATCTCAGTTTTCTGAGCGAAGGGCAAGCAAATTATGAATTCAAGAGTAGGTAATTTTGAAGTTAGCTCGATTAAGTTAAAGGGTTCGTCTCGTTATCATATGGATTTACATCCGTTTTATCGTTTGCTAAGTCTCATACTAAGAAGGGTTTGCACGATATTACCTATAAGATGTATTTTCCTGCTTTGCCCAGCTTTGAATCAATTATCGCTTGTGCAAATTATCATTTGTATAAATACTTCTGCAAAACAATGTAGGCTAGGTAGAGGACAAATGCTGCAGCGCCGGTCAAACAACAGCGATGACGAATGGCGATGAGCAATTTCACTTATTTTCGGAACAGACAACAATATTATGTATTATCGTGAACGAGCAGGTAACATAAAATCAAAACCGCAAAATGTTATGGTAATGATTACAAAATCTGTGGTATTGTTGGTGTAAAATGAAAAATAGCGGACAGTGTCAGGTAACCGCAAGCCGTGGTTAAAACATAAACTGGCGTTTAGAATAGTCTCGGTAACTTTAATACAAGGTGAGCATCGGACTGTAACAGTTTCTTCGGAATACATTACAAGTTCAAAAGAGTGAACTTCGTTCGTTAATTTAAGTACACGCCAATTACAAGTTACGGACGGAGCTGAGGAACTTCTTGGTAGCGTAATTAAATTTTGGTTCCTTAATTTTTTTAACATAAAGTTATAATTCCCACGTAATTGACATTTATAAGGAAGTTGAAAGAAAAGATAGAACTTTGATGATAGATTGTCTTCATTAGAACTACCCTAACAAAGGTCTCGTGGCTGATGAATTATGGTCAATAATAATATCAATAAAAAGAAACCGCTACGAATCATAAGACGACCTGCCAGAAGTAAAATGTAGAGTTATGAATAACACGAAATCCATAACTTTCTGAAATAAAATCCTTATCGCCGCAACTGTGTAGTATACTGTAATATTGAACAATTATGTCACAAGCGTGCATTACGAATAATTCACGGAGCTCGTGGCCAAGATAACGCCTTATCGGCACGGCGCTAATAAATGAAAAAGTTTGATAACTTGCTCGGACTGTGCTCGGAGCTACCTCGAGGTATCGCCACGTGGAATTATTGTATTTTTGAAACAAACATTAAATTTTTAGCCTTTACAATTTACATATTATTACCAAGTTCATAACATGTATCGAGTCAAAGATCATACCAGTTGTATTGCTGGCGGAGATACAAATGTAAGGTTAACACCTAATACCAACAACCACGTGGCGAATGTGGCTAACCAAACGGAGATATTAGTAAAATGGTTTTGTTGTCATGGTTATATGGGGTGTGGTGTGTATTGGCATTAGATGCGAGATCATAAATTATAAGTTAGCAGCCCTCGAGGTGTCAAGGCTTTTGTTATAATAAAACTGATAGTATCCCATTTTCGTATATTTTTCGATAGTATCGTAGGAGGTAGGTGTATTCCCAATTCCCAATTCTCACCTTTGAGAAAATGTGCTTAAATAATGACATTATTAGACAATGTGGCGGTACGCTCAGCGTGACCTCGTAGTACGTGAGTTATCTTTGGTAGTTTATATTTTACTCTTGCATAACAAGTAGGAGTTGAATGTGTCTGTTTGTCCTTGTCATAACTTAGCACAACGGTCACAATCAAAAGTGACAGGTGACACGCGCGCGCGAAACGATACGGTATGTTTTGGATCTTTTACGAGCACAAACTATGTTTGGAAAACCTGGTAGCGAATTTTTAAAGAAATCTGATGCTGGTATTGCTCATTCAGATAACTATCTCAAACTTTATCAAGAACCGGCGAAACTGGCCCTTAAAGTACTAATTATCATTTTGCTGTTTATTCAGAATGGTACCTACTTAATAACACAGTTGCAAATAGTGTCTGTAAGATTAAGCAATGGCTGACAAGACTATCTAATCGCGCAAATAATTATATTAATTGTTTGAATTACCACATCAATGACAGCGTCAAAGCACGTCAAAGTAAGCAAAGCTAGATAACGGAGATATGATGTACGTGCAAGCTATTGCCATATTATACAGATATTAAATATAACGTTCATGCCTGCAGGGGAAATTGAAATGGATTCGGATCCGCGACCGCAACTGATGTTGGTTACGGGATCCCCCATGCCTCGCGGTGCCAATGCAATGGTCAAATTATAGTAAATGTCAGGTACTATATGGTTGTAGTCCGATACGGAATCCACCACCGCGGCCTCTATGGTCAAATGCAGTAAGCAATACTATACAATTGAACTCTTATGTAATGTCAAGATCTCTTGGTCTCACTAGTTAAGCCGATCATTTACATAAATGTAGAGTCGGAATTCTGATTTGATTTACTTTGTGATTCTAATGTTACATTGATTTATTATTGAGAACTTAAAGTAAACTCCGAGAGTTACCACAATTGATTTGAGTTACGTACTTCGTAATTTATCCTCTCCCGAAATACTTTAACATAACAACCGAAATGAACGAGTCGCTTCAGAGTCGAAGCTTTCAATGTAAGAAACAAGAGGTTGAGGAAAAGCTTTTTAGTGGATTCCCGCGGGAACGTAACCTTTTCAACGTATTCCTTGCCACAACATGTTCCAGGAATATGAGAAAAATACATTACGCGTGGAGCACGTAAACAGTTTTGATACTGGCATTCTTATATGATATTGAGGAATACGTGTATTCATGTAAATACCATATATTGTAATAAAGATGCTGCTTGAAAAACACGCCAATAATGGAAATTAAGGCGAAGGCGACTCGTGTCAGAGATAAAATGGGTCAATTGCCTTATTGTTTTATGACCTGTGGAAACATATGAACCTGTGACATCATTTCGATTAATCGATTGAATATCTTACATGGCGTAAATAAAAGAAAATTCTACTGTTTTTGTTACAATCAGTTATAATAATGCAATACAAATGTATGTGAAGTTTTTATCTATCCTTGAAAAAAGGTGCTGATAATGATCACGATCGTCTAGATATTCCAATAAGGATAGATGGCAGCGATTTGATAAAAATGTTATGAATGTTATGAAAACTTAGAAGAGTTTGCAAGAAAAGGAGGCCTTCAGTGCTACGAAAACACTACGAGATTGCTACGACAGGGGTCCCGTCGACCGCCAGGGCGCGCTTGAGCATAAGTATTTTTTTTATAATACATTGTAGAAAATGTTTTGTTTTCATACATTTTCTTATTTTACTTTCTGTAAATAACCTAAAGGTAAGTTTTTTTATAACATCAGGTTGTAGTAACATGTGCGTGCACCACCATCAAAAATACACTGAAAGTGTGTAATTATAATAGAGTTCCTATTCCACTAAAATATTTTAGGAGCTGACGACGGCAGACAGATAAAACGCTTATTATTTCCTAGCACGCAACTAAATCTAACTATTCCAAAGCTGGCCATTACATCATAATTAATTTATAAATGGCTCTACTTTTGTATACCGCGCCTTATACAGTCGCCCGCTAAAACTTTTATCTTTATTAAAAGTTAACAAAGGTCAAAATGGGTTGTTCGCTTGCAACGCAGACTGTACGGTGACCTTCTAAGCTAACACAGGAATTTATGCGAATCAGATAACTTGTCTAGCCGCGATTATGATCAGTGTCAAGTGGAATTACGTAACACCATTACTTTCTCCTGACGCTTTCATTATTACGGTTTGCTTTTTGTTTGAATTACAGCTTTGAAGCGAAAAAGTTTCATATCGCTGATGAAAAGTATTAAAGGCAACGACGCCAAAAATGTGTCGACACTTTTACAAAAGCAAATATTTGACTTACAAGTACACCGGAGTACGCGAGTGTCATCGTTGTTGAACCACAGGAAAATAATATACATTTCAAAATGGTTGACCATTTTTCAGTGCTTTAAATCCTTTTTGCCTTTTTGTAATTAAGGCCGTACCTCCTGTCACGTTTTTAATCTGCTTTTCATCCGAGCAGCTTATGCTTTTTTGTGTGTCGCTGTTATAGAGTCCTTCCTACAGTGATGCGCAACGGAATAAATGAAATCAGCAACATGTCGGTTCCATTTTCATTGGAAATTCTTTTCCAATACACAAAACTGCGTTGCTTTGAGTTCTGCTGTTGTTTATAGCCTAAGCTAGACATTGACACATTAGATTAGAGACTTTGTGTTCTTGGAAAATGGACCGGGCGAGTGTATTCCGTGTCGCACAGTCGCGCTGTACCGATGGCGTTAATCTGCAACTGTCACAATGGCTAAAAGATAGCAAAGAGAGTAGGGAGGGAAGCAAAGCAACGCTTAGATCCTAAGGGTTAGCGCGCACCAGTAGCCGACATTGAAGTATTCGATTGTTTTATTTCTAGCCATAAGTTTCAGCTAAGCATAGGCGGAGTCACTTTGACAAAACCTTCATAAATCTCTTTATAACTGCTAATAAAGCCTTCCTCTGATATGTGCTAAGTTTGTGGTTGAGGTGGCAAGTGATGGAATTGTGTGATACTATTCTCAAACTGGTTATTAAATAACTCCTCATTATAAAATCATATGGACAGACGAGACTGTGTCACGAGTTTGTCTTCTCTAATCATCATAATATGATATTATTGAATGATCAAACGAACTTACCAAGTGAAGTTCGATCTAAATTATCCTGTTTTCGCCGAAGAGATTTATTTTACCATGTAGTACCCCTGTACGACAACCCAATCCGCACACAATATTCAGCGTAGTAGTATTAAAAAACAAAAGAGCGGGCAACCCCACCCCTACCACGCTGTGGGCTCGGTGTCCGAGCGGTCTCATTATATTTAGAGAAGAGATGACATTGACGTTTACCTCCAGGGAAGAAGATATAGAAATCTTCGGGTTGGGAGGGACCTTAAATCTCTTCGGCGAAAACAGGATAATTTAGATCGAACTTCACTTGGTAAGTTCGTTTGATCATTCAATAAAAAAATGGCTACTGGTTAACATCGCGCGTTAACTTGGAGCTAAAAATGGGTCAAAGTTACGCGTCGTGTCACAACGCTTATAATAAAAATGTACGAGCACTTGCACAAAATAGTTGTTACAACCAACCTTTTGTTGGGTCTAATTCTCGTCACTACACTGCACAACTTAAAATAATTACGTTTTTTGTCGGTAAAAACGTCCTGGTGACGTCACTTAAGCATTTTTCTTATACTGCGTGCGGTCGTTGCGCGTGCGCACAAAGGAATGAGACCGCTCGGACACCGAGCCCACAGCGTGGTAGGGGTGGGGTTGCCCGCTCTTTTGTTTTTTAATACTACTACGCTGAATATTGTGTGCGGATTGGGTTGTCGTACAGGGGTACTACATGGTAAAATAAATCTCGGAGGCGAAAGCAGGATAATCACAATTTATGGTTCAAATCAAAATTTCGTGGATCCATTTGAAACTGATCAGTGGGTGCCATATGTAACAAAATTGTTTGTGTCTTGTCCCTTATCAGCGTTTGGTCCGATCCGGAACATCGCTCTGGTGTGCACCGTCCCTGAGATAGTCTTTTTCCTTTTTACGGGAAAACAGATTGGGAAACACGGAGGCAATTTATTTCACATTCTTTAGTCTTAACTACTTCCGAACCAGCAGCTGGGGGCTCTTCGGCGCCTTATCTCTAAGGCCGCTTGGGGGAGGCACTCCATTCTTTTTTATCATTCCCCCTCGAGAGAAAGGAAAATAGCGAACAAAATACATAAATAGCACGAAATTAATCATTAAATCCAATGTTAAATTACTTGAAACAAGATATTGAGGGATTATTAAAATTGTATTAACGAGAAAATTATTAGACGAAGGTAATCTTTACACTTAGGGCAACTTAATTAACTTACTTTGCCCTAAAGTGTGAAGATTAAAATTTTCCTCGAATAATAATTTTCTCGTAACAATTAGGTGTAGCGTTTACAGTTTTCCGATGAAATTAGACTAACTTTAATTATGACTCGTCGATGTTTGTAAACAGTTGTATACTCAAATGCCGGGTTAAACTTTCTTACCATTTCGTGCTTCCGATCGCAAACCTGGGATGGAAACCCTCGTTAAAATGTATCTCACATTGTTTGGGGCTATTTTCAATTTACTGTGCGTCTCAATTCCCTATTTTTTGCGCCATTGATGGAGTAAATAATGGATCCATTAAAACTCGTGTGTTGTTTTTTTATAAATATTTTTATACGCGCACATTAGCACCAGATTTATTATTCCGTTTGGTACGTTCTTATTGTTGCGTTTCCTGTAACTGTCACTTTAATGTGGTGCATTTATTTCTAGCTCCTTCGGTTTAAATAAGAGCATCAATAATCCCTATAGCATAAATTACAACTAATGAAAAAAAATTACGACGAAGTCTTCGTCTTTGAGTCATATCCATATTTTCGTGTTCTGCCATAAATATGAATACAACTAGTGTAATCGCGGCCATCCTGATTCCTGCGGCGACAATAAGCCAAATAAAGAGCCGCCACGACGGATGTCCCGTGAGGTCAGAGAGCTCGAGATGGTCACGCCGAGTCCAGATACAAGATGTCACGAAAAGGTGGCCTAAAGGTTAATCTCTGATTTATCCAATAAGAATTAATCAGTTTTTTTTTTCTCTTTTAAATATGCTCTTTCGAAAGAGTATTCGTAAGCCCCGTTAGCCTCTGCAGCTTAGTGTTAGGTAGGAGTGGATCGGTCGCGATCAACAGTCGACTGAGATCCAATTAGGGGCAGTCCGATGCCAACACCGTTGGGCTATTGTCGCTTACTCTATATGCAATACCATGCTGTCCTGAACGTCCGTGTTATATGTAGTGTAGTGCAGTATTCTAATTGACGAGTTAATAAGTCGTGAATCTTAGACATTTTACGTGAATTTGTAAGAAGTTTCACTTGTTTCTAACGAATAATTTGATTCCTAAAGTACGCCCTGTACGTTGCATTAGCAACGCGGCTGTGTCACGTGCGCGCCGTGGCTAGGGTTGCCAGGCGTCCGGCTTTAGCCGGACATGTTTGGCTTTTTAGGGTCTTGTCCGGCCAAATATTGCCTTGTCCGGCCTGTCCGGCTTTTGTTAGGCTTTTTATTTGGTTGCGAAAGTCGAGCCACAGAATCAACCGATGATGATAGTACTCACTCATGAGCTGACACTAATTGCACCCCCCCCCCCCGTCACATGTCCGGCTTTTGGGCTAAAATGTCCGGCCAAATGACACACAAAGTCCGGCTTTTGTGATTTTGGACCTGGCAACCCTAGCCGTAGCGTGTGCCCGCGCCGCGTGCACTGCGTTATAGCTGACCTCGCGTCCAATTCGCGCGGGCGCGTGCGCGTGCTATGCGCGACTATGTTGATTGATAATGCGCTCAGCTGCTTATTGCCAGTTCATAAGCATAACTTCTTTTTGCGTTATTTTTATTATTCAAGGCATTATATTACACGTGCTTTGCTGTTCATATAGTTAAGTAATATTATCAACATCAACAGCCCTTTACAGTCCACTGCTGGACTATGAGCCTCCTCCACTATAGTGGAGGGTTTTGCCATAATATTATACCACATTAATATAAGTAATATTAGACCACATTGCAAAGTTTCAGACTGTTTCAAGCGTTCTAAAATACAGACGTTTATTCTGTCTATTTCCTAAACAAACAAAATCTCGTTTAATTAACTTGCTTAGAGAAACATTTGCACCTGAGCTTCTCTAAATTGGGCTAGCTAGTTTATAATTAAAAGCCCTTTACACTCCTAAGGTTGTTTCATTCTCTAATTATTCTATTAAATGCTCTCTACTCTGTAATTTATTTGGTAATTTAATTATCTGGAGCTGAAATCTCAAAAGATCTTAAAAACTCATCTTGGCTTACCTTTGATCTTGGGTCCAAAGATTAAAAATCAAGCGACATCTATAGAAAATATAAGTAAAAATAACCGTCAATTGGATCACCCGTAATTACCCTCGATGCGCCTGAAACGCCGGCGGCTTCATAATTGCGAGTTTGGAACCTTTGTCGAATAACAATACGACTATTGTTATCTTTGGAACACGAAAATTAAATTAGTCAAAAGGTCCGTAAAATAACGGAGGGATATTAAACGAGTAATGAAAAGAACGTCCGTGATAAAGCCGTAAGCAACTGCACGTGTAGCTGCTTTGCGACATCAAAGGTACTTGTGTCGGACAATTAATTATATTTGTGCGCCCTAGGTCTGTCGCAGACAATTTATTAACCTGTTAGCAGAATGTGCAGTCTGCAATAAAATTTAATGGGAGTGATTAACAAAATTAAAATTGGAAGTCATTGAGACTGCACATCTATTTCTAAAACCTAATAAACAGTGCAATCAGAAGTGCATGCTTCTAATGAACAATGTTAGAACTTCGTCCCGTAACACGAGCAAACAACATCTTCGTACACAGAACAGTTTTTCAACTGGACCTATTCCCGATAAAGCAGTGCCGACGTGGTGAGAAGGAAAGGTGTCGCGAGTCGTCCCGCATTATACCATTACTGGCCATTAATTATAACTGCACGTGTGGTATCAGAAAGTAAACGGCAGTAATTGATGCTTTGTAAACAGTCCACACGGCTGCAAATTGAATGAGTGAATGAACGTAACGAGTGGGATAATGGCCGCCGATTCTGCGGTGGGCCGCAATCACGGCGAAAGCACGGGCCTATCGCGATCCTGTACCGGGAAAACAATAGGGAAGCGGTCAACACTAGTCAAATGACATGCGTTATGCTGTCAAACCGCGATTCTTTGATGGACAAAATCAAAGGAAACCTTTGACATCACTATAGCTCAATTTGAAAACTCGACTCGGTTTCAGGGTCAGAATGATTCATTTTTTTGAAAGAGGTGCTGGTGTATGGTAGGTGTCAGCTACGTAATTGGTAAATCGCTATGTGTATGATAATTGCCTTGCGGTTTACATTTGATGCGCGCGATCGCTATCAGAGTGCGCTGTAAGATGCGCTAACGTTGTATGTTAATATTTACACGATATAACCGTATTATGCACCTTTAAAATTTTCAACTATATGACTATTTGGAGTTTGAAATGCTTTTATGCTTCAGTTATGTGAAAGTTCAAAGTTCTAATCTTAAGCTAAGCTTTATAATCTTTGCTGTAAGGTTTGACCGCAGCTGCAAAATTGTCTAACAAGTTATGGCTAGCATATTAGAATAATACAAGAATATCTTGGTTTATAATTAACTTTTATCAAATTGCAATTTTAGTTAATAGTATCTATTCCATTAAACTTGATCCCGTCATCAATACACGCCAATTTGTTAATTAACATCGATATCAACTTTGCGGTTTATTAATTAAAGTGCAAATCAGACCATCAACATTGTAATAGGAGAGCGTGTTTAGCATGGCAATCGCACTTCACGCTATTTTACTTCCCATGCTCGTAAACACCATAAGCACAACAAGTCAGGGTTGACAGTAGACACTGTATGCATTTTACGTTTAATAATAACTCGCGATATACATTATTTTCTTTTAACAGTGCTAGTTAGGTTAGCATATGGCGTAAGTTATTTTACTATTATTCGATCGACAACTATTTGTGGCAGCTCTACCTGCATCCAAGGTGCACTACCATCAGCATCGCGATGATAAGGGTGGGTTCTTTGGTATCTAACGCTACGACTATGAGACTATAAAACCAAAAGAAACAGAGCATCTCCTATAGACATTTCATGCGCTATCATTGCTACGCCCTAGGAATGAAAAAACTTCGAAAATAAAGAAGATAGAAAGAGGGTCTTCTCATGATTTCCGGATTTTTGACCATAGCTGGCGTTTATATCTCTATATTTTTTTTGGGAATAAAGGCGATTTACGAAAAAACGTAGTCATAAAATAAACAAATCTGATAAACTGGTAATTGATTTAAGTCCTATGCATACGCGCAGTGCCGTAACTAGCCTTTTATGCGCCCGGTGCGAGCTTTCAAAACTGTGCCCTTGAAAAATGCTTGGTCTGGTCATTTCTGCGCCCCTCCAGGGTCTGCGCCCTGTGCCTGGGCACCGCTGGCACCGCCCTAGTTACGGCACTGCATACGCGTGCGTGAACCTGCCATGGTTATGGCAAACATTTTTATTTTATACGATGCGACAGCTAGCACAGCCGGTGCACGTCATGATAAAGACTGACTAACAAATCTTCTAAAACTGTCACGCCTTTTAAAATACCCTCCAAACATATAAATTCAAAGTTTAGATATCAAGCCAAACACTATTATTTTAAGATGTTGAATGAATTGAATGAAGTGCAATTTAGCAACATGAATTTATAGTCTAATGTGCTGTCGGCTGTAGTAAATTACATCATTCTACACAATCCATTTGCTCTTAAAATTCATTGAAACGTGACTAACATAATTCCAAAGTAAACAGCTCTCGTGCAGGCGGAGTGTACGGATTACTTAACGAGTGCGTCAGTAAATGTGCCGCTTTTAGTGCATTTGCAGCGTGCAATCAGCGATATAAATGCACACAAAGTTTACCTTATGACAATTCAAATGAGCTAACCTTCAGACTGGATACTATTATCACACTTTGATGTCATAAAAAAGAACAGTCTATGACTGTCTTTATACAAGGTGTAGCGGACAGTTTGGTGACAAAACCTAACTTTAAACGATCGATTAAATATTTTTTTTAGAAATGCCAGGCGAAGTTTTTATTCATTCCCTAGCTAAAGCTTCCACCCCTGATACATTAGCTTAAAAAAATAATGTAATGTTTTGTCTATCTTATGGATCCGACGTCGGCATAAAGCAATTTCCGTTATATCAAAAATACGTGGGGATTGGATTATAACCGTATTTTTTTATTAATGAAATACTGCCTACGTAGGTGTAGAGTAAATGATTGAACGAGTATTAATAGCAGAAAAAAGGCAAATGAAAAGAAACAAATTGTGGTGTCGACCTTCAACTTAGCTTCGTATTAAATATTCCTCAGTCGCTTAGTGCTTTCCTAGTAACCCATTGTGTACTAAATTGACGAGTGCTGTCGGCTAACGCGTGTTAATAGGTGGCTTCTACAGGATGTTAGGTAAATGGGTATATGAGCCGAGACTAGCCCATGTTAACATAGGCATATAAATGGTATGGTGAAGTAAGAAAATTGATATCTTCATTTTAATTATTTTATTTTTCATACAAATCGGATTTTATAAAATTTATTTTGTATGAAAATTAAAAAAATTAAAATGATGATATCAAATTTCTGACTTCACCATACCATTTATATGCCCATGTTAACATGGGCTAGTGTCGGCTCATATACCCATTTACCTAACACCCTGTATACTTCATCGACGTTTCTCAGTAAAGACAGCGCGTTATGAATGTTGAATAACCACTTATAGCGTCACTAGTAACTCAATTTTCTGCTATAATTTGATCAAATGTCACAGTTTATCGATACTCGTTAAGTAACTTTATTTGATTTAAGTCTAGGATTTGTCTCTATGACCTTAGGATTGAGACATTATTGTGATTCAGTTAACATTAAATCAGATTGAAAAATGCGTAATTTCTTATTATTCCATCCATTTACATGTCAACAAGACGTGGATCTCAAAAGCAGTAAAGCAAATTCAATAAGAGTCGATTCATTATTCAAGAAAAATTAATATCCAGCTGAATTTTGTTTACCAAAAAATACAAATACAGGCTCTCGATTCTTAATACCCTTTAACAATTTAGAACTGTGGTGCGATTGTCTAAGGCAATCGTATTCATTTGACAGTTCATAACGTACGTTATGATGTGTCAAACGGCTAATTCTAATTGTGTAAGGAGTTCATAAAACGATAACGATATGTTAACGATTTGATCGTAATTTTATACGATGAGTGAATGATGAATATGATTTTGACAGAAAATTCGAATTGTCTAAGTTTCATGAGCCCATTGCTAATGTCAAATGATTGCGGTGACTCGTAACTCATGATAATCGTATAAATTCTCATAGGAGGTGTAATTCTATCCTCGTCCTCGTATGCAAATTGTTAATTTATTTCTTTGAAAGATAAAGTGTGGTAAGCGGTGAGTGCTTGGTGTTAATGGAAATAAGTTTTAGTGAGACACAAGAGTTCTTTTTCATCAACACTAAGTTTTGTACTATACTACTACGCAATTAATTACTTAAAATTAAGTCAATAAAGTAGTTAGGTAGGTACCTACTTAACACGTTTTAATCAGCCTTAACCCACAATACTGCCAAAGTGGTAGGGTAAAGTTATGTTGGGACATGTAAAAGTGCCCTGTGTGGGCTTATTTACAGGAATAAATGACTAATAAAATAAAGAAAACTGTTCAAATATACACATCTTTTTATTTAAATTCTTTACACAGACAGCTATAAGTACTTCTTTTGTGGTCAGCCTTCGTCTCTTTACAAACTAAGTTTTTATTTTAAATATAATACTATAGGTACTTTAAATCACAGCATTCTTGAAAACTTAGTTTTTTTTTGGAACAACAAGATATAAAATAACCATGAAAAATCAACAGCCTCCCTACTCATTTGTACTTGTCGTTTTTTCTAACAAATAATTATGCAATAAAATGTATTGTTTTAAACTTTTATGGTTACTAAAATAATAATCATTAATACACTTCGAAGAGTTCCAACACTGGTAGATGGTAGGACAGGTGCAGGCGCTGTAGAACAAGATGAGAGCTGCAATGACAAACAAAATAACATGTTAGCTGCTAGCTAGGATATAGCTACAACACATATCTATTATCCTACTAATATTATAAATGCGAAAGTTTGGATGTCATAATGTCTGGATGTTTGTTACTCTTTCACGCCAAAACTACTGAACGGATTTTGTGTAAACTTAACAGTATTATTGTTTGTAACCTAGATTAACATACAGTCTATAATTTATGACAATCTGTGACAAACTAAATTTTAAGCGGGTGGAGCCGCTGGCAAAAGCTACTAAAAATACCTTCATTATTTGTGCAACATAAATCATACTGTTCATACATAATAATAATATAAACATACATTATCATATTCCATTATTTAACTTACATATTTTAGAGTAGCAGTAGCAGTAACTGGAGTATTCTCCACCTGGGTGTGGGAAATTATTGGAAGAGTTCCAACACTGGTAGATGGTGGGACAAGTGCAAGTGCTGTAGAGCAAGACGAGAGCTGCAATGAGAAACAAAAAAAACATGTTAGCTGCTAGCTAGAATGTGGCTGAAAAATTGTGATAAATCTTAGTCACTGTTTTTTTTAAGCATAACGAGGCAGGTATTTGACCACAATCGCACCAAGTGTTAAGTGGGATGCAGTCTAGGATGGTACATATCTGCGCTGTAAGTGCCTATTCACTCTCGCCTTGTAAACACCCGGATTATAGTCTTCGGGAAAGACAGCAGCAGGCAACAAATTCCAGTCCCTAGCTGTTCGCATTATAAGAGTCATAATAATGTTATGTTGTGTAAGTATGTTGAACAGTTTATTGGTTAATGTCAATAAAATAGGCCTTACCGTTTTCCAGGCTTGCACCTCTTTAGACGTCCCATCCCCAATCTTGTTTAGTGCCCAGGACGTGTTGCGCCAGAACTCAAGTCAAGGAACCCTCATCACACGACCACGCGCTGTTACTACATTATTTAGCTGGGTCTCCATCTGGCGTGGGCAATTATTCTTGCCTTTGGCACTGAAAATGAAATTGATTATTTGATATGAAGAAACCAAAGTTACAGGAGTAGTTATTGAAACTTGGGTTGTTTTCATTTTTGATAGAATGCCTTAATTTAGTGTAATAATCTATACTTACTTGTGTTTATAAACAAATTTAACATAATTCAAAAACTTCGTAAAAGTTTTTCAAGTTTTTTGACACTTGACAGATAACACTTGTCATTCACAGAACATAGATTAAAATACTACTTCTCAAAACACTTATATAAGTATAATTTATTAAATGTGAGATTAAGTTCGCCTTAGGTTAAAATTTTGGCATTAAAGTATAAATAAATAAAAAGAAGTAAGCATTTCACGTCGTTTTTCGTAGTCCATTAACGCCACCTATTGTAGAGTAGTATTCAACTTAGCCTGCCTAGCCTTAAAGTATGTATGCCACCTGGGGGCGGGTAGTGGAACTCGTATTTCATTCGTTCTATGCGTTTGGTTATATGATTTGCAGAGGTAAATTTTTAATTCGAATTCAATGTTTTTATGAATAAAAGTATGTTATTAAGGTGCAATCATAAAATTTTATTAAAAAAAACTGCATTTGAACATGGATTTCATTTGTTATTTGTTAAAAAATAATGAGTTTTAGCGAATGTTTTTCATTAATAAAACGCAAATCCATGAAACGATTATATACGACCGGTCACTTTTCGGTCTTCATGGAATGGACAAAATTACACAATTCGAATTTAGATATACGATCGATGATCAATTGTATTCATTGTCCATCCATTAACAACTTTACACAATCGCACCTCTGGATATTCAAAACCCCGTCGTAAATAATACATTAGCCAAATGAAGCGCAACCAGTAATCCTGGACCAATTTCCATCGACAGCAAATGTAGTCTAAGAGCCAGTGAACACCAGACCTACGTTATTTTATAACAGCTGAAAGTTTGTTAGCGCATGCTCCCAAGTCCCAACCTAGGTAAGAACGTTGATGGATCATTATGAAGTCTGGGTCATTGTGTACCGTAGCTGTTAACAGCTACCCTAAAATGATGGCAAGGGATTGGAACGGTCAAAAACTATCTGGCTAATGAGGAAACAACCTCTAATTATTTCCCAAATATAAAAATCTGCTTTTATACTATAGCATAACTTTTACGGTATTCATTACACTGTAATTCTACTTACGCCAGACCTACGGCGTTCTAGCTCTTAGTCTAATGGGAGCCGCCCGCCATACTAATCAACCTCGGCTAAGGAAAATCTTTATTTATGCACATAGTAATAAGGTGGCATTACGCATTCCTGTCGCATCTCCGCGTTCACCTAAGGCAAGGCGTAGGCATAGATCAGCAGCTAAGAGAGTTGAAAGGGTAATCTGGATTAGCCTTGTCAAGAATATAAATAAGTTGTGTTGAGGGGCTTTCACTCGCGTTGTGATTTAGAGAACGGTAGATACAGTCGATTTTTCTGATCAAATTCTAATTTTCTGCACAAGATGTGATTTCACATATGACACAATTCCATTGTAAAGTATAACCACAGAATAATAACACTACTACCGTACAGAAGCTTTACTTCGCGAAGGTATTTAAAAAAAAAAATGCTCAATGTCATTAACAATATGGTGTAATTTAGCCTGTCTCAAGAGTCAAGCACCATTTTGTTGACAAACGTCAGTGATCGGCACTGCGCCGAAGCTATAGGGCTGACTTCGGTAAAATGATGTGACGTGAGGTGCCAAACTATGGAAAATGGCGGAGGAAATACATGATTTAGCATGAATTATCATGAATAATATTAACTACTTATTTACCTATGTTTTTATTATTATTTAGGCAGTTAAATACTGCACAGTATTTAGTACACCATTTTCTTTATTTTCTTCCATCATACACAAGAATACGCGTGCGTGAGTCAATGTTCGCTCGTATGTGAGGCCTTGTCGAATAGTATCCTGTAGGTGGGCCAACGTGCGTGTTTTGTTTTCGATGTAAACTCGCGGAGATGAACAGGCCTGGTATAACTAAGATGGCTTAAGGGTCACTTCCCAACTACCAAACAAAGGGAGGCGTCTCCGTTGTTCAAGATCGAGCAAACAAAGCCGGCAAAGAAAGTCTAGTGTAAAATTAATAAAACTTATTTACGCGAATCCAATTTAGTCTTCTATCACTTAGGATTATTACATCTACGAGAAATTTGCATAAACATAGCGAAATACGCCTTCCCGTAACTTCCTTGCCATTAGTCCGAGACGGCTCGTCAAATACTTTGCCGGCTCCTTCATTTAACTTCATTACGCGTTCTGGAATATTACGGAATATTTACGCGGCTGTCCTTATCGAATAATAGGTTATTCGGCGATGAAGCGATTGGTGTCATCGATGTACACTTCGATTTTATTTGGAGAGAAAATTATCTTCTATCTTCTTCTCCTGCCTAGCTCTACCTACGTTCGTCACCGCCAAAAGACGTCCACTGTTAGATAAATAAAAAAAAGCGCTTAAGAATTTCCAGAACGACCCGTCTTGTGACCTGTCAGTGAACTGCTCCTGAATCGAATGTACCTACTACTACTATTTCTATTTATTTATATTAACCGGCAGACAGTGACGACTGAGTTTGTTGCGGCGCTTCTTCTCAGCACTTGCCAAATGTTGGTCTCGAAGCGCTGGTAGGGTAAAAAGATTATGAGACATGTAGAGGCTCCTTAAGAGCAAAATGACGATTTGTAAGAACTATTTATTAGTCTAAACAAATAAAGAAATTTTGACTTTGACTTGCACTACCCGCATCCAGAATCCAGAAACATCCCGCGACCTTTACTAGATTGTCGCTCATAGTCGTCGCGATAGGGAGCTCTTAGTTATTCCAAATTCAAGCTCCAACAGGAGGGTGTACGTGTAAATACCTAGCTGTAAATATTATGGTGTATAGAAATGTGATATTCGAATGCTAATTCAGATGCTCCACAAACACGTCTCCACTGGAATGAATAATATGTAGATCGAAAATGACTTAACTTATTATTTAAAAACTATTAATAAATAGCATGCTGTTTTGTTTTTAACTTTTTACCCGGAACACACAGCCGGCGCGTGCGCAACAGCATTTCGTGACAAAACAAAGTCAACGCGGTCGTTCGATATACCTACGTTAAATAAATTAAAATAATCTAACGAACTCTCCGTTATCGATACATCCCAATGGAATCCTTATGCAAAGCGTCGGAAATTATCAGTGCGGGCAGGGTTGCCTGTTGGTTATTTCCCTAGTTCGCAAACGTCCGGGACGGAGGCTGCGCGACGGGTATCGACACTTCCGGGGAAAGGATGTTTCTTTTACTACGTCTATTTAAAGGACAGTGAAAAAGGGACCCGAAAGGGTACACAATAAATACACTTTCTATACGGTGAAAATACCTAGCAAGATTTCAAAATTCTCTCTATACCGCTTTAGATGCAAGTCGTGGTCATGTATTTTTTTAAGCTAATGGATATTTAATTGAATTACTATTCTGCGTTGTTACCAGGGGCTCTACAATTCGAAACAGACATTATTATAAACACTTCAAACCAAATAACGTCCTGTCACAGACCATAATAGAAGCTTAACAAGTGATTATCCTTCTCTCTATTTGATACTGTATTTCTGTTCGTAACAGGGATTACTAAATCTTTTGTAGCAACTAACGAAAGTTGAATCAACATCAATTAATTAGCTTGTTATAGTTGTTTGCTGCTATTTTTATAAGAAATTGAATAATACTTTAAAACTACATTTTGAAAATCGTTTCAAGTGCCAGCCCTAGGCCCTATCCGGATCGCAATAAGGTTCAATTTGCGCCATTTACCTGCCCCCCACAATCATCTTCACCCAATGACGCGCATAATTTTGCTGATGAACGTCTGTTTTCAAGGAGATTGCTATTGGATAATGCAATCGCACTCAGTAACGTCTATTATTAAGACCGGGAACAAATACACAAAGTGATTTTACATATTATCTCTTTGTGTGTATCCCTTACGGAAAGGACTTAGAGGTTGCCCAAACAAATGTTTCGACAACCCAGCCTAGCCATGTTAGGGTACGCGCCGTGATAAAATATTAACGACGATTTTAGACGACAAACGTATGGGCTTATCGCGGCGCGTATCCCAGGCCTACAGGACAGACTGTCCTTGTGCTTGTGCCACAGAACGAGGAGAGCCGACCACAAATAATAGGAAATGGTTAGGACAAAGAAGAAGAGACGCGTGTATCTCGGAAAAATTGAAGACGTCAGCTTCGAGTGCTCTAGCAGAGTAAATACACAAAATTCGGCGCATTACCCCGCTAATCCACGCAAATTTTGTCAGTGTGTGCGTGCGCGCCGCATACGTATTGGCGCGCTCACATACAAACCGCTCTCGGTGCGTTTCTATGAAGATGACCTACTCATTTGTATTTACTCTGGCTCTAGCCATATCCACCATCAAAACATATTTAAAAGTTAGTCATGTAGCTTCTGGTTAACGTCAACTCTATCCAAATTGAAGTGATGCTCGCTTAGCTTCAGATGCCATAACTAGTCACGGAATGTAGTTGACGGATCATTACCCCATAAAAGGCATCGCGAAAAAGGGAGTCACATTTTGCGCAACATAGCGTGTGGTCTAGATGGTGTAATTGCCTTCATAGTTATGGAATGCAACCTAATTGTACCATTCGTACTCTATTGTAGTCAAAGGCAGACGCACTTAGGGTTGCCAGGCGTCCGGATTTAGCCGGACATGTTTGGCTTTTTAGGGACTTGTCCGGCCAAATATTGCCTTGTCCGGCGTGTCCGGCTTTTTATTTGGTTGCCGCGCCAGGCAAAAGTCGAGCCACAGAATCATATGAAGCGCACGCATCAGGATGTGTCTCGTCCCCCCCCCCCGTCACATGTCCGGCTTTTAGGGTAAAATGTCCGGACAAATGAAGCACAAAGTCCGGCTTTTGTGGTTTTGGACCTGGCAACCCTAGACGCACTCGAGTGATCAATGATTATGTGATTAATCAATTATGGTGGCCATTGGACGACTGATAACTCGTGATGGAACACTTAATTACAGGTACACTTATGTACAGAGCACTATAATTTGATTATCCTTTGACAATATTACCAACAGTGATTGTTTAAATACAATTATACCTTATTGTTTGTATTTGAGGGGTGGTCCATGTATGAATGTTTCTATTTCACCCACGAACATGATACACAGGAACATTCAACGTTTTTACATCAAAATAACATAAATACTTAAGACTCAAGGTGGAAGGTTTTTGAACTGCAAAAAATCAATGTCGCAGCTTATGTAGGCTTAGGTCTACTTTATTAGTGTTATATACGCAAATGCTTGGAACAACCTATACAAGACGATAAATAATATTTTTACTATTGCTTCATGCCGTCCGCAAATGAAGTTCTGTCTGGGCAGTTAGGTCAGTATGGCGAAATTCTTCGTGCAGTTGTAAGACTTGCAAGACGATTGACTGCTCCTAACCTCTGCTGTAACCTCCACCAATCTACGTATGTAGCAACTGCAGATATATGAGCAGTGAACAATTACTACATAACAATCCGTGTAACAATTTCCATTTCAAGCTGTCCATATCCGAATCCTCATCATAGAGAGAGCTCTGCACAGAATCTCATTGAATATTATTCAGATACACTTAATGCAAGTCCATATGCGTCAATACATTTATATCTTGATCAAATTCCCATTTAGTTAATTAATAACTTAAACTTGATTACTATCCGGCTCATAGCAATCACGTTAGCAGCGAATCATCAATAATGACGTGTGTGTGCTGTGTAACACTAACTTAGCTTCTATAGCTTGCGATGATTTTATCTACAAAGCGTTGTTCATATAATACATTTAGTTACTATCCTCTACCTAGATTGCCTGGAAGTGATCACTATCAAGCGATAAGACTGCTTGAATTGTACCGTTTCACCTTGTGAAATACCAAGTAATTATTCATTTCACTAGGTGCAATCAAAGTGTCTCTCTCTATTAATAAAAGAGTCAAATCAAGAGGGCGAACGCGTATCTTGATGATAACGCTATGTCCTACGTTTGATCTCAACCTCATCATCTTTTAAGTGAATCAGAGTTCTGTCTACTCTCAGTAAATAATTACTTATTCAAACGGCATTTAAAGACACTCAAGTTAGGAAGTATGCGGGAAGACAGACGCTGGAAATATAAAGTTCCAAAAGTAGAAAGAAATATTCACAAAACGTGGCAGAGCAAGAAAGACTTGTATACAAAATTTCTGGTTACGTAAAATTTAATAAATCCGTATTGGCGTGGAAAATATTAATACCAAATGCGGTACATATTTCATTGAGGTTTTTTGCCACCCCACGAGGACGTGCGAGCTTTTGATGCATAAAAATCATTTATGTGGAAAGATATGGGGCACGTGACAACTTGGTATGCGGTTCATAACCAGGGCAACATGTTTCAGGTTCTTATACCAGCCCTGTAAAGGGCGTGATGCGGCAACTTAATGAAAGGAAGAGAAAAACACGCTTAGCTGATCGTGATACTAAAAAAAAAAGGAAGTAAAAAAGAAATATACAGTTACTTATATGTTTATTAACCATATCCACCCTCTTATGTCGAGTGTAATCACTCACGAACAAAGCATTTACTTCCTACAACAGAACACCGCGTTCTTTGTTACATTCCCTTTAAGCTCCATCCATTACCGAAACGTTATTTAATGATTACAGACGATGCATGAAGAATTATTCGTTGAAAACAAAGAAGAGGTTGTATAAAAATCTCACATTTTCCTCTAGGTCTATTTAAAATACGGTTATGATTTGTATTTAGAGAAGAAAGAGCTCTGAGGAAGGTCATAAATCGTGGGCGGACCCTCGGCCGCGGGTCGGAGCGGCTGACCCGGTTACGTATCGGCCTGAATTTAACGAGCAAACTATGCCCCAAATCGCAACTAGCAAATCTCATTAAATTATAATTTACATAATTCTGCTATTTGTTTGTTTAGATACGCGAAAGGATGGTACGTGGTCAGGATATAGAAACATTAAAAACTGATAACCCAATTTTCATATCATTTTATTGTTTCCACCCCTTTAAAAGGTGACATCAGAAGATAGGTAACGAGTATTACAAGTATCCCGACGATAGCTCTGATGTCGATCGATTCCATTTACTACAGAAATCGGGCTTTCTAATGCAACAGAAGTTTAGTGAACTCTGACGCATAAATTATGTTTCTTACTCTACTTTTTACTTTACGTTACCTATGTACCTTACTACCTTAGCTCCGTTTTTTTTTGCAGATATTATATCTGTCGCTATTGCGCAAGTCAGCATCGTTATTAGAGTGAAATAAGCAAAAACATCCGAAACTTCGGGCAACGATGTAGAATTTAACCCTGTAGAAGTGCAGATTGGACGAAAGAGAAGACAAAAGCCTACCTGCTTGTCCCTGTCTTGCGGCATCTTAGTGTCCACGCCCTCGGGGAATGGCTTGACGAGCTCCGGCTTCTCCTTGATCTTGTCCATGATGAAGTCCAGCACCACCATGATGCCTTCCACGGAGCCGGTGATCAGGCACGCGCGCTCTGTTGTGCCTGTGGACAAAGAAAACTTCGCTTTAGGTTTTTGATTTAAACTCATCTTTGCCCTGTTATTGCAAAAATCTATATCAGAGGCTAAAATCATCTTTTACTAAAAATATGACTAGCTCAAGGTCGTGCCAAATCCTAAGATTAAGAATAAGAATGTAGCAGCTACACCCAGACAGCAAGATAAGCTAAGATGATTTACAGAGCATACCACGACCCGAAAAGTTTTAAAATACTGCCTGAAAAAGTCCGAGGACCGAAATATACCACAGGGTTTATGTAAAAAGGACGACCTGCGCAAACTCCAAAGTAAAGTCTAGTCTCGCTGCGTATGATAGGCAAACTAGTCGACGATGCTGTGTGCACAACAGGTTGAACAAAACCAAAAGCACCACAGCATTCCATTTCCTTTTGACAATGTGAGCTATCAAAGGAAAACATGTTCGTTACAAAAGAGCAAATTAATGGAGCTCACAAATTCTCATCGCACAGACCAAACAATATCAAGATTTCTTTTATATTAAGGGCACAGTCAAATGCATTACATGGTGTAGGTATTATTCCATGCGCATTTGAAACACAAGGCTAAGCAAATAAAATAAATTATCTTCAGACCTTAATAGCATCTAGCCAAAGCTAGATAATGCACTTTGTTCTAATAATAAATTAAATATAAACACTTGCCAACGGTCAGAAACGAAAGTGACAAACAAATAAGTGTTATGACATTGCCAAGAATTGGTTTCAAATAACGCGTGTGTCGCTACCTGAAAATATATCAATTACTAGGCTTTGACCGCTGTTCCGCCCGGGCCGCTCAGGGCGTGGGCTTCTGATTGACATTGACATAATTAATTAAGCTATCTAAATAAATGAAATCATTTAATCGGAAATAGAGAAATAGCCTATAATGACCGTTATATTGACATTTTAATTCATTCAATATTGCTGCTGTAAAGGGTGGTTTCTTAATTGATATAATCACCGTGTCAAGTCTGAAGTTTGATTAAACCTACAGAGCAGACCTGCATAAAAACAGCTGGTTCTCTACTCGTACATTGTTTTGCCGTAGGTTAAGCTTTTCCAAAGCGGTTCTGTGTCCGACAGGCACAGAGGAACGAACCACCCAAAAGGTTGATTAAATTCGAGAACAATTTCAGTTGCAAATTGGATAGTCAAGTTGGTGAAATATTGTTAGCATGTAAACTAGTTACAGTTTACAGCCCAGAGTAATCTCGGCCGGGACTCTTACATATTTGGGCTGGATAGTTTAAGAGTTCTACCATGAACGGGGCAGGGGTGAAATACATTCGTTGGGCTTTCGGCACTTGGGCAACTGTCTTTTGTCAACTTATTTTACTTTAGCGATATTGTAAAAACTTCTAAGGCCGACTTGCGTCCCTGTTTTCTAATGAATGATATGCATTAACCTATTTTCGATTGCGTAAAATAATGTTAGGATTACTAAAACAGTAAGTACACTATATTGCTCAGATTTATTTAATTCTTTTTTTATTTCTATGGTATGGAAGATATCATAAATCCTGTTGCTCATTAAAAACTTTTGATGCCGTAAATTCGAACCAGTGTTAATAAAACAAAAGGTCCGCAAATATTAATACAGCTTTATTTAATTCATCTTTTATGGCTTCAAGGTTTAATATGCATCTCATTAAAACCGAGATATTTTATACCATAATTATATTAATAACGTTAAAACGAAATTTTATTTAAATAATAACCAGGAAAAGATTGTAAAGGCCAAACGGTTTTGATAGTAGCCTTTTTAATCTTAGTAGTATTATTAATGCCTAATACATATTCTAAATGGCAACATAAATAATAAAAAAGTCATGCATTTGACAAAATAAAATTAACAGAAATTATCTTTTGGTAGAAATGTCACTTACAAGAGTAAACCATTTAATATGTGTCCTAATTTTGTAGTCAATAGGTTTGTTCTTTTTGGTGGCAGTAAATAACGAGCACAAAAAACATCGGCGATAAGTATCGACCTCTGACCTTGATAACGCGGCGTGGTCGGTGAATTATTTGGAGAAAGAACTAATGGCTTGGTATGAAGAAAACTAGTTTCTGCCCACGACTTCACCCGCGTGGACTTTGTTCACAAGTTTTAATCGCGCCTTCAGCAATAATAAACAAGTTCGTGAGACACCCACTTTAGATATTATTTTCATATAAGTATCCTCCATTTGAATGTATATTTACATTCTGAGTGAATTTACAAAGGCATCATTATTTGTTATATGTTATGTATAGGTTTGTATGTAGGTGGTTTCTAGTTGTGTATGTTGATGTGTTGTCTTTGCTGTCGCAGTGGGATGTCCTGTGATGACAGTGTGTAGTGTTGTTGTCGTTGTAAATAAATAAATAAAATAAATAAATAAATATTGGAGAGGGTCGTGCTCCTGCAGTGGAGACTAACAAAATGATACCTTTAATTTAACTTTTTATTTACCTTTAATTTTGAAAAGATAACCTAAATGTCTTTCTTTTCGCCCCCGCTTGTCTCTATACCAAAGTACATCAAAATTGGTTCAGTGGTTTAGGCATTAAATCGCTTAAACAAACAGATAAACAGTAACTTTTTCATTTATTTATCAACTGCTGGTAGACAAAATAAACAAATTTTAACTTATCTTTGGCACGTTACTTACTAATGGGTGATAAATACATATTATAATAGACTTATAGCCAATTTCAGGAGTGGTATTGTGCCATATTTTTCTATAGATGAAAAGCCTTTGTCCTGTATTGGAAAACTTACAAGCTCACTTATTTATCGGAAAACACATAAAATAAAGCTAACAGGGAAAAAAAGAGGATCTAAACTAAATTGCCCTTCCCAAGGCACCTCTACATTTCTCAAATATAGTTAACCTCTCCTCTACTTCGGAACAGCAGTTCAGTTGGGGTTAGGAAACTGAAGTGATTGTCAGCCTTTCTCTACATTCAGTGTAATGCGAGTGTAAGTCTAGTTAATTAAACAATCATTTGCATTAAACATACATTTACCAGCCGCAATCTCAAACAGGCGTAAAAAATGAATCTACAACGTACTCCTTATTATAATTCGCAGTCCCAAAGTGGCGAGTCGCGTAAAATCAATAGACGATGCGGGGATCGCGGAGTAAACAAAAATTAGGACGCGTCCAAATCGGGGTGCGGGTGCCGTCCCGTCCGCGGTCCCGGCACTCCCGGCTCCGGCTACCCTGAAGGGTTGCCAGATCCGAAAAAAGCATCTCCTCATTTGCATACACAGATACACTGTTCCTTAAAAGCTTTTACGTAAATTCCTTAACCCTGGTCTTTTCTGACCAATTTCCGTGCAAATCCTGCGGCGATTTAGCGTTCTTTTGGGCTTACCCAACCTTAGATGGTTACTAGTTTTCGGGATTTTATGAGCCAACTTTTTCTTTAAACAAAAGTATAATATTTAGCCTTCTGGCTTTCAGTAAATATTGTTATACACAAAGGTAGCTCATTATAATAAATATCTAAACCATTTTATGATTCATAAGAATAAGAATACTTTATTCAGCATAGAAAAATAAAATAAAAATACAGTACATATAACATTAAACTACAAGCTATGCTGAAGAGGCGTCCGCTCAGCTATATTCGCGACATAACAAGCTAACAAACATAATATTAATCTATGCAAGCTCTACTTAGACCTTAGCCGTAGAAGCGGTGCTGTTTTCAGCCGCTGAAAATCCTAGATTAGCCGAACCGTTTAAGAAGCCAATTAAAACAGTTCAAGCGTGGATTATGCGATAATAACATTAGATATTCAGCAGTCCAGCTTACCGATACCGATACAAGTGGATTTACGTAACTTCCCGATGGATAATGTTATCAAGCCAGCAAGCCCTATCCGGGCCGCCAGCGTCCGCTATTGATCGCTCCGCTCCGCACGCTCCGCAATGAATGGGACCTCGTCACGCGTTATTTGCGCCATTACATTTTATAGTTACGGCTATGGTTACAATATTTCATTCATAGAAAAAATGGTAGATGTGTTGCAATTTATTCTTATTGTGCAGAATGGAGATACAATCTGTCGTGCGGATATCGAAAGTGCCATTTTGGTTGGCTGCTTCCAGCTCCCCCGTGGAACTCGATTGGGTCGGCTCGGATCTTTATTTAATAAGAGTTTGAGATGTTCGGGGCTCGAATCAAAGAAAGTGGCAAATAACCTGGTAAATACCAGTTCAATATACATAACACTACAATAGCTACTGAAATATTAATACATTTATGGAGGACATTCAATACATTCAAATATTTCGTAGCATGTTCATTATTAAGACGAAACATGATATTCAAAAGAGATTAGATATTATTGTGATCTTTGTCATGGAATTTCCATAAAAGGATGGATTTCATTACAAAGATGAAAGAAGACATCTTTACGGAATTTTGATGAGGCACATCCTCACTTTCATTACAACACGACAGTTTTGTACAACAAAGTAACTTAAGGTGTTAGCGAGTTTATTCTGATACTGTTTTACATAAGAGAATTAAGTTATTTTCTAAATTTATTTTTGACAGCTATGGTAGGTAAGTCGGTTTTTCCTCATATTAAAAAAAAACTTAATAAATAATAGACAAAAAGGTGGAGACAAAAATGGCATACATATTCGTCTCGTAACATCTGAAATTGCTCAGTGCTCACTCTTGGAAACTAATTTGAAAAGAGGCTACGAATAGTGACTTGAGTTTCTTGCGCTGCCTCTTCTCAGCACTGACCCACATTATGGTTCCGATGCAGTTGTAGGTACTTCATGCACAAACTTCAAAAAGTTGTGTTTTTGATACTAGTTAAAATAAATTGTATATTAAAGGAGAATCTGAAATTGTATACGTTCGTAAGATGATTAAAACGGTAATTACCTACCGAAATCGTATCAGAACCGAGGCGTCACAACAACATGCTAAGTGTATTAGTATTCCGCTCGAGTAACCGAGGCATTAGGCAATTACAGACAATGGCGACGGTCGCGGCCGCCGAATGTTAAGTCAGGTGTGCGAACAACAATGGTGTTTATGGCGGAGACCTGCGCGATCGGGGACAGGTCCAGACTACGGGGACAGGTGCAGACTACGGGGACAGGTACAGACTACGGGAATAGTGCAGACTACGGTGATAGTTCCAGACTACGAGAACAGGTACAAACTACGGTGATAGGTACAGACTACTACAGACAACGGGGACAGGTACTGAATTTAATTTATCTTACTTAAGAATTAATTCAGCAAAATATACCTTTATGTTTATTATACTTAATACTTGCTATGCCCTTACAGGGTGCATGTGATGTACTACCCTACCATTTACCAACTGTCAAACCACACATGTAATGCAATAAATGATTTGATTTGACTACGGGAACAGGTGCAGACTACGGGAACAGGTACAGACTACGGACCCTATTTACCCTACGGACTAGGTTCAGGTTGTGGGATTAGATACAGCTGTCCCAGATCCTCAGTACTGTGACGTTCTCGCTATGAAAATTGATAATCTTGCACACAAAAGATCGGTTTACTGAACAACTATGTAACACAACTTTAATAAGCATTTTTTTACTTCTACTGCACCTGAACTTGGTTGTTATCCTAACCATATTGCAAATTTATGCCAATTGATGTCATACATTTTCAGAAAAATAATCTCGAAATGAGATAAGTACCCTAAAACGTATCGAAAATATTAAATAGGCCATCATACGGAATCTAATCGACAAAATGGGGATCTGCAAATCGGTTTCCAATCGAATAAAACGTCATCACAAACATTGATATACCTTTTTTATTTATGGTAGGGAAACATGGTATTATACAATCAAATGTTACTATTGATTCATTCAATATAGCTCTGAAACAAACAACATTTTTCCATATTCCAGCTTAAATTGCAGTCTATATAGCAGTCTATACCTGAAAACAACGTTTGGAACATTTGAATTGAAATGTGGAGATGTTTAAAGAAAACCAGACCGGTTTGTAATATTCCATTGGAAGCTCTTCACAGAAAACTGTGAGTATTTCCATTTATATTACCTGTTTGTTGACCATTATGTCCGAATGTGAATACAAACACAATAGATTTATAAGATTTTGTTTTCTAAAAACATTGTCCAGTCGTAGAAATCCCCAGACAACTAAACAACCAAAGCGACGAGGCAAATCGCAGATTAATTATACAGAGAAAATAGGGTTAAATGAAAAACAACAACGGGGGGAAGGGTGGTAGGCACTGATCAGTTCTCTTTTTGTGCGTTGGAAAACCCTTTCTCGCTGAATAAATATATAGGAACATTCAGTTGGCATATAGAACCTAATGGGTATGAATAAATATTAGGATTTATGAATATTCACAGATTCAATGATGTGAATGTGATGAATGAAAGCGGTTTGTAATTATAACTTAAACATTGACGTGCCAAATACAAAGTAAGTTGGAAATCTAACCGTCCAGCTCTACAACAAAAACGAATTTATACGAGAAATGACTTTTTAGGTTTTAGAATAGAATAGAATAAAGTTTATTTTGCTGCCACATGAATACACATACATACATAAAACAAACTTTTAATTAAAGATGTTCCATTTCGAATGACCATCTAGCATTCTGGCTAGCGTCCTTTGTCTTTTGGTCACAGCCAAAGAAAAGGGACAAAGGGCGCTTATGGCCCTTTAAATAACGTTTATTGTCAGTTGCTGCTCCATAATATCCCGTTTAAGGGAAAGGGCAGAACATGATACAATATGGAGTATCTTGCGAGGATTTTCTTTCAAAGACGCTAGGGGTTTTCCTTAACGATATTACAGACACTATCCATTAACTTATGTCACATCTCTGTATCAAGCTTTAAGGCAACTTATAATAAAGTACTTTAGCTATCGTAACATTAAGTGCTGAAGAGTTAATTAGTGTAATAACAAAACTCAATTACAGAACAGACAGCTCCAGTAAACAATAGCAAATAACGTAGCATCGGCCACTGCCAAGCGTAGGTTATGAGCTCACAGTGCTCACACCAGTCATCGGATTTTAATTAAACCCCGCCACGTGGCGGCTGACGCGACGTAACGAATGACGGCCGCTGCCAACAACGCCCATGGACTAGCTCGAGATGTAGTTTACACAAGATAAGTAGCAATAAAACAAGACAATCGTCAACATAAGTGGGATGTAAAGATATCTGTCCCATTTATAACTCAAGAAAAAGAACATGATAGTGATCTAACACACTATTTTACTGTTCTACTAAATAAACTAATTACACCGATAAATTTACAGAGCTCCAAAGTTTGGTAATATCTCAAGAATTCCGTCTAACTTCAATGCAAAAGAATTTTCGATTATCAGACAGCGCGATAAAATGAAGTGGACGACCTACAACTAGATGGCGCAACTGTACACTAAAGCAAATAATAATGTCAAGTTCAAGATAAGAGTCAGCTTGAAACGCCTGGGGAAAGCCAAACCATCCTATTGGAATAGTATCACAATAATGACGAAGCTTCAATATTGTTAGATCCAACTCCAGAACTAACTTCAATGTTGTTCTACCGAGTTCAACATTCAGGGCTGTTTTCATTACTCCTAATTGGCGAGAGCAGTCGTGATAGATTGTAAATCATCTTCAATGATAGGAAACAGTATAAATGTAATGGAATCTGATGCGACTGTCGTGAGTGACTATTCGTACAATTGTATATTGTTGAAATGTTGACGAGCTCCGTTTCAATTTGAAGCCCCATTTAGTTTCGCTGTTTTAGTCTGAACTCGCAGGTTTACGGTTTCATTTTTGTCAGATATTTTTCCCAATTTATTCCACAAGCGACATTCCATTGCGGGGAAATAAAGGAGGAAATGTTTGAATCTTTCCAACAATGCCGAATGAATTAAATATTCACCACACGTTTAGATATTCGAGAAACAAGAATAACAAGATGTCTTCTGCCGCGCACCAGAACCGGGTGAAATTATGCAATCCTCCAATGGCCATCTGAAACAACCGGTTCACCGGTCGTTGAGTAACTTCCCTTGACCTTGTATCACTGGCGTGTGACTTAAAAACGTAACGCTTGCAATGTAGCGCTCATTCTCGCCTGCAACTCGGTCATTATCATTTGGTATTTGTCCAATGCTGTGATAATTGAGAGCACTGGGCCAAAAAACTATATCTTGTATCTACTTAGGATCAGGTAGCGCGTTGGTCGCGTTCCAATATTTGTTCAATTGTAACACAAAGCCGTATTTGTAGAGGAGATTGGAACAAACGTTGGCGTAATAGGCCAGCGTACTAGCCGGCTGAATTGGAGAGCCGGAGCCGAGTATGTGTAATGTTTGTCGAGGGAACGTACTGCATCGCGAGGGTTTTGCGTTAGGTCAGCACAAGGCCGCAGTCATAACGAGAGATTATCACTATTATCCAATTATACACTGGCAAGTTATTGTAGAACTTCACGTGAAGATATTCTTGTTCAGATATTGCATGAAGGTACCTTATACGATTTCTGTGTAAATCTTTACGTATGTGTGTGGTAACGTGTATGGTATTTAATGTTATTTATAGGAACATCGTCTTGTCTCATTAAGTGATTAACGTGATCAATTTGAGTAGTAAAAATGTAGTAATGTTTTTAGCTCATGCACTTAAAAGATTTGGTAATCAATTAGCACATAGATACAATGTTTATTGTCGTTAATCGACCGTGGGCGATAAGGCCGGTGCTACAATCGATACACCGTTTCGGGCGTTGGGTACTAGGCACCGCCATTAACATGACAATGAGACGTGCTCGAACAGTGTGAGGCTTCATCAACCCGAACAAAGCGATGTTGGGCTTACTAAAAGTGCTCTAGTTTCAAGTTACCTACACAATAGTTCGGTGAAACATGATGGAAATCATTCAATAGTTGAGGGTCTTAAGACGTTATGAAGCCTTAATTGATCTATAAATTAAACTCTTCGATAGATTTGTTTTTATACGACAGTTTGCTTCTGTAAATGCTTTGACATCGTACTAGAACGTGCGGCATAAATTCGCCTAAAAAGTTTAAGCGCTTATAAAACTCTCATGTATTGTTTCTCCACGTCCAACCGCACACAACACAATTTACATTTCCATTCATAATAATTTTAAGCTTCGCACGCATTGTAGGGTTTCCGCAATAACGCGTCGCACTTGGCAAGTGAAACAAAGGACGACAAACCCTCGAACCCAAAGCAAATATCAGCTTAGTCGACAAATGTTTCGCTCCCTGGATGGCTCGTCCTGTCCCATCCTTTAGCTGGAGAAAGTTGGCACTTATCATCCCTCATTCGTAAAATATACCTTGGAGTACGCTTATCAAGACCATTTCATTTTCTACAATGACTTTTGAGATATTCCTTCCTTATTACAGGGAATAAAAGTAACGAAAATAAAAGTCGTTTCACAAATTAATTATCATAATAAAAATCTCGAGATTGGATTTACCGACGCAGTGATATTACTACACCTACAGCGAACCAAGTATATGAAATAGAATGTCTGGAGGGCATACCAAAGTAAATAACGCTGAAATAACAAAACACAAATAGGCAGCCATTTTCATTTCTGAAAACAAAAGTAACAAGGGTATTTCAAGAGTTGTTTCCCCCAATAACAAGATTTATTGAAAAATCGGCCCGGAGGGGATGACATCTTTTGTGAGGTTTCATATTAAATGAATAAAAATCTGCGGGTATATTACAAGATGTATCACAAATGTTACCTCCTTTCAGATACCTTCATCAAAATTTCCTACACGAGGATCATTCGTTCAAATCTGTAATAAAAAGTGGTCTGATAGAGGATTTTTGTTTTCTGTGTGTAGGATGTAAAAAAGTATTCCAAAGCCATGAAAAAACTGCAACAGGATTTGCGAAGCTCGTGACATAAAAGGATATGAGGGGCGTCCTATACATACTTTCACACGTATCCCAACAGATTGTATTGACGGATGCAAAGAGGATTGCGAAATACGGACTACGTTTTATATTAGATCACAATCACTTGTATTATCGACAGACAAATTCCATTTGAATGTGACTGAGCACTATCTTTCTCACGAGTATCGGTTTCCTTTCCTTAGTCTAAATCGAATCAAAAAGGTCAGCCAGTGCCTTTTTGGAATCGGAATCAAACCAGCAGGCAACACGATTGTAATATAGAGGCGGATGAAGTCCAGTTGTGCAATAGCTTGCATGATTGCCAGTTAAAACGACTTAATTACTTGTTTATCGACGACACTACGTCACGTGGCACTGCAGGCCATGTGCAGCGCTTCATTGTTCCATCTATCGATTCCATAATGATGTTATTTATATTATCTATAGTATCGATAAACGCTTGCGTTTACCCTGCCTGGAAGAACGATTGTGGTAATGTGGTAAATGAAGCGACGTTTACAAGCCCCGTTAATATTTTTACAGTTGAGTTTCTCTTCCTATTGTCTGTAATTACGGCACCCATTGTGCGATCCATTGTCAAATAAAAGACGTAATAGAAATTACTAACAAGTAATTTATGATTTTGCGGTTCAATGCGTCAAAATAATTTCCACGATTCAGTTCAGTGAATAAGGTCCCTCGTATTAATGCCTTCGCGAATGCTACAAACATTCTATTGTGAGTTTTTTATTACTAAATCATGCAAGCGAATTGTATCACGAATAGCGAATTAAGTTCTTAGTGGTTCGGGGGTCGTAAAAATGGCAGTATATCTAAATACGAATCTTAATACCGAGGCAACAAAGTTTGGGGCGTGTAAGGTGGTAATGAGTCGTACATTTCGCGGCGCATTCTGTTTCTGCCATAACTCTGCGCGGAATAAACATTAGTCCGTGTCGGCGTCTGCCGCGACGACACGCGACAACGCCTCTTACATAACGAACACAAAAACTCTGCATTGTTTAGGTAATGACACTTATCGTGGCTAATACGAGCGCGAAAAAGCGTTGTCTATGTCTATGCCAGTGTGTCAAGACGCATGTTTTGTTATTTTTGGGTCAAGGGCGGCGAGTTGGCCAGCGGTCGTTAATAGTTCTAATTTCCACCGGCCGCAAATGTCGGAGTGACAGAACGTGCGCTGACGCACTGACAGGCGGCATTCGCGCACTTTCGATACTTTTCCCGTGGTTATTTTTGGTTCATTGTCATTAAAATTTAGAGCGCCTGGCGTCGGGATGGATTTGATAAATTTGAAGCTTGGACCTGTCGATACCATTCATAAGATATATTTTTGACGCATTTAGAAGGAACCTTGATTTTGTGTCAATTGATACTACGGAAACTAATATCCCCTTCGAATCAGAAGGTCTATTAACATAGCATTTTTTTTAACCATTCCCGGTTTAAAAATGTTGCAGATATCGCGAGCCACCATATTTAGAATACTGCTGTATCATAGTCAATTGTTTCTTTCTGTTGCTTTCCGAGTTGATTCTCCATATCGATGTGAATGTTATTCATCCTTATTTTTTTACCATTAGAGTTAAAAATGCGAGTTGGGTCCAGCACTCGTTCATTGCAGGATTCTCGGATTATTTTTTCAAAAATATTTTTGGAGTTCATGTCCGATTTGAAAATAGAATTCTTGAAATATACGAGTATTTCCCCTGTATTGTTTGATGTAGAGCTGAATACTATGTATTCTGTATGAAACATGAATACTAGGAAATCTCTGTTTGCACACTTGAAATTCTTTTAATCCAAATGGTCGCTTTATTATAACTTGTATTTTTTTTTATCCACAACGAGGAAGCTCTTGGCCTGTATCTCGGCTGATGATAAGTGATGATCAGGCCGAAGGTGGAAGCGAGCTTCACCCGGAATCCTCAACCACGGAATTATAAACTAGTTCAGTGATATTAAAACTCAGAGATCCCTTTGCGGCAACATTAAATTTTGTCCTCATCCAGCTCAAATGTACGAATATTCGGAAGCCCTTAAAACTAAGCGGAGGGAAGTCGTAAAGCGGCACCCGTTTTGTTTCAGTCTCAAGACAAAAGCTCCGTTTCATATTTATTTATCAAAGTTTCGGTATTAAGTGTGCTCTGCTCTGCCGTCGGAAACTAGAATCCTTGTCGGGTCGAGTTTCAAGTTAAATTGTAATGGAGTTTGGGGTGCGATTATTATGATTAATTTATAGAAACGTGATGTTAAATCAAACAAAGCTCCTGTGTTTGCTAATTTCGAAGCGAATACGAAATGTTTCGGTAAAATGTAGTTAATGTAAATAATTAAATGTAATTTGAAGTTAAGACAGTTATTTTAGCTGTAAAAGGTGACTAGGTTTTAAGCTCATATAACTGGTAACATTTAGTTTGGCAAATAAATAAATCTAAAACTTTGTTGCAATTTATTCAAATTGTTTATTTAGGCGAGGCTATGATTACAAATCGATGTGAAACCATATTTTGTGAAGGAGATGGCATATAAAAATTTTGCTAGCTTATCAATAAACACGTTTGATTAACCTTTAACCGACGACGTGAATTTTTTGTCACGCCGTCTGCTTTCACACCCGTTTCGCGGTATTTTTTTACAGACTACCATCTTTTACAAAATTGTATGTCCTAATATCAATATATCATTAGGAAATGTCTTTTCCTAGGTTGTGGTGGCCCAGGATCCATCATTTTTAGGAAAAATTCAAGTTTTAGTATGGTACAAAAATGTCACGTAGTCTGCGACGTGCGGTCCCACAGACCGCTGTAGAACTTTAAATCGAATTATCTTATTAAAACTGCCCTCATCAATGTGACCACTATCTGTAATGGCGTTTAGGCAACTAATTTTGAAGGTACTGAGACGCTCGGGACACGGGAATAAGTAGAACATTGCAATCCAGAAATTTCAAAAACCGGAGCGGTCTGTGAGACCGCACGTCGTCGGTTAAAGGTTAATAACCTTTATTTCTCATCGTGTCATATAAATATTCGTCGCGAGACGAAAGCGGTTTTGTTTTCATTTTTATTGTGGAATAAAGCTCGAGTTAAGCTGTCCGCCATACATTCAATTTACCATCAATTGAGCACGCAGCAAGAGCAGCGTTAATCTGCCAAACGAGTCCTAAACGCTTCACGGGCCTATGCCTCATTTTTACTGGAGAGCTCCGGAGGGTCCCGTGAAATTGCCGCTGGGTAGCGTAGCCGTGCGTGCGGATTCGCGCGGATTTTGCTTTCATCGCAATCCCAACTAATATTATAAATGCGAAAGTAACTCTGTCTGTCTGTCTGTTACGCTTTCCCGCTTAAACCTCGCAACCGATTTTGATGAAATTTGGCATAGAGATAGTTTGAGTCCCGGGAAAGAACATAGGATAGTTTTTATCCCGGTTTTTGAAATAGGGACGCGCGCGATAAAGTTTTTCTGTGACAGACAAAATTCCACGCGGGCGAAGCCGCGGGCGGAAAGCTAGTGGATGATAAATTGACTAGATTTTTTAATTTAGATGGAACAATTTTGAAAACTTTCGCGACGTCATCGTCAATTAGCTTACTTGGCCATCAAGCCTAAACTTCAGCTGAATAACAGACGAAAAGTTTTAGCAGCATTTTGAGAAGAAATAGATAGAATAGTCATATCGTGGCATATTTTTATGTTGCTGAAAGGACGAAACTAAGCGCGCCAAGATGTATCCTCGGTCGACGTCGGTTCTACCGGATTTGACGGATTATTTATTATCAGATATTGCAACTACAATACAATGTACAGCTTTTAACCAGTTTCTGGTAACTCTTCAAACAGCCCCGTGGTAACCCTACAGCCAGAGCGGTTCACCACGTGAATAATTGCGCCGCCGTAAATCCGCAATGCGCCGCGGCGCTCCGCATCATAATGCCGAGAGTTTAGTTACGGCGCGGCACTGATTCGCCGTTTAACCTTAGCGCCAACTTTGTAAAGCTTTTGTTTAAGGGCCACAACTACTTAGCGTCTATAAAATTATCACTGTCACAGGATTTTCCAACAAAAACAAATTTTATAATGGTAAACAGATATTTACATATTTACCCTCCCGACGTTTCAACTCGGTCTTTACTTTATCGTCTGCGGTTAAAAATTTTGCGACATTTCTGCGGTCTATCACGATATTGATGTTTATTGTTTTATAGAATTAAAAAAATAAATCAATGCCGCCATGTAACCGCTATTGTTTTAGCAGGAAAAACTGTTTTCTGCTTTCGTTTCGAAAAGCGAGCTCACGTGTTGTACCAATTTGGTCGTTTGTCGCTTCACAGAACATGTCAAACTTATAACCCGTCGTTTTTTCGTCGGGTCGGGGCTTAAAAACAGGTCCATTGATAAAAGGAAAAGTAGCAATTTCTATGACGTGACAGCAAAATAGTCCATTGACATCGCTTTATGGTATCTGTCAATTATTGGACGAATAGGAATCGAGTGAACATTAATGGGCATATAAAATATGACATTTGGTGACTTTTTGATGGCAGATTTTTTCGTTATTGACGCAATAGATAGACCCGATTTGAGAATTTGATGATTTACGCTAAAAACGTGAACCCGACTTCAAAAAGTCAAGAGTCATTTTGGAAGACATAAAGGAACAAATATTCCAAATATGACGAATACTATCAACCACTAACATTTACAATGGCGAAGATTATGTATTTTTGTAAATCCAAAACCCGCTAAAACCGGTCCGTGGCCGTGTAGTTACGCGGAACACGTTCGATGCTCGATAATGTATTTATATTTTATACATTCATTAGATACAAAAAATAAACCTCGCTATGTAAATAATCCCATTTTTTGTTCTTTCTATTTGGACGTCAACGCCTTTGACTAACACCATTAAAATAATGAAGCTAACGCTAAAGTAGCTTCAGAAAACGGTATAGATAGAGATAATAATGTTAACAGTTTTATTTCTATTTGATAAATACATTGGAATTTAGTTATCTGATTAATATTTCGGCACTAAAAGTCGAGCTTATGATTATAATGATTATTATCAAGAAATAATTTCATTATATCATTATTCGATATTGTTGAATTAGTGTAATATTGTGGGATTGCAAATTAAATCATCTAGGAGCTATGGTAGTTTTCTCTAGTAATGGAATAATAATTAAGATGCAAACGACGTCTTGGCAAAAATCTGTTAATTGGAAAATGTTCTTTGTACACAACTTTTACAACTTATTGCTTTTTCGAGTGTACTCGAGCGGACATAATCTCCATAAGTCCATTCAACGAAAACATTGCGAGATGAGACAATATCAACATGTTTCTTCGAGTAGAAAATTAAAATACTGTCGCAACAGTACAGTCACCAAGCAAAAACATTTATCTAACATTTCTTCCACCTAACCTTACCATTTATGGGTCAGAGATGGTCGTTTACTTCTGTGCCTCACTGTACAGTTTCATCTAATGTATTCACTTTTATTTTCGTTGCGATGACATCATCAGCTCTAAGTCAAGTATTCATACATCCTTGAGCAGAGATTGGATGATTGCACTTGTTTAGAATTACAAATTGATATAAGTTGCACGATTGAACCGTGGGTGTTATGGTAACAATGTTTTTACTTAACATATCCCACACATAACGTGATACGTGATGTAGCCATCCACGAAATCACTTTAAAGTATTTTTTTGAATACTTTTAATCGTGATGAATGCAGTAAGCAAGGCCAAACACAAGTCACAACATACTAGCACAATGTCACATCTATAATATAAAAATGAATCGCAAAATGTGTTGGTAAGCGCATAACTCAACAACGCCTAGACTAATTTTACCAATTCTTTTTTTTAAATGTTTGTTGAAGTCCAAGGATGGTTTTTACGGCGATAAAAGTTCGATTAATTACCGGGAAACCCCTAAAAAAACTCGAAACTTCTTCCCTAAGGGGGTAAAACGGGGTTCACGCGAACGAAGTCGCGGGCGGCCGCTAGTACATAAATAAACAGAATTCAAACACAAGAGAAACTTTAAATAATTCTCTGTAGACGGACCTTGAGCCCAATAAAGCCTAATCTAGTAAAACAAAAACATTATGGATTCAATTTGCTACCCACTATTTCATAACCCTAATGGAATTAGAAGTTCAGACCGCTTTCACTTGATGCATCGTGAATTCGCTTCTTGAATATTGTATGCCACAACAAGAGAGAATTTGTGGCTTTGCTTTTGCCACTTTACCGCAGAATGCTTCGCATATTTCAAACAAAATTTTGTCCGAAAAATTTTAGTCGAAAATTAACTCCGCCATGTCCAAAGCTTTTCGGAGAAGCCCAAAAATTTCACGAATTCATTATACTTGTTGTTCACTTGTTCGTCTAAGAAGGCGAATGCCGAAAAATAATCTCCATCGTCAAGAAAAACAGGATATTGCTTCATACAATAAAGTTGCTAAAGAAAGTCGAGTTGAAAAGTTAGTACTTTGGTTCCAGCAATTTCTCAGATTACAAAGGCGAAGAGGGACCGGGCCCGGGCCGAAAGAGGAGACGGTTAGTGGATTAAAAATTACCACTGCGGGCTATACTATAGTGGCACTGGCAGTTTCTAGGTCACCGGGGGCTTGCGGCGCCTATGTGTTACGGCTTCGCTCGCGGGCTCGATTAGACAAAGCGGCGTAATGATAATGACGGAAAGAACGCCGCATTACAGGTCTGCTGGAGCACTGCTCTGAATGTAACAAATTGAAAGAGAGAGCACAGAGTTAATGCTCTTTCTATGGCAGCGCTCTTTAATACTGGCCCGGATTACTTCACGTTGAAAAGGGCGTGAAAATCCCTTAGGAGCAACATTGAAAGGCGGATAATACTTATGTAAATCACAAATATTTCTAGCCACTCTATTTTTCTTTTTACACAAATTCTTTGTTACATTCAACTGATAACTTTTTAGGTTAGTGATAACTACGAATTAAAGGACAAAGCAGTAAAATGCAAAGCCACCTGCTTTTAAAAGACGGCTAGACAATTTAAATGGTAACGCGTTTTGTTTCTAGGTTAATAAGCAATTTAATTCAGACGGTTTATAGGCTTCAGCCGCAGTGGGTTCCGCAAAATGGAAATGCTAATTTGTGAAAGACATCACTTCCAATCAACAAAGGAGATATGGCGGATTTGAGACGTTTTGAATTTCTAGGTCAACGGGGGCTTGAGCATCTTTTGTGCGAGACGTTCTTTGATGCCGATGGGACTCAAAGCCATTGAGTCGTTTGCAGAGGAACGGCATTAGGAGATGAAGTAACACGCAAAGTACAATGAATTTCAGGCAAACTGCTGCAGACTTTAATGTGTGACGTGGAGTCACTCCATGGTAACCGATTGTATAGTTTTATGATGTTTACACTTTACCGACACAAATTGGTGTCAAGTACGACAGACAAAAAATTGGGCGTGATGGCGCCTTACATGAATGTTTTTAGCGCAAAGTTCAACATTCGAAGAGTAATGTTATTAATACCAGACTAGATGCAGTTTTTCTTGCACTTCAGATCTATTGCATTACAAAGTTGCTTTAAAAGCAGTAAGTATTATATTTGTGTTGTTTTTGGTAGTTTTGGCAGAGTGCATTCAATATCTGTCAGGTGACGGCGCGACTCCGCGTCTGGCTGGCTGACCTAACTTTGACCCGGCAGCGACCCATTTACCAGCGGAAAAGAGCATTATCAGAGAACTAGCGTTACTTGCATTTCAGGACTCTTCAGTTATCCAACTGGTATAACGATAGTATAGATTGTTATGTAAATTTTATAAGGCAGACTTCTGCTGGCTAATGTATCCTAATCAAGGAAAACAGTGTAATTTTATTCCATGTTGTGATATGCCACGAAAATACCAAACAACTCAAATATGCAGATGTCCTCAGAAAATATTACAAAACAGGATGTTTATAATATTCTCAAAAATAATCAACAAAGCCGAGTATTAAGGCTTCGTGTTCGTCACGGAGATCACTTACCGTGAAGAGCACTTCTGTCATTTACAACCAAAATTCTGTCTTGAATTTTCTCTAGGGCCACAATTAACCTTGTTGTCGTCATAACGAATTCTAATCTGAAATCTTTTGAAATAAAATTGACTTAAACCAACATTCAGGAAACCCGGGGTTCAAATAATAGGAAAATTAGGCGTAAATATTGAAAGTGACGACTGCGGCACGCTGTTCGGGGCACAGTTAACATGCTAAGCGGCCGTTACAACAGCTTTTACATAATACATGTCGCTTCTTTATCATTTCCAAGTGATTACGGCGCCTAACGGCCGAAGCCACGCAGGGCAATACCGGCACAAAGTTAAATAAGGTACGGCCATTTTCCACTTTTAAAATGCCTTATCGTAAATCATTAATCAAACCACTTGCACCATGTTGATTTAAAGGTAAATTTTAAAGAATTTGCAAAAGTTAGCATTTTGTATGAACATTAAAGATTTTTGACACTTTTTAAAGGTCATTTAGGTGTGGTGCTTAGTTGAATTGGTGTCAAAGTTCAAAATACAGTGGTAAGTTGGTCTGTTGTTGATCCTACACATACTTCGAAACTCATAAATTAACAATCACTACTGCAAACGGGGTACACACAATAAAACGCTGGACTTGATTAATTCAGCGCAAAACTACGCGTAATATGTGGAAGTAATAGTTTTCGACCCTTGTGGGACGTGTGACGATTATGTATTAAGTCAGACTATTCTATGGTAGCAAATGGACCAAATTGCCGCGCTGGCGGTTGCCTTTGTCGCCCTTGATTTACGCGGCGATAGCTGACGCAGCTTGGGCCAGATTTATATTAGCGACCTCTTTGTCCCCATTGTACGCCGGACAGGTTAGGCATGTCTGTTTTTACGTGAGCCTAAGGTTATTGTTTGATGGCCCTGTCCCAAAATTTATGACAGCCATTCCAGCAGCTTCATAGGAGGCATAAAAACAGGGTCCGGTAAACGGTAAAATCAATCATGCCCTCCAGGAACTAGGCGTTTCTATCAGTCATCACTTTTTTATTCTTTATCATCATAGATGCCTGAAAATGAGCGAGTTAATAGCAGTTCAAATGATAAAACTGCTCATTTTCATTGTGTTCAAGTTACTATAATATTATAATAGCAATCATTCAGCCATATTTAATTACAACTCTGTATTTTGGAACGTAAAATGATTGTGGTAAATGTTTGCTTTGTTTAAATTTCCCAGAACATTTATAGAACTGAAATTATTGAATGATCAAACGAACTTACCAAGTGAAGTTCGATCTAAATTATCCTGTTTTCGCCGAAGAGATTTATTTTACCATGTAGTAGTACCCCTGTACGACAACCCAATCCGCACACAATATTCAGCGTAGTAGTATTAAAAAACAAAAGAGCGGGCAACCCCACCCCTACCCCGCTGTGGGCTCGGTGTCCGAGCGGTCTCATTATATTTAGAGAAGAGATGACATTGACGTTTACCTCCAGGGAAGAAGATATAGAAATCTTCGGGTTGGGAGGGACCTTAAATCTCTTCGGCGAAAACAGGATAATTTAGATCGAACTTCACTTGGTAAGTTCGTTTGATCATTCAATAAAAGAATGGCTACTGGGTAACATCTCGCATTACCTCGGAGCAAAAAAATGGCTACTGGTTAACATCGCGCGTTAACTTGGAGCTAAAAATGGGTCAAAGTTACGCGTCGTGTCACAACGCTTATAATAAAAATGTACGAGCACTTGCACAAAATAGTTGTTACAACCAACCTTTTGTTGGGTCTAATTCTCGTCACTACACTGCACAACTTAAAATAATTACGTTTTTTGTCGGTAAAAACGTCCTGGTGACGTCACTTAAGCATTTTTCTTATACTGCGTGCGGTCGTTGCGCGTGCGCACAAAGGAATGAGACCGCTCGGACACCGAGCCCACAGCGTGGTAGGGGTGGGGTTGCCCGCTCTTTTGTTTTTTAATACTACTACGCTGAATATTGTGTGCGGATTGGGTTGTCGTACAGGGGTACTACTACATGGTAAAATAAATCTCGGAGGCGAAAGCAGGATAATTGACATAAATAATAGGAATTTCAGCGTTCGGGTTCTGATATCTGAACATGACATCGAATGCGTTCGAATATTCAGAGAATTGCCTGGATTTCTGACGAAGTCAATTCATGTCCGTTCAATAACCCCTGTCATCTCGTGTCCGGGGATACATAGAATCGAATATGGAGACCAAAACTTATTGCAATAATTGCTCTGTGAATGCAACCATGAAACCAAATAATATTTGAAGCAGATATTGATCAAATACCCCACGATTCCAGCTTCAAGCAAAAGCTAAAACTGTCGATATACGTCGACAATATTTTGCTACTATTAGTCACGCTAACAAAAACCAGTGTTTTATGTAGGTCAGCGATCTTAAGATTCAAATGCCAAGCAAGATTTATTTGTCCACATCGTCTGCTAACTAGCGTGTTGTAATCACATGCGCGTAGCATACACAAGTCGCTACTCAATAATTCTATTAGTACAACAACAAACCCGTTGCGCGCCGTAAAACTTCTTTGTTGATCGTTATCTAGTCCATAGCAGTTGTTTACATTATAACTCTTGCTTCAATTTCGCTTTTAAAATCTGTAGCATGATCTGTTATCTAATCAAGAGCAATCACTATTCTAAAAACAAACGCTACGCAGATACTACATTGATTTTGTTGAATCTTTAAAGAAGCTGGGAGCATGCGTGGGATGTGACGATAGTCCAATTAATGAATGGCCTGATTGTTTTTGTAGTTGGAGTATTGAGTTCGGCTGCTAAAGAAATAGGTCAAGTTGCTCGTACATGTGCTGCTAGCTCGTCGAAGTCAATGGCCTTTAGATGCAGCATCCAGAGCTCTTGATTTCTTTTCATTTTCCAGTCTATCAAGGCCCAATGTCGACAGCGCTGACACAAAGTATATGTGCACTCGTGAATTAGTAGCTGCATCATGCAATCTGTCTTTATGTGAAGTGGAAAAACCCTCTACTATCTATTCATTACATATTGAAAACGTCAAGATGAGTATAGGATAACATTTAACGTTAAATTGTTACCCTTTTCAACATAATATCTCAGTAGGTACTTGTGCAAGTAACCGTGTACAGAATCGGAATAACGGCAAATTCACTTAAACATTATTTATTTTACCCCTTATCTGAGCTCGTGAGTCGAGGATAGGGGTACGGTTACCTATACCTGCGTATTTAATGTGTCCCCAACAAAGTGTTTTTCACCGGGTATTAATTAAGGTGAGGATAATTATCTCGCTGAGCTAGCCTGCCCCAATTACGACAGGTCATTACGCAGTCCCCATCATCGGGTTATTTCGGCTCTGCTCGCAATAACCTATTTTTTTAAATATCCTCAATTAAACGCAGGAAATATGCCGGTCGCCGACGCATTTGACGATCAGCAAACTTGGCATTGGATTGGGTAATGAAACTAATTGTTTTCAATTTTTACCATATTTGAGCGCTTGGACTAGTCATCAGCCATTGTTATTAGATAGGTAGTCCTTCGAGCTGCATAATATAAAAAAATGCGAATGTACAAAGTTACATCTAATATGCAAACCCGAATTTTACGATAGATTGATTGCAAAGAAATGTCGAGACATCCATTAAAATGATTATGATTTCATCAACATAACTTAGCACATTCCAAACAGGTTTCCAATTTGTACAGACTAATTACATAAATATCTAGTTAGTATTTATACTTTCGAGCTCCAAAACCTGTTATCAAAATGTTAAATGAAATTCCGCTAGGTACACAAAAAGTTTACTAATGACAACCGCACGAATCTCCGACGTTTCAAAATTAAACTTACCTCCATGCGGGAGGGTATGAGGGACAGGGTGTGTGTACCTTTCCAATAAACAAGGCAATTTACATTAGATTAACATTGAGCTTTAAAGTAATATTTTAGACTTCGCTACATCGTCGATTGTGTAATTTTCTTATACTACGGGGCCTTGACACTCCTTAAACGGATCTAATGATGTAACATCTAGCAACTTTGGTATTTCTAATCAAGGTCCCGTAAAATGGAAGAAGTTTTAGGTCAAGTTTTCAAGAAATTATAGCTCTATAATGTGTAAAAACGAGTTGTAGCGAGATAAGCTCGGCTGGAAATGAATCACATGTTCGCAACTGGGTCAAAAGTTTCATGGCACCAGGATTTGGAGCGACTTATGTATTAAGGCCGTAATGGCATGCTTTGCTTTGAGTGGATATGGGCTGTATAGGGGTTGGCAGAGGAAAATGTGATTTTAAAAACTCGCCATTCATAATAAAGGGATCTACGGTTCTATGCAATAATAAGTACGGTGACTAATCAATTGAAAGGCATAAAACACGTTCTAACATTTTCTGGAAAACATGACGTCGTCATGATTATGTCATCGTGGCATTTAGTTAATAATGCGGTTAATATACTTGAGACATTTTGAAGAAATAGACTCCATGTTTTAAGTGTACGTCCTCCAACAATTTCAGATATTCTGCTTGAAATCCATAGACCTTGCCAACAGTCAGGTGGAAATTACGAGCTACCGATTAGCCTAGAAACGGTTGCATGTGCGAATGTCCTTGCCTCGTCGCCCCCCGATCGATTTTATTGCGATCCTCGTAACTGGCACTCGGTGCATGAGGGCTCCACTCGTAATTCTGATCGGGGGACGCGCCGGAGGTCCGCCAATTAGCCGCTGCTCCGACGCATTCGAGATGGGACATGGACTAGTAGGCTCGCGGGAGTCATAGGTTATTTGAGAGGTTTTACTAGTAACGTCAGTGTATAATAAGGGCTATCGTTTTAGCGCTCACCAGTTGGCGCCACTGTAGAGTAAGGTCCTGTCAATCGCCAGGGGTGCAAACTGTTAAGTATAAAAACGATAGCCCTCATTAAATGGTCATTCCAAAATCTTAAGACAGCTGAAGGTACAGTTACACGGCTAGTAAAATTGTAAAGTAATCGGTGATTTGTCAATTAAAATTTAACTTAATTTAGATTCTATTAATAGTAACATTGCACGTCTATCTAACATGAATTAAAATTTAATTAAAGACGTATAAAAATAATGTACTCCATCAGCAGAAAAACACGGCATTAATAACAATATTGTGTCATAAACGAGAGCACAATAAAGCAGTAGTAACACATAACGAACCTTTTAGGAGAGCTAACTAGATTATCGTCCCCGCAGCGACACGTAAGGGATATGCTGGCCGCCGGACTACCCTCAATAACTTCGTTTGACACGGACGAGGGACAGAAAGTGGAGGTTTGGCTAATTATCTTCTGTGTAATGGACGAAAAGCTCTGATTTTAGGGAATTACGCCTCAATAAATGTAATGCTATGTGTCTAAATGGAGAGTAATTTGTTTATCATAATACGATAATCGTGTCAAGAGATAGTACAAGATTCTACTAGTCTATAAATGATGAGACATACTGATTAGCCGCGACTATTTCAAGAAATTCCTTCAATATAAACTTAACTGCGAAAATAGCTCCATAATGTGTATTACGTGATACGGCAGCTCTGGCCTCATTATGATATTCCACACCTGCGGAATTGGAGCGGGCGTCAATCATGAGGAGCCATTGTTCAGGCTCCACTGTCAGCCTTGCAGGCGATAACACAGTATAGTGGAGCAACTCACGTCGGTATATTTTTGGTAATATTTGCCCTTTCGCATGCGAGAATTTTGGTATATCACAAAAAGAGCTGATTGCGCACGGTTTCCCTTTCAAAACTGGAATAAAAACTATCCCATGTTTTCCCGGGGTCTCAAACTATTTCCATATTAAATTTCACTTAAATCGGTTAAGCGGTCTAAGCGTAAAAAGGTTACAGACAGAGTTACTTTTGCATTTTCAACATCAGTGGATAAATTAGGTGTAAAAGTACGACAAATAGGGTACGTGCAAGTTACTTATAAACCGCACTCTTTCATTATCGAAAGCTGCTTGAAATCGCCGCGAGTGTTTTCTAAGGTTTTTTCATTAAAAGCTACAAAAAAGCTCTGTTAACAGCGCGCGCATGTCTTTTTCGCTTTGAGCACTTGTCCATGATGAATACTCGTTTTTGAAACGATTCACTATTCGATCGATGTAATACTTCATTATGTTCATCGTTATGTATCATTTTGTGGCGACGTATTGTCTGTATTCCATGACCATGACCATTGACCATAACCATATAAATATCACCTATTTCCGTTCTGCTGAGGTTTCGAGTGTCATTTCTTTAGTATCTTTCTTCCTCTCTTTTTTTTCTAACATGTCTTGAAAGCAAGCTACTCTTATCATGTGTACTGTGGTCGACACGTGCGTTCGGTAGCTGTTATTGTACGCGACGTGACGTGATGTGACGTGACGTATACTAATAGTACTAATACGCGTGACGCCGCTCGCCCCAACCTCTTTACCAGTCACGTTTCAGAAATATTTTCTTCCCCAACACGAGTATTGAAGTGGATCATCTTATTATCAACTTCAATGTCATTCTGTTACTTATGTGAGTACAGGTTATGAAAGATATAAAATTAAAGAGAAAGAGAAACAGTAACAATAAATTATTTTTGCTTTAAAAATGCAAAAAAAAAAAACAGTCGTACCAAATCCTACTGGTTAGTTAGTGACACTTATTTTAGAAAGATGATCACTTACGACCTAGTATCGTGGCAATTTATTTGATCAAACATGGCCACGCTGCCTGTTTTGGAGCTAAAACAATAAAGTCTAGCTGTGCCTAGTCGAAACTAACTTTCACTGTTTCCTAATAAAGACTGAATGAGTATGAAGTCATTAAAGACGAACTGACTTTTACGTAAACGCCAAGTATGTAAAACAAATACACACGAAAACTGATATCGGTTCGCCCCCTTTGTTCAAATCCTTTAATCCACATCGCCGAGTCGGTGATATAGTAAAATTTATATGGCCTGTGCCGAGTACACCAATACAGGACAATATCAGTAGGTCTACTTTTCTTTGTGGTCTAACGTAGTCTACCTTGTATGGCGCTTCAAGATGTCAGAATGTGTGGTGTGTAGATTACTGCTTGGTTTTACACTGTGGCCAGTATAATAAGAGATCAAACGCCGGCCGCTGGCTACGGCCGGACTGTGGCGTTATTGCTTCCGAAGCTAACAATGGTGGATGTAGGTCGGGCTTAATTAAATAGCCTTTAAAGTAACATTCGCATTTAATGCTAACTAGTTGATGTCGTGACTTCTGTTATAAACAAACGAGATAAATATTTATCTAAATGCAATCGTAAACAAAAGGGTGTTAGCAAACCGATAGAGTTCTAGTAAATACGTAATAATTTATACAATAAACCGATAGATATATTATGATAATATTTTTCCGTCTAATGTAGAAAAACATGAGCATCAAAAGGTCGTCTTCTTGACTAATGAATTATTTATCAATGTAGGCAATAAAGAAAATACTGGCGGTACGAGAACAAAGTATAAGCATTTTTTGCAGTTTGGAGGAATTTGCCAATAATTCCTCCCATTTGACTTAAGATTTAGAAAATTATTGCGACGAGGGTTCTTTCCAGCGATAAATCCTAAGATTTGGGAGGATTCCTCAAACGAGTGAATGTAAATGTTTATTTTTGAAAGTAATTTTCAACTCCGTATCCGTGTACTCGAATCATTGTTTTAATCAGACGTTGAGTTGAGTCATAGACAGAGTAAAACATTTGAATCCTAAAATCCTTGTCCTCGTTTTGTAGAGGACTGAGAACATTAGAGTGTTCGCGACTACTAACATAATTAAATTAATCATTGACACGGGGTCTAGTCGCGGATGACTGCAGTTGCTGTTAATCCTTCGTTGATTCGATATTAATTGCACGCGGGCGATGTCGACTTCGGACACAGCAGAAGCAAATGGCAAGCTTACTGCTAAGCTTAAGCCTAACATATCAGGAAAAAGAAAAAAGGAGGAGCATCAAAATGCACTTATAAGAATTTATTCGTTTGGATGGCGCTACTACGTACGTGGTTTTGAGCAGCAATCAAATTGATCCTAATTAAGAGTAGATAGTGCGCCAATTCTTGGCTTGCGGTCTAGGACGTGTAATTTTCGGTCAATGAGACATTCTCCGCGTGTCCAGTCAGAACTGTTGAAATGTTTATGCCTAGTTTTGTGCATAGGAGACTTACGGAACCTCCCTCAACTATACTGTGGTTGTGTCCACCACGCTCCGTTTGCCAGCTCGATAACATTAATTATAGAGCTTTGTTACCTTTAATTATGGCTATGCGTTTTTTTACTACGTAACTTAATTTTAATACCAATATTAATTAAAACGTTTAAACAACTTTGTTTTCTGAAGCTATTAAGATCAAAAAGAAATTGTGACTTACCGGGATAGAAGTCATGTGACTTGGACATCTTGACCCTGGCGCCGGTGTCCTTCTGCAGCTGCGCGATGGTCTCGCCGCCCTTGCCGATGATGGCGCCCGCCACCATCGACGGCACCAGCACCTTGAAGTGGTACGTCGGCTCCACAGCTGCGTGACAAAACAACGTTTAGAACGACGCCACTGGTGACGGATGCTGCGTTACGCGAGCTACAACTTACAGATCTTACACATCTCAAATTCCAAACAATATTCTTAAAGCTCGTTAACACAGCACACCGATCGAACACTCAATAAAATAAACTGATGAATGAGGTTTTATGCGTGATAGGAAATTATAGAATCTTAACGATTTGTGACCAATCGAGTACCATAAAACCCCAAATGGTTTTCAAGATTGAGGCCAGCGAACAAAGGTGGAACTTGAAACATTTCCTGCCTTTGGTCGCGTTGGAAATAATAGGTTTAAGTGTGAGTCAGTGTGACACTGTGAAGTGCGAGTTATGTATGTGGAAGACCACACCTCGTAGCTTGTGCTGATGTCAATTGAAATGGTAGTGTGGGACAAACATTCAGGCCAACATTGGAAGTAGCGGCCAACGTTTGCCGATGTAGCAATGCAGGTATTTGCGTCGACCAATCAACACAATGAATATTAATCTAGTACTTGCTCTCGGTAAACACTCGGTAATATGACAATTGTGATTTGTCTAATACCTAGCTCGCATGTGTTAGACAAATAAATTTAAATGCATTTATTTATAGATCATTTTAGAGCGACATTTACAGCAGGTTTATTTAGTTCATGCATTTTATCATGAGCAAAGCTATAGTATATTTAGCAGTGTATTTGACAGATAATCATTGAGGAAGTAAAAAGATGATAAGATAAAATAATTCTCAAGAAACATTTGCCAGAATGTTAATACTGCAGTGAGACGTCTACTACATACAACAATAGATATAAATACGATACCATAATAAATGATAGCTCTAGTCTGATCGATGATGGAAACAGAAGCGGCGACGCGTCGAGATAAATAACACGGACAAGACGACCAACGAGGCGAACAAGTTTAACCCTCGGGTTCAATTAAGATGTTGATACAAAGTAATATTAACTCCCAACAAACTTGAGCGATGAGAGGCATTGAAAGTCAAAATCAACTAACTGAGCGGTATCATAACTGGGAACAATAGGCACAATGAAGAAGGGTATAAAGAAACTAGTGCACCACCCACATTCAATATGTATCAATTGAGCGGCATCCCAGCGGAGTCCGACTTGTCCCGTCATGACCTCTTTTCGATGGATAGGGCGCGGCAAACGAATAGATGCTCTGCCACGGAAAGTAGCTCATGAACATCAAAGAGGCGGTAGTCTTTGAGATCTTACAGGTGGTCGTGATAAAATGAAGGCACCTTTTGACTATAAAGAAAGCGTCACTCATACATGAGGTCGAACTGTCATGGCTTGTGAATGAGCCCGTTGTTAATGATGCAGGTGTCTGGACGATATTCTCCGTACGATTTGAATTTCCAACCTGCCAAAGACACGCCATCGGATAATTCCAGTCAGGCCTGGTTTGAAGTGTCCGCATAGCCGCCGGCTCGAGTTTGCTTCGCGCCCCAGCGGCTTGGCAACCGCCCCGCTGACGCTGCCTCCGCTTAAGTGGAGCAGGTGGCTTGAGGAGCTTCCAAATGCGAAACATTACGGTTGAAGCGAATTAAACTTCGCTGATACTACTGACCTACAAAGATTCAAGAGATTAGGATTAGGGATGATGAGCTTTATACCAACGATTCACAAAGTTTTAATGGGAGATTAAAAGGCACTTCAGGACAAAATCGATCTCAAGCTATCTCTTACGCTAATTCATCAAGTACTTAAATAAACCGCTCGTAGAGCCCACGCCAAAAGATCTATCAATGCAATGTCCTTGACACGTTTCACGATTGGTACACGTCGATTATTTCTAGCTATGGCAGTTTACAAAACAAGAAATTTCTTTCCATAACAAATTGTGCAACAAATCGGTTTCGTCCTTCGATAATTGTTTGGTGATTGGCGGCTTACGTCAGTTAGGTTAGTTTTTGTTACCTAACTGGTAGGGAGACAAAATAGCATTTTAATCGGTCCGTGAAGTGACGTAACCAGTCGGTAATGTGCTACAATGCGCCGAAGCCCGTAACCTTGCAGCGGGCTATGTTTAGACGAATACTTTATAAGGCGTAATTAAACAAACCTATAAACACTGCACCTCGCTTGCGTTTGAATGTCTAACTGCGTAATCATTCGCGATACTGTATGACCTTTTCACTTTGAGAATTTCAAATGACGATTATGATAGCCTTAAGCAATATTTTATAAACACAGAAGAGTCTAAAAGATCAGTATGTCTGGTAACCTTGAATAACAAATAAGTTTTTATTTTAGCAAAAAACGAATACACCAAAAAAGGCAGTTTTTCAATATATTGTGATTCAGAACTTTATTTTATCCGCTACTTCTCTTTAAGTTGATAGAATATTTCTTGATAATAATGACTGTTAGTCTCATAGCACACAAAACTAAAAGTAGAGCTCCACTTTCAGCATGAGGTCAATTGTGATCAATACAATCTTTCACAAATCGTATAGTGTCGGAACGGAAGGCAGATAGATATGATGTATAGGAAAGGCTTGCGAAAATTCATAGCATTAAAACTAATCAAAAACTAACACAGATGCTCTCCATACCCTTATCTTCAAGTAGTGTTATGAATAAGGACTTGTCGATTCGGTTTTATTTTATCGTAAAGCAAAATTGCTGCCCAAGGTAACTCTTGGCTCCGAAGTCCGAACTTTGTTCACGACATTTTATAGTACAAAGACGAGTAGTAAACTTGAAAATGCTTATGATTTGAAAATCCCTACAGAATTTCAGCCAGAGACAGCCAGGAACTACGCTATGTTTTTTACTCGTTTTACCTTATGTTGTTTTGATGTATGAGTGTGAATGTATGAGTCCCCTTCCCCCACTACAATCATCTGCCTCTACTCCTCTGCGACCGTATTCAGATGTAGGTCAGAAGTTAGACGACATTTTACGAAATTTATGCGCACAGCTCTTTATCTACGGCCATCTTGTCAGCATGCCAGGAGCAAACGTGAGAAATGCTGAAGGAATAGTGCGATCAATTTGCCGAAGAATTTGACACTGCTGCAGCTGTACGATCTTATTTTCTGTTTAGGAAAATCTATACGAGAAAAATCGGTGATGCCAGAATTTTCCTTGCATTTGTATTAGTAAGCGGAAACTGCCAAGACTGGACTTGAGACAAATGAATAAAGGATACAGTAAAATTTAAACAAAATTGTTTGATTAATCTTTAGAATTTATGTATCTTTCGAATCGTTTTATTAGTATCACAAGACAAAGGAATTGAGAGCTTCTGACTCTCGAACGAAGTTATGATAACATCTCGATCAACTTTCGCAAATTGTTTTATCAAAGCCACAAATTTTAGGGTGGTGAGTTGAATTGTTAAACAATTTTCTGCAAAATTTTAGAATTGATATCATACTGTTTTACTTTTGCTCTTAATTTCTTATGTGTATCTCTATACTGAGTTTCATTAGTCTGATTTTCATGTTTACTATTGCGCAAGCACACATCAAAGTATTTTGACACGCACGTCATCATAATCAGCGTTCCTTTGCTAAAGTGCTTCTATTTTCGTTCAGCTTTCATAAGTTTGAGATTAGATTAGATATGTGGGTAGTAGTATACTGAATTTTGACAGTGATGAGGGTGCTAGATAATCAATCAATCAGTCATTTGCAGTTTCGCTTCCTAACTATATTTTATGATAATACTAAGAACATATTTCTGGCGGCCTAAATCCTCTAGATAATATTTTCGGGTTCCTTAGGGACAGAATATTAGGAACGCAGGATATTATAAGGTTATTACTTAGCTCGTAAGCCGGATTGTCGATCAATCACGCACGATCCATTCGCTCATCACGCCGCAAAGGGTCCGTGGCCGAGTCCCCCAGTATTTGACGCACCCGTGGTCGACGCCCCCGATTTAAATAAATTTAATATCATATTTTTTTCGGCTTTTGCACTAAGTACAGTCAACGAAAAAAGTTTTACAAGCTAATAATTATACTAAACTATGCATGTTTGACGCTATTTATGCAATATGGGAGCAAAATTTTAACCCAAAACCAGCAGTAGTAAGAAACAAAAAACTTTTGTAGGAATTATTTTCATTTCATTAGATTCATTTTTGTGTTTAATTCTACTGGCCTAATAAATATTTATTCGTTTATAAACATTTTTGTGCCTGACTGTACATTTGATTAAAAATTGCTTAAAATCGAATTTAACTGACCGGGGGCGTCGACCACGGGTGCGTCGAAAACTGGGGGACTCGGCCACGGACCCGCCGCAAAGGGTTGGCTCGCCATCTGTTCACGTTGCGAGAGATCCTTAAATACCAGAGGGTGTTCCGTGACTGTCACGTCTTATAAGTTTATAAAGGGGGATTGTGCATACTTGGGAAGCTTAATGTTGCCCTATTCAGGCGTTCCTTTACACAAGAGTTGTGAAGCAACAACCTGAGTTTTGATGTTTACAATTTCAAGCTCCAAGCTGAAAATGTTATTGACTGTATTTTTTTGGAAACTTTAATTTATGAATTCAGTTCTTTGAGCTTATAAACTAACACGAAAGGTGTTAAATATACCAACATGACATCTACTATCCGCAGAATTTCAACTACTTTCTATAGCTATGGTTTCAACAGTGTAATTACTGGTCTATTACGTTAACGCGCGTCGATATCTATGGCACCATAATATACCATGGCTGCGGTTATGACCGTTACCAGGGCGAACCAATCAATCACCGTCGATCCTCGTCGCCCGGGCAGCCGGGTCACGGGGATAAGCTTGTCTCAATTTCAGACATACCGATAATGTACGACAATTTGGACATCAATAGATAAACCCATTACCACAAATGCTTGCACGTAGTGGTTATTAAAATTGACGGTTTAATGAGGTAAATGACAGATTTACATAACACTGGGATACCGGATTAAGATAACCTTATCAGTTATTACATACATACATATTGAAAATATACACTCAGCGGCACGGAATTTGGCCCAAGCCTAAACAACCAGATATGAGGCCAAATAGGTGTTGTATACCTAAGTTTCGTGTGACATGTTAACAGAACATTTGTTTTTGTTAATTTAAGAGGCTAGATTAATAAAAACATGCGTCTGTTTAACTTTTTTGACTCTAGAAACGCATTTCGTTGTTGGAGCGTAAAGAGTACGGGTAAGTTTAAATTCGATATTAAATGTTGTAAGGGTTTGGCGTTTTGTTTTTTGTTTCTAAATTAATCTTAGGGTTATTCTCGTTTCCATAATTTGAGAATAATGTCCATTACTTCAGCTCAAGTTGCTCAAATAGTGTTGCTTAGAAGTCAAGGGTGTATGCAGCGGGAGATGGCTGAAACTTTGAATTTATAGCGTACAAATTTAAGATACACGTTAAAAAGGCATGACCAGATCGCCTTTTACACAAGAAGACCAAGAAGTGGGGAATTAAGGAGTAAATCAGCTCGCGATGACCCGATAATCGTGCTTGCAATATCAAGAAATCGGGTTCTCACTACGTTTGAGATACGCCAGCGTTTACAAACAGCAAGCCCAGTGAATGTTAGTGAGCACACAATAAGAAGAAGGATGGAGGATCATAACCTGCATACTCGAAGACCAGCTCGAGGACCAGAACTTCTCCGATACCTCCGCGAAGTGCGACTTACGTTTTCTAGAGAACATGCAAATTGGGCGCAAGGCTAATGGAGTAAAGTTCTATGGATCGAAGATTGCAGAGTGACCTTAAGAGCTCCAGACGACCGTGGAAGTGTATAGAGAAGGTGCGGAGAAGAGTTACTACGCAAACAGACAGTTTTCATAAAGAGTTTACTCTATTAGTCTAACGTACAATTTGCATGTTCTCTAGAAAACGTAAGTCACACTTCGCGAAGGTATCGGAGAAGTTCTGGTCCTCGAGCTGGTCTTCGAGTATGCAGGTTATGATCCTCCATCCTTCTTCTTATTGTGTACTCACTGACATTCACTAGGCTTGTTGTTTGTAAACGCTGGCGTATCTCAAACGTAGTGAGAACCCGATTTCTTGATATTGCAAGCACGATAATCGGGTCATCGCGCGCTGATTTACACCTTAATTCCCCACTTTTTGGTCTTCTTGTGTAAAAGGCGGTATGGTCATGCCTTTTTAACGTGTATCGCCATAAATTGAAAGTTTCAGCCATCTCCCGCTGTATACGCCCTTGACTTCTAAGCAGCACTATTTGAGCAACTTGAGCTGAAATAATGGACATTATTCTCAAATTATGGAAACGAGAATTACCATAAGATTAATTTAAAAACAAAAAACAAAACGCCAAACCCTTACAACATTTAATATCGAATTTAAACTTACCCGTACCTACTCATTACGCTCCAACAACGAAATGCGTTTCTAGAGTCAAAAAAGTTAAACAGACGCATTTTTTTATTAATCTAGCCTCTTAAATTAACAAAAACAAATGTTCTGTTAACATTTCACACGAAACTAAGGTATACAACACCTATTTGGCCTCATATCTGGTTGTTTAGGCTTGGGCCAAATTCCGTGCCGCTGAGTGTATGTGATGCAATAAAATAATTATGATGAAGAAGTTATGATTTTTATTTTAGTTACTTCCTTTATTCATTATATTTTTAGCGTAGCCTATTAAGCTGCTGGCTGGTGTGACTCCAACACAACAATCATCGCCTCGCGCCTGGCTACGCTCGCTACATGCACCACCGACGGTGTCGGGCTGTAGAGCTGTCAATTTGTATGAGAATTTAACACCGCGTTCAATTTATAGCACAGTCAGGCAGCTGTGTGCCAAAGGATTAAGACATGGATGGATTTTAAACGCCCAAAATGTTCCTCACGTATCGTCAATTAGTCATTAGCATATTTTTCGATGTGTTAAATTCGATTTAGAATCTTGAATTGAAATAGATAGCCAATTAGGGTAGTTCACTGGGCCCGATTTTGTTTGCAGTCTCCAGATTATCCGTAATTTACTGAATGAGCTATTCGCGTCCCGATTCGTTTATTCACGCGTTATAATAAATCACGCGTGAGCCGATAGCCCGTCACGTCACTCCGCGGGTTATCGCCGGTAGACGGCCAAATGCTCGGATGTCACAAAGTACCTACGCAAATTTTGCGGCAAAACACTGGGCTTTGTGGACGTTTGCCAGTATACATAAGCGAAGGGATGACTTTTATTCACAAAATATAGTGTTCATTTAATGGATATGTTACAGTTTTCCGATACGCGACAGTTATGCGATAGTCCAATCAAGCTAAAGGACAGTTCCGCTAAGACCATTTACTGAAATACCTAAACCCCTAGCTAATATAGCAGTCAATCTACCTTTTCGTTAACCAAATTCAATAAACTCTGTTCCATCTGTCTCTTAAAACTTCCTGAAATACTGGCAAGACTATATTAAAATATATTAACGGACAAGATCTAGATTTGCTTGACTCTCTGTGTTTTATTTATGCCGGATTCGCATGTATCATGAATAAACTATAAAATAAATAAATCCCGGTTCACGGAGGCGATCGCTCGTCACATCGGGTTGCGGGTTATCGTCGCTTTCGGCTCGCTAGGACGGCCAAATGTTAGGCTTTTGGAGACGGGAACGGTAAACAAACGCTTACGTGAGCGAAACTGCCGAGGCGGCCTGATTTTGACAAGAGATGACTGCGCGATATTCACCGTTTACGGTGTACCGTCCAACGCCCCAGGAGTACGTAACCCAATATAGATGTAACTATATTGATTGGGAAACCTTGGAGGAGGCCTTTGTCCAGCAGTGGACGTCATTTGGCTGAAACGAACGAACGAACAAACGATATTGATTGGGATACGGTCGCATTACGCCAAATCGCATATCAATTTACTTTCAAATTGGTCTCCTCTATTGATATTACATTTTATAACTTGAAATAAAAAAGATAAGTTATAGAAATAGAGTAGTAGTAGAAAAAGTAATAGTAGAGTATCAATCAAATAAATCAAACAAATCAAAGCCAGTATACTGTTACATCTAATTACTGGACTGTGAAAGTAAAGTAAAACCTGTTATGTATAAACATGAAGTATTCCGTGTTTTTTTTTCTAGCTAAATCAGAGATGCCCTACTGGCTATCTAAAAGTGCGGCCATGACGAAATGCCGATAGCCGTGCTCATGTTTAATGCACGAACTTACTCGTCATCCGTCCGCTTATGAAATCGATTCAAATTGAATCAATATCGCGGGTAAATCGGAAGAATCGAGTGCTGTTGACGACCACCTAGGTATAGCACATAGCACCCGCGACCTTGCGTGACTCGAACAATATACTTTTATTTGCAATTGATTTCACGGCTTCAATCACCATAATGGTATGCCGACGAAATGAGAACATGGTGGAATTGCGTCGATTGGATCACAACTTCATACATAAAATGGTAAAGCGAGTCAATATCGACATGATTATTTCCAAAGGAATATGGAGCATTAGCGATAATGAAAAATAGGCACGCCCCTATTTCAAATGAACTCTGATTCACGTCTCGTCTATTCCCCCCTACAGGTTTTTCACCCACTCCATAAAAAAGTATCCCAAATAATCTGCATTTATCATTTTAGAAATTCATTTATTTTTTTAATACTTCGCAATTACAATAACAGTTGGAAACAATCTTATGTAAACAAAGCTGCATTCAAAAAGGAGCAAACATAATATACCAGTATTGTTTCAAGTCCATTCATTCAAACTTTGAAAACATGCGATCAGTTCTTTCAGAACCGAATTGAATGGGCCATTTCTTTCAGAAACTAGGTTGTTGAAATTAAGGCCTCGGAAATAATAGCTAGGCAGAAAATCTCAAGACGGCATTAGTAGAACAATGGCTTTCAGGCGGTGGGGGCGCCCTGGGGGTGGGCCCCGGGCCCCCGGCGGAAGGGCTGTCAGTGTAGACACGACGTGGGAATGCGTAACATGTCTAGGGAAATGGAACGAGCCGTGTGCTGCATTCGGTTATAACTGTGTCACCACCACTTGTGATTTTTCCTTGTACCTAACATCTCCTCGCTAGAAAATATTGCCGTTTCTACCACCCGCCTCGACATTTACAACTGTACAAAACTTGAAACAACAAACAAAAGTAATAATACATCGACTGGAGACAACGCTGTACTAAGAACAACAATGAACTTTCGCCTAAAACAAAAAGAAGTTATGAATTTGAAATGACCAGCAAACGGTTTGAAGAAAAACTTTTTTACTTCGTGAGAGAAACCGATATCAAAATAAATATTTCAGAAGGCTCTTTGTAAAATAACTAGAGTTACTGTAGCCTACATCATAATATGACACTATTACATGACCTCATTTACACAAACAAGTTATTTGAGAGCATACATTACGCTTCGTTTAACTTCAATAAATTGTATGTATTTGGGACAGAAAAATTACTGTAATAACCTATTTTCACATGGGATGCTCCCCAAGGACGCTACGTCATTCGCAGCTCTAAAATTGAGTTTCAACTCTTCAAAGCGTATGTAATGAAACTTGACGAAAAGTTTTAGAGAAATATTAAAAGTCTGCGAGAAAAAAATATTAAAACAGACAGGCAATTTAATTTCGTAAAAGTTTTCGTAAAACTAGCGAGCTGTAATATGTGATTTTTCATAGCGGGCAGTACTTTCTCTGCATAGTAGACTTGAGTAATTAAATTCATTTATGTATTTTTACAAACTGAAATAAAAAGAAATAGTAATTTTGGGTTGTTCACCACTTATGGTTTTTAATTCAGTGCTGTTTTCGTTTGTATTAATCCTTCATAAGAAGAATAGATATTCACACACAGCAATCGATATTCTCATTCTAATAAATTGGTGATGCACTTTAGGCATCGCTACTCGCATACTATCAGTTGTTTAGCGAATGGAAACTGGAAAGCGCCATACGACATCCGACGCTGTGTCAGGACTTGGGTCCAAATTGCAGCAACAATATTTGGCCTACACGTTCCACTAATTGGGTGGGTCAAATTAATTGAGAATTTGCGAAAATTGGTTAACTAGGCGTGCGCATTTCGACCGCAGTCGCTGCGTGCGAGTTCAATTAATTAACAGCGACAAATTATCAATAATTAAACGATACCAGCATCATGTTCTTTACGGAATATGATACAAGCTGAGTAGGAGCCATTTTGGTTCAACAATTTATCTATAATTATTAACCAAATTGTGTAACATTACTATGTTTGAACCAAATAAACAATTTTCTTTCTTTCTTTCTTTATAATTTTTATTGCCAGGCAAACCGGTACGTAAGTATTTTTTTATTAATGATCTTGCAGCATTTTATTTTCAACTGCGAGTGTATTCCCTCGTGGATATAAAAAGAGACAGAAACTGACGCATCGTAGAGCTTTTTATCTTTCCCTTTTGTGAAATTCATAGTAACAGAGCATATTTTGAAAAAGAAAATAGCGAGATTGTACTGAAAAGCATTGAAAACATTAAAATTATACTTTCAACTTTTACATTTAAAATCCTCACAAAGAGTGCGCACGGTGAGTGTAATCTGCGGCCTTTGAATGAATATCTGAAGCCATCAAAGCTTCCACATGTCGTTACAGTTCACGTTAACATGTCATTTGCAGCCGCGTGCTCGTAATGTACTTTTATTGTTCGGTGCCTACGATTAAAAGTCGACAAACATCAAGACCGACGTTAAATCCTCTCACTCACCGGCTTAAATTGTATCTCTTGAAGTTCTTAATCTGCGTAATAAAGTTTTGCACAAAATGCTGGGGATAGACGTTGATAAATTATCTAGATTTGGCAAGTTTACGAGCAGTCTCTCTCGAGCCACGGTTTTCGTGGAACCGTTTTGACAAAATAAAGACCGGGCTTTACTACACATTATATTAACCCTAAAAACAATGAGCGAGCCTACGCAACCGAAGCAAACAAACAAGTTGACAGCGAGTCAAATGTGCGGAACCAATAACTTATCTAAGCGATGCGGGAGTCAGGGAAAATGCGAACTGCTCGAATAAAAAGTAACGAAAAGTTTTGTTACCCTTCAGGTAAAGAGGGACCGTTTATCCCGGTATGAAATTAGGTTTATTTTAAGGACTACCCATAGGGGATTCTGTCTATGGATTGTCGAAGGAAAAGCAGATTTTCGCTTTTAATAAAACTCGCGTTATTATATGGATTTGTACTCGCAACTTCGCAAGTGTATTGTCTATATATAGCAGGTATTGCTTTCTGTATATTCCTTGTAGATAGGTGTCTAGAAAAACGTCGATATTGTAAGCTAAAAGTTATGTGGCCGTGACCAATGCAAATAGGCATGACGTCACGCTTAATTATGATTTACTGCGCTTGCAACATCCACAACGTTTTAGGACACGTTTCAAAGTTAGGGCTTCGATATTTACTCAATCTATTTTAAGAATTTCTGTAGTACACTTCTTCGAGATAGAGTTGAAGTATTTTTTGAAAGTAACTTTATTTGTAAACCATTAATGAACTGAAAATAAAAACAATCCATGTTTCGAAATCAGCTGTCGGTACTCGATATGTAATCAGTCACTTGAGAGCTAGTCTTTATTTCGACGATATTAAGAGGCCGTAAAGATTAGGCAGAGCAAGACAATTTCGTGACCCAGATATATCGGACGGTCCCCAAAATGATCGGCCGTTAACCCTTACCTAGGCGCATTAAAAAAATCACACAATTAGGCGCATGGAGTCTTGAGTGACCCCAAACAAATATTGGGAAAGGAGTGTCAAAAAGAAATAAAATGAAATGAATTTTATAGTAATTAATAAAGTTCTTTAATATAATTAACTTTAAGAAACAAAAACATAACTGAAACATTATATCTATTAAAAAAATTAAAAAATATAACCTTTCTCTCAAAACTATTTTTTTTGGCATGGACGAGATCAACTTAAAAAATAATAACTAATCAGTCTCATCAGCGGAGTCTTCTGTTCTGCATCCGACACAGTAACTCTCGAGTGCTGCTGACAAATAAATTTATGACATTTGAAGTATTTTGTTGGCAGTTTTTTGTCGTTCTTCCTAGGACATGATGAACAGCGCCCGCGCTTAGCTGTCGATTGTTGGACCGTCTCGTCCACATCATGAACTTCACGGAGGCGTTTCTTTGTTGTCACGATCTCTTCCGAACTTTTCCTTTATTTTATCTATATACAAATTGGTATTTGTGACCAAAAGTTCAATAACCACACTGTCAAAGAACAATTGAAAGCATTCAAGGGGAGATTTGGCGTTCTTTGCATACTCTTTGATTCCTGGTAAGTGAAGAATAATATTTTGTGCTCGGGTCCTTACTGCGTTTGATGGTGGTACTTTAGACCATTTCACTTTCGCGCCATTTCTCTGAGTATGTCGAGATAAAAAAAAAGTTACCTTCCGATGGTTCAGGTATGTCTTGAATATCTTCGGACTCTTCAATTTCGCTTTCTGAATCATGAGCACTATCAATAGCAGCATCATTTACCGTTTCGTCTTCCGAATCCGAACCAGCTACATCTTGCTCTTCACTGGACACTTCTTCCAGCCACTGCAATATTTGTCTTTCGTTAGACATTTCAAATCGGTAATAAACTGAAAAAAAAAAGGAAAAAGAATCAAAGTAAACTCAAAATCACATAAAACAATTACGTAGAATATAAATACATACAAACATACAAAAATAATTAACAACATACTTATATAAACTAAAAGAAAACATAATAGTTAAAACTTACCCCCTCCAAAAAATGTAACGTAACTGGTCGCATGGGGTCAGCGCTCTAGACAGCAGCGATACATGCGCGCGCATTGATGCTTTGGACGCGACTAATTTGCGTACCCCGCGGGGAGTGAGGAAGCTAGAAAGAGCGCGAGCGCGCTAAAATCACTGTAAAACATTTTTTTTTAAATTTGGAGTGGCCTTGACCCCATGCGCCTAATTAAGGGTTAATATCACTGAAGCATTGGACCATACATCTCATGCGATAAATCGGCAAAATCGGGACTCCGAGAATTTATAGGCCGGCGCTAGGCCCGTGGTGGCACTACCTGGGTTCAGACAATCGCAATAATGCTCACGCGAACTATTGCACTAAGCCAGAATACTGTTTCTATATGGCTTATGCACTGAATGTCAAAGGTGAGTGATGCAAAGTTGAATCAACAATATCTTTTTTATTTTGTAATCAGAAGCTTAGTGATTAATGGCTCTAGACAAGCCAAAATAAATGAAGTTGGAAAAGATGCTGCCTAGTAAATCATAGGAAATGATGACAAACGATCCCGCAATAAGGCTTCGTCTTTACAGGGCTAATGGCGGAGAAGCAATCGGGAACGGACGCCTATGTTTATAGATCTGGATGCAGCTGTGTTTTATTATTCGCTCCAGCGCATTTTCCACCACACTGCATCTATGTGAAGTCGCGCAAGGAAGCTCCGTTGATATATCCCGGAACCGCACTCCGGAAAAGGATTTCAAAATATCGATCTCTCTCGAAAGCTGGCAAAATAAGCAGGATACATCGAAATCTCTCGCTTTCATTAACAGACAGACATTTTGTTCGACAGCTTTCGGTAATTCACTCACAACTTTAAATACTCTCAAGATAGGATAATTTAGAAACGAAATAGAGCCAACTGTCTGAAAGCAGTTTTGGGCTAGGAAATGTGGTGAACCAGCGAACTAAAAGTTTATTCCGGATTTATTGTTCCGAAACAGATGTTCGCGCATTTCAACCACTCGGTAGTTCGGTACTAGGTACGGTCGCCGCGACGCGGCGTTAGGAACGGCACCCGAATATATTTTATTCGGTTTTATTAACAAGCTGTTGCAGGGTGATATATTTGAACGCAATATCCGTTAGCACATGCAATCGCGATAAAGCAACGAAATGTTTTAGCAAACCGATTTCATTGTTGAGGGAGGAACAAACATTTTCATATTTGTCTTTTGATTTCAGACATGAAGCTATGTCATTGTTCATACACCGCGCATCTGAGGTTGGAAACTAGCATTTTTGTGCATCGCAGAATGCTTTATATTCAAAGCATCATTTCGACGAACGTGGCCCGTAAAATTTACAATATTTGAGTGAAACGAGTAGTTGGCTACAGTCGGTCGTCTCCAAGGACCGACCTCTATGTTTTCGTTTAATTTCATCTGGGTTTGATTGGTTCATGATTGTGCCTTTGGTGTATTGGCTTCCCCAAAAGCAATTACATTACATCACACAAATTTTCGCCGTCTACTAATTAACTTTATTGTTTGATTGCGTCATCTAGTTAGCAATTTATAAATGCGCTACCATCGAATCGAGTTCAAACAAGGTGTCGTTCTAGTTTCAAGTGAATTCAAATGTTAATTTACACACTAATTACTGGAGTTAATGTTTCGTTTTTTCATTTGTCACAATGTACAGTCGGCTCTATCACCAATATTTCATTAGCAGTCCAGCCTCGTTCATTTATTTTCGATATTAGCATCATTGTGATGAGATTACCGTTTGTATACGAGGAAACGTCGACATGGCTGGTCTTTTAAACCATCTTAAGTACTTTATCTCAGTTAATGGACGCAATAATCGACATAACCAATTCTGCTTTACTCAAGGCCTAAACGTGTTCGTGTCAAAATAGCAATGAATGAATCGGAATTGAATAAATCCTCAAGTAAAAACTTGCACAAAAAAGACACCGGAACCGTCATGTAATGCTCATTAAAACCGAACATACAAAGTTTCCAACTGTATATGGCAGGAGCTTCAGATAAATCTTTCTCGAAATGCTGCGTTTTGAAAAACTCTCATATCGTCATATTAAAAGAGATAGACAATCAGAGATGACGAAACTAGTTTCGTAACGTGCGCAGTGTCCGATGGTTAAAAAACGAAAGTATGCCATCACCCACTCGCGCGCCGCATTCAAACAGCGCCATTACATACAGTTATTATTACTAGACTTTCGATAGGACGCGTCACGGTTTTGCCATAATGATCTTAATTTGTTGTAACGAATGGTATAAACGTGCTGACAAAAATAATACTGGGTTTCATACGCGGTGGTAATTTTGGTATCCGTATAGATTCACCATTATTTGACTTATGTATCCCAACTAATATTATAAATGCGAAAGTAACTCTGTCTGTCTGTCTGTCTGTCTGTTACGCTTTCCCGCTTAAACCTCGCAACCGATTTTGATGAAATTTGGCATAGAGATAGTTTGAGTCCCGGGAAAGAACATAGGATAGTTTTTATCCCGGTTTTTGAAACAGGGACGCGCGCGATAAAGTTTTTCTGTGACAGACAAAAATCCACGCGGGCGAAGCCGCGGGCGGAAAGCTAGTAAAACAATATAACCAAGATCATGAAAGGAAAAATGTACCACTTGGGCAGCATCTGCGTTTGAGCCCACTGAAACGACAAATCCCAATTTCCCATTGGTCTTGTTTTACGGATACCTCTTAAACGTCTGAATCGTCGAAATTCCAATTGGATTGCTCAACAATAGACACCGCAGGCACAATAACTGGGAATTCAATAAACGATAACAATAATATTGGCTTTAAGGCCTCTATTCAATGTCTGGTTAATTTATTTTGTACGTGCCCAACGCGCGCGGGATACGGTGAAAACACTGAGCTGTAATGGGGAATTTACATCTGTATTCCCTGTTATTGAGGTGTTTAAACAATTTTTTGGGAGTAAACAAAGGGTGCCCATAATCGTAAACCTGAGCTCCATTACAAATACAAGAGCTTCCTTGTTCGCTTTTCAGGAGATCGTCTTGGAAGGAACAATGCAATAGCTTTTGACTTTCTAGAAAACCGAATAAATGTGTGGCGAAGTTGTATTGTATCTAAACTTCACAAGAATCAGAGTTTTTTCTTTGAAATCGTGTTTCGTGTTATTTAATCATGCCAACATTTATTTTCGTCTAGCATGCACATTTTATTTTACACAAAACGACGATCTGATAATAGAAGTCTGAAAATAATGAGGGTCAATGAAACTACAAGTGCATGCTCAAGTCTAGATCGTATTTTTTATCCGGCGCTGAGAACGCGCACATGAGCGACAAAACAAATATCTGCATGATTTATTAACCAACGAAGGCGAACATGTGTTAGAGTGATACGAATACAACGGAAGTCTTGTGACATAACAGAAAGAGATACAAGAACAAATCGTAACAGTTAATTGTCATTCATCACGATGCCGGAGTGCGGGCGCGCATCTATTGTCACAATCCCATTGACGATATTGCACTGATTGTTATCAAAGTGTACTTGGATGACATTGTGATTGATATTAGGAATTTCCTAGAACATTGTTGGATGACTAGCAGGTTTATAGACAAAGTTTGCATTTTGAACAAATACGGGTAGAAGCTTGCGAGTGAGTGCCTTAACTCTCGCTCTATACAGAACAAAAGGAACGTAGCAAGGTTTATTCAGGAATCATGAGAAAAAACTCTCCACTACATTCTTAAACACAGCCCATTTAAAGATATTCGAATTACAAACTCCTCAAAGAAGTTTCTGAATGAAACCCGAGAGTAAATTTATACAAACCACAGGCGTTAACTTGCCTTTCCTACACCATTAATGGCGCTCTAATTAACATACATTAACTTTTCAAAGTTTAATTAAGCCGCGTATATCGGAACGCCTTCAGGCTTGTTTCAAGAACGCGGTGCGCTGATTACGTATAAACTCCTACGGTTTACGCGAGAAGAAAACGTAGATTGATATTAGAATCTGAAAGAATTATATTTTCTTTTTCAAGAAGTACATTATTTTTGTTCTTTCTTTTTTTCATTAATATCAGCAAGGACATCTAGAGATAAGATCGGCCAACAAAGTTTCCGTCTAAACATTAGCAAATGAAGCGATTGCATACAACTTGGAATAGCAAAGGTTACAAACTTACAAAGAACAAAAGACAATAATCAGTAAATTACATAAGTTATTCACAAACGGTTTCTCCCTACCGCTTTCTACTGCCGTCTAAGGTAATTATTGTTTAGTTAGGAACAGGTTTCAATTACTGTTTGTAAGAGGGCTATCGTTTTTATACTTAACAGTTGGCACCCCTGGCGATTGACAGGTCCTTACTCTACAGTGGCGCCATCTTGATGAGTGCAAATGCGATAGTCCTCCTACCACTTTAGCGCTCACAAGTTGGTGCCACTGTCTTCGTTGGTGCTACTAGCAAGTGACAGGACCTTACTTCTACAGTGGCGCTAACTGGTGAGCGCTAAAACGATAGCCCTCATTAGAGTACGATCTGTGTGCCGCTATCAGTCGATACGGCAACTAGATATTGACAGAATAATATAGATACGAGTTATCGCCGGACATTTATCTGGCTTATCTCACGACAAGAAGCCGCAGTATCAGTAAATTAGTTAGTAATAAGTTTGCTTTGCTATCGCCGATATTATCGAAGCATGATACGAGCGAGATAGATAGGACACAGCGCGGTGTCCTTGTTGAAGCAACATATTTTTGTAATTTGCGAACACATTTCAGCTTATTGCTATTAGCTGGTGCAAACTTAAACGCTCTTTTGAGTAAATTCATGGCTTTGGCTAATACACGCTACTTTATGATGAGAAATAAGAAGGAAATTAAACGATGGGATCTTCACTTAAATTTCTTGAAGCAAATGTTTTAATATCCGTGGGCTTTAATAATCTTTTAAGTATCCTGTGATTATAAATTGGGATTATGCGCTGTTTCACAGCTCCAATCGTTGTTAATCATCAGTGAATCATAGAGAACGTGAAACTTAGCGAATAAATATCTAGTAATTTGCATGAAAATCCAAATATCAGCAGAACGAACAATAACTTTGAATCCACGCTTTAAACGTGGTTTGTTTGATCAGCCGTTCGCAAACGTATCGGCCCAAATTATGCGGACTTCGACACAAAATAATCATAGTTACTTGCTGGCACGGCGAGGATAAAATAGACAAGAAAATCATAATTCTTAGTTTGAGGATGCGAAAAAATTAAAAAGACGATTTATTAGTACACTATTAAGAATTACAAGATATTGTATTACTGATACCCAAGATTCTGCCATGCGGAACTAAAATTATGTATCTGTCGAGAATTCGAGGTGATTAAACTGAAAATCGAGTAGTTTGAGAAATGATGTAAATAGGAATATGTAGTTGGAATATTTTTCCGTTAGATTTATCTGGCTCCAAAGATTACACGGGAAGGGATATCCGTGCAAGAATTGAATTTCCAGCTACCCTATCTCGGTTTCCGTTGGCGACGAAATCCTGGAACCTCAACAATTTAGCAGATTTATCTGAAATATTGCCGCAGTGCTACCACTAGCAGCTATCTTGGATGTTCCCGGGTAACATCGGCTAAATCCCGACGGGTTAGCGGGAAGTTAATCCAGTTGATTAAAATCATCGACCCACAAAAGCTTGCAGGTATAAATTACTTATCGTTATGAGAGGAACGCAAGATATTATTCAAAAAGTATTTTTAAACGTACATCTCGTTTCGTCTCTCATAGCGAAGGATTTTATGAAAGACTGTATGTGTAAGACTTGATATTATAGTCCTAACAAAGGAGTAATCACCTGGAAAGTGTTTTAAGCAATGTAAAACACGAGGATAGCGCTAACTAACCTGTCGTCATCCTCATCCTTCACATTTGGAAACAATCAGCATTACGTCACCGTGTATTAGTGCAAACAGGAAATGTCGCGGGCGGCCTGGTGGCCCTCAGCTCGGAAACTAAATGCACTCAGCAAGAGTGCTTGGATGGCAAATATTTACACTGGGACATAAGACCCAGTTGAAAACTTAGTTACATTACAGGGCGGCATAGCGGCAGCGCACTGATGCTTCCGATGTAGTTTTCTTACCCTTATCAACTGAAACGTGTTCTTACGAATTGAAACTGAAACTTGAGATTCGCTGGTAGTGAGAATATAATATGACCGTGGTACTTTTACTTTTAATTTCTAATAGCATTAGCTAGTCACGAAAATCGTGATAATACGTCAGATTAAAAAAAAGCATTTAGCCTTAGTAGAGCATGCCATCGAATTGTGAAATATTTAGTTAAGTATTGATTTTGGAAAAATGAAAGTTCGATCGTCCTATTAACGGGACGGTTTCGACAAGTGGATGGTGAGAAGAGCGTAGCGTAGAGACTTGATTTCATCATCACCGTCTGCGATCAAATTGGCGGCGGTACTAGATTATTTTCCCTCCTACACGTCTAGATTTAGTCACAGACAATATGTCTTATGTTTGTCTGTTTGTCAACTACCCTTCATATTAAACAATTTACGCACATTTACCTAATCACTTGAAGGCTTCTTAAAGAAGTTTAGTGTTCTTTCTATGGTAGAAATAAACAGTTTCTTAGTGCAGTAAACAGAATGCAAGGAAATCCCACGCGAAATAATGTCAAAGCATTATGCAATGAACATACACTTGCCATTAATGGCTTCATGTTCTGAACAAAACAAATTGCCTCTAATAACCTTGAGTGTTACAAAACCAGACAACTGATAACCAACCTTATCCAACAAAGAATTGAGCTCTTAGTCATCAAGCACAGAAGTGCAGCTAAGGCCGGCAATGACCTTGCTTGTCATCGGCTCGATCTATAGCCTGCTAAACCTTCAAACACATTTTGTAACACTACTCACATTGCTTATCGAAAACACCAATAAATAAAATACTATTTTCTTACTATGATATTCATTGATATGGAATGGGAGTGTGCCAATCTAGGTATGCACCTAAATACTTGTGTGACAAAAGAATGAAAATATTAGGCAAATAAAATGTTAATCTCGTCCAATTGTTAGTTTAGTAAATGAATGACTCTCAAATAAAAAAGCAAAATAAAAGCATTCAGATATGAAATAATAAATTTCAAGAAGAGAAATTGCAAGGTACACCAAGTTATGTTCGAAACTGTACATTAGGTGATGGTCACACCAAAGATGCAACAACTAAGCCATGAGTGGGTCGATGTGAGGCTAAGTACGACATGGCTCACGACATCGAGGCAATGTACTGTGCGCATGGACAGTGGACGAGCCGCCTGCGCCGCGGGCCCGCCCCGGCCCTGAAGCGGCCGCGACGGAGTGTCCGGCAACCACTTTGACTGCAGCTGGGAGTCAACATAATTGCCTGGAGCCACTCCTTATGCAACTGCTAGCAGCTTCAGGGCCGGGCCGCGGGCGGTCCGCGGGCAGGCGGCGCGGATGCGCGGGCATACGCGCCACAACAACCACAAAGCCAATGAGGAGCGAATGAGTTGACTGACGACTCACCGAAATGAGACGTTATATTGCCATGGCCGTTGGCCAGTGGCAAGGCCGTCACCAAGTCTTGCACTAAAAAATAACGAGTCTCTTTTAACATTGCATAAAATAAATATTACAGATTACGACTAGCTAGCGGCACGCTCGATGTTGACGCTTATCAACCAGTGTCGAATTGCTTTTGATAATTCAGTTTGTCATGCACACTTATCGAACGAGGGATTATGCGGACTCATATAATTTTAGTAATAAAGGGGAATTATTGCTTCAAACCAGTGTCAAAACATTTATAACATTCCTCGGTTCTATTCCGAACAATTGACACAACATTTCGGCATTTTCGGCACAAAATGACCTCGCTATCGCTGTAAATAGGTCACGCTGATAACAGCGGTGCGCTGATAAGAATCTTGTCAGAATCCAACTACATAGCTGGATCGACCACTAGCGCGCTATGTCAATGTTATGCCTGCCTTGCCAAGTACGCAATGAAGTAAAACAACACGTAAGCTTAGGTGCTCGCCAGGCGAGCCACACTTACCGGAGCTGAAGTGTGATCTCTTGACGTCTCCATTCTCTGAGTCGCCATCCAGCGGTCTTTTTCTAGAGTCCGTGATTTCCGGACTGGGACAAGTATCCATTCCTGTGTCAGCGGCCATGTTGAATTTCAGGGCAAAACTTTAAACTTCTCTAGCATAATTCCCATTACGTAATTGCTTCAGGATGCGTATACGGTTGCGGCACTATGCATTATATAAACTTTATCTATTACACTTAACACTTATACAACTAAACAACGGAAAAAATATAAATTTTGTGTGGTCTAGTTACTAAAATAAGGAGAGAAGTGACACTATAGTTTTTACGTCTAAACGTTTTGTGAACGTTTGTCGATACTGCTGCGATTGTTGTGTGTGGCGCTCGACCGACGTGAAGTTGTTCGTTACTGTCGCAGCGTCATATTGGTAGCACTGCTTTTTGACAGCAACCAGCTGATAATTTAGTGATGTACACAGAACAAATGAAACAAAATCGGGTCTAACAAATCGGACAAAAAAATAAAGTTATAAGAGCGAATGTAATGTTTGCTTTGATAAAATGTTTGTCATTTAGTCGAATAGTTTTTAATAGCAAATGTTTAAAGAATGTAGAGGATTGTTTAAATTAAAATTCTTATAACATCATGAAGAGCATTTTTTTCTGGATTAATCCCAAAAAACATTGATCATCTATTGTTTGTGTCTCGATTATTATTTAAGATATAAATCTATATACTTATAATAAATCTGTAGAGAGGTCAATTCTGTACATTAAATATATTTTCAAAATAACTATCAGGGGGTGATTAGTGATCGATACTGATGCCAAAAATGCAATCAGTAAAATTTTTGTCTGTCTGTCTGTCTGTCTGTCTGTCTGTCTGTCTGTCTGTCTGTCTGTATGTTCCTTATAGAAACAAAAACTACTCGACGGATTTTAACGAAACTTGGTACAATTATTCTTCATACTCCTGGGCAGGTTATAGGATACTTAGGAATTCCCACGGGAATGGGAATTAGCGGGAAAATCGTTTTGTATGAAAAATCTGAACCGCTTAAGTTAGACGCTTGAAATTCGGCATGCAGGTACCTTAGTAAACTTAAAGCTTAGTTACAACAGGATATTGCAAAATTCCCACGGGAACGGGAGTTAGCGGGAAAAAACATTTGTATGAAAAATCTAAACCGCTTAAGTTAGACGCTTGAAATTTGGCATGCAGGTACCTTAGTAAACTTGAAGCTTAGTTACAAAAGGATATTGCAAAATTCCCACGGGAACGGGAGTTAGCGGAAAAAAACATTTGTATGAAAAAATCTAAACCGCGTAAGATAGATGAAGGGGGTAAAACGGGATCCACGCGTACGAAGTCGCGGGCGGCCGCTAGTAAATAAATAAATAAATCTTTAGACAATTTCACACATCGCCAGCTAGCCCCAAAGTAAGCAACTTAATGCTTGTGTTATGGGTGCTAGCTTAACGGATATACTACTTATATACTTTTTTTTTAAAATACATACATATTATACATATTTCAGAAGGATTTTAAGTTGTGGCATGAATAATTGAAAAATCCCTCATCAAACTACATAGAGTTTTTATTTTAAGCATTTACGTAAAAATTGGGGGCACTGTATTTTTATCATTATTGTAAGGGATGATTTATATTAGACCGGGCCGAGGCCGGGACGGGGCCGAAGCGGAGCCCGTCCGTGCTGCACGACGATTAACTATGTGTTATGGGACCGTGCAACAACCGTTGTAGACGAGTGTCACGCGTCGTCCAGGCCCGGACGGGAATTTCAGCAGTCAGTCATTCAAAATTAGCAATTTGGTAGCACAGTGCACTATACAGTGTGAGTCACGTTAAAGTGTACATATGAAAATAAATGAAACTAGACCTATTTTTATCGACAAAAAAGAGGTCAAATTTTTTTTGAGATTTTTTTTCTTCCAATTACTTATTGTAAAGAAAACGTAATAACTTTTAAACTAAGCGGTATATCCTGATAAAATAAAAACAGTAATGATGCTAAATAACAGGCAATACTAAAAAAATACATAAAATACACAAAAAAGGCCAACAAATAATAAAAAATGATACTTTTTGAAAAAAATCTACTTTTAAATTCGTGTTTTTTTGGTCATTTGAGGAATTTCTCCAAAAAATGTCCCTATAACAGGTGGTTTTTATTACTTTGTATTATTCTCTATCGTATTATCTTTGTAAAACCAAAAATCGCATGTCTCTATTCACAACATCACAATAAATCACAACAAAACATCACAACATTTGCTATGATCGTTTGAACAAAGGCCTGCCACAACATTATTCTCCGCTACAGGTAGAGACAATTTTAATTTTAACTAAAATGCTTATTTTACTTCGATATCTTTTGTTTTTATTTGAAATCTAACTTGTCTTTATCAAAATTACAAATCTAGAGCCATTTTCAGTTTCGTTGTTAACGCAGCGTTGAATGGCGCGCCCGGAGAGGCTTAGTTCAAACGATCATTGCAAACGTTGTGATAGGGATAGAGACATGCGATTTTTGGTTTTACGAAGGTAATACGATAGAAAATAATGCAAAGGAATAAAAACCACCTGTTATAGGGGCATTTTTTGGAGAAATTTATCAAATAACCAAAAAAACATGAATTTAAAAGCAGATTTTTTTCACAAAGTATCAATTTTTATTATTTGTTGGCCTTTTTTGTGTATTTTATGTATTTTTTTAGTATTGCCTGTTATTTAGCATTATTACTGTTTTTATTTTATCAGGATAATTACCGCTTAGTTTAAAAGTTATTACGTTTTCTTTACAATAAGTAATTTGAAGAAAAAAAATTCTATAAAAAATTGAAAAAAAAAAATCTCAAAAAAAAATTGACCTCTTTTTTGTCGATAAAAATAGGTCTAGTTTAATCTATTTTCATAGTATGTACACTTTAACGTGACTCGCACAGTAATTTTGAATGGCCATGCCAAACTTTAAAAATAGCACTATTACAGAAAATTTGTTTGTTAATTAAAAAGAAAGAAAGATTTTGTTATTTAGTCCTAAATTCTTAGATACAATTAATGTTTTTTTTTATTAATACAATATCAGTCGATTATGACTAAAATTTTGGTGTCCGTGTAATGTGGGACAACACTAAGATATCATAATGCGCCAAAGTTGTCTGATAGGCCAATCACATTTGTAGCTAACTTCTGTCATATTGATGTAACTTGTGCGCGCGGTTTGAATAGAGCGATTAACATTAATTTTATAAATTATTTTTCCTTGGAATTGTTTGCACAATTTGTATTCATCTATTTAAACACAAATGAAAAATAATTATAGACAATTGTCATAAGTATTTTTTACAGCTAAATAGTAGATACAAAATATTTAAGGATTTTCCTAGTTTGATGACTTTTTTTACTATTAGGTACCTATATTAAATAAGTAAGCATAAACTTATAAAGCTTGTTCAAAGTTAAAACTCAAAGCTTAAATTACCACATTTTTTGTTTATTTTTAAATATGGCGCGAAGACGTAGGCAGGGCTTGCGCCTTAGGGGGCGTCCATAAATTACGTGAGACAATTTTGGCTATTTTTCAACCCCCCCGCCCCCCTTGGTGAGATTTGGTGAGATTTTGCCTGACCCCCTCCCCCACCCCCAAATCTCACGTGATATTAAAAAAAATCCGAAATTTAATAGTTTTGGAGTAATATTTAACATTTTTTTTGTGTGCTTTAACGTTGTTGCTAACGAGTGCATCAAAAAGATCTATAAAGTTTAAGATTTTAGTTCTTGAAAGTATCTGCTAGGGACGCTGTACAATCATCATACATTTAATGTATGTCATTTTTTACGCAGTCGCTAGCGGATGACGATTGTGTAAAGTCGCACTAAGCCCACTGATTACGAATAGATCCAGAAATTCACGTGTAGTGACAGCGGTTAGTACTAGCTAGGGTCACATTGTTTTTTACAGAAGTACCTAGTCTAATTGTTCCTTTCTACAAAATCACTAATAATCTAGCAAAATCGATTTTGATTAAAAAAGAACTTGTTTTATAATTTTCTTAATTTCGTCATTTATTCTGCATTTTAGTATTCACACATGCAGACGGAAGCATTTTTAGTTGTATTTGTTTTGTTACTGTATAGAATAAAATGACATTATCATCATACAAATATCATTTTTTAGTCCTGACAAGGAACCCTTAATATAGTTTCGATATGTCTGGTAGAGATGAAACGGATAGTTGTTTGGCCGGATACCGGATACCGGATATCCGGCCAGCTGCTAGGCCGGATAGCCGGATATCCGGCGGCCGGATAGTTGGCCCATTGTCTCGTTTCATGTCGTGACGAGTTTAGCGCCGCATAGGTGCTTCGAACGCGATCAGTGGGTCTATTAGTAGACTAGACTAGTCACACTTTTCGAAAATCGAATCTGTCCGAATATAATGTCAGATTTTGCCACTTGTCTAGGGGGCAAATCAATTCGAGCGATTTCGGTTGCTATCGTGAGTGTGTGATTGAATAGCGAAAATTAAATTCGTTTACTTGCTGCGTAATCTCACTGAACTGCATGCATCATGTCATCAAACCATCAGTGAAAAAAAAATCGCCTTTTTTATTTGGCAATATTTCGACATTAACAGATATTATTTACTAGAGGGTGGCCCAGAAGAAAATTAACTTTTGAAAATTTAATGAAACGAAAACTGTACATTTTTGTAGAACTTTAACTATTGCAATTTAAAGGAAATTTAGTGCAATTTATTTTAAAATTTATTTCCTTTTATAAATTTTATCGTACATGTGATTCCCTTGACGTTTACAACATACATCAAAATTTTGGAAAACTTTCGTTAGAGTTACCTCGAAGTGGATTCAGGATGGATGAATGCTGCAGAGTTTTTGGATTATTAGAGTATACTCTGCTCATAAGGTAACCCCGCAAAAAGAAGTCTGCTGGAATGAGATTAGCGCTTCTTAAAGGCAGTGAGAATTCATCCCTGCTTAATTGGTTTGTTGCATTGAAAGGATGATTAATTTTTGAGAATGCTATACTGGTAGGCTGAAAAGCTTTTTCATTTTTAAAGCTGAAAGATTCGCAAGGCTATGACCGGAGCACTTGGTTTCACCAAGATGGGGCTACGTGTCACACTTCAAATAAGAGCATTTAGATGGTAAGAGACATAAAATGTTCCGACAAAAAAATAATTTCAGGCAGGGGTGACATCTCCTGGCTNTTATGGACGCCCCCTTAGGTGACCTAACTAGGTCAAGGTGGAAATGCCTATCTCGCTCCTACGCCAAGGCGCGCTAGATTCCGTATTAGGTCATGCAGGAATGAATAGAGAACTAAAACAGGTTTCAGTTGAGTACATTTAAATTCGTCAGTTGCGATGCAGCGTGGCTTATTTGAGATACACTGTACAGACTAGAGGTTTACCTTGAGTTGTTCTAGCTAGAGTTAGTTAAAGCGATAAATTTTAATGAAAATAATAGCGGTGAATGGTTGAAGTTCAACTTTAACCGGTGCTCTGACGTATTCGGTAATAGTATTCATTCATTTCTATTACGTACAGCTAGCGACAATATAAACTAGATTTCGGTAAAAAAGCCACTATTTTACCTTATAAATGACTCACTGTAGAAAATAGAAATTACTTAAATCGTGGAGTATCAAATAAATCACTCTTATTTATTTTTTGAAAAAGAAATCTTATTGGTATCCAATAGGATATCCCTTAATTGATAACTCCAATAAGCACGCGCTGCATGGCTTCAATCGGTCCAATAAGAGTTTCATAACTCGGCGACCTAATTGAAGACTGTTAGTTACCAATTGTGCGATAACAGTTGGATTCGTAACGTGTAGCAGAGTATACAGGGTGTGATGAAATCGTGTAATTGTTTAGTCATGGTCTTAATTCTTTATTGCTCATCATGATTCAAATCGTCTTTCCTTAAAATTTTTCGGGTTGTTGCAATTCTGGCTTAATGTGCTTTCCAAAACACCGACCGAATTAGGAAATTGGGAATCGAACCAAATACCCTGGATCAAGAGAGTGAGACTTATCTCACGACCACGAAGCCGCATTTAAAAAATTTGTCAGCTATTTGTACTCTACAATATTATTTAAAAAAAAAATGATTTAATAAACAGACACTGATTCATTCCGTCTTTGAATTTATTTACATAAACATATTATTTCACAATTTGTAATAGTTTAATGATTTCGGACGACAGGCGGCGTCACTGCTCACCGGCAAATTAGTACATACAACGTTAAATCTAGCATTCAAAATGTTATGAGTTACATAATTTATTAAAAAGGCGAATGGATCCACGCATGGACACTAACGCCACCTCTCGGCATTTTTAGTATAAAAACCTATGAAATATAAATACAGGGTGAAAATATTTTAATTGAAACATTTCTATAGTCAAGTTAACATCAAACTGTAAAAATTGACTACTATGGAATTGCATTACATGCAATTTTTGTGATGTGAATAAATTAAGCACTTGCTGAAATTATAGCATTGCAATTTGTTTAATGACACCTTTTTTACAAAATTTATTGCACCCTTTAATCACCCAGTCAGTCACATCTTTCACCCTATATCGATAGTGGCATAAACCAATTTAGTGATGCGTTCAACTCAAACGTACATTTGACAGTTATAATAGGAACATAGTTTCTTTTTATTATTTTTTATTGTTAAAATCGTACAGTATGCAAGTAAACTCAAATGCAGATAAATTCCAAAGGAAACATTCATGAGGTATATTATATTTAGATATCAAAACGATTGTCGCATAAGCAGTCGACAGTTTATCAAAAATGTTGCCAAGTCGCATAATATGTATCTAAGGTATATAAGGTGTCACAGTTTTTACCTAAATTCTTCTGTTGATCATGATATTGAACTGAGCTGAAACGTCTAGAGAAAGTCCTGCTTCTCAACTTACGAGTACCTTTCTGTTTTTTTTATTGAAATTTTCTATCATTTGATAAAAATTAGGTAAACAAGCATGTTCAAGATTTAGCCCATTTGACTATTGAGATTACAGTGACGTTATTATAAAAAAGTTAACGTTTTAGCAAGCAGCAGGCGTTGCATTGAATTGACACATTAATTAAGCAAAGTCCATTCATCCATTGCAGCATTTAGTCTTCATGTGTTGTTTATTTGTTTAACACTTCGAAATTTAAAACCACCAAATGCACAGTCAAGTAACACATTACGCCGCCACTGGACAGCGGGCTAAGTACGGCGCCGCGGGCCGGGGGCCGATGGGAAGGGGGCCGGTGGGCCGGGGGCCGCTATCGGGCCGCGGGCGGGGCGGCGTCGGGCACGAGGTGGTAGGTGAGCCACCAGGACAGCAGCGGCTGCGTGATGGCCACGAATAACAGGAAGTACACTCGACGTTTGGTGCCGCCACCTGTTTGAGAAAAAGAATAAATATGGCGTCAATAGCGCAACGGTGTCGACGACTGATTTGTGTATTTACCATGAGTTTACATTAGGTGTGTTCGCTAGCGACTATAAAAAAATTACATAAAATGTATGGCAGATTATACAGCGCCCCTAGGGATTAAAATCAGGAACTAAAATTTTTATACATATAAAATTGATGCACTCGTTAGCGATCACATATTATTATAATGTGAACTTATGGTAAAGCTAAAATGCTGAATTAACTGATAATTCAAATACATCAGTTGTTTCGACCAGTTGGTGTCAAGTCAACTACTCTATTTAAATATAAATATCCTTGGACATTTTACACTGCGCTTCCAGTCCCAAACTAAGCAAAGCTTGTACTATGGGTACTAGACAACGGATATAAACATACTTAAATACGTTTTTTTAAATATCGATACCTCTGGGCTCAAAGGTCGTAAAGGACAAAGTACGACTTTTCAGGAGAAGCAAAAAACGATTTTTTATTTTTTTATTCGACAATAACTTTTTTGTTTTTTGAGCTATTAAAATATGACCTAAGAAGAAAGTGCTTAGAATTCACAGCATTTTCCGAGGAAGTATTGAAAAACTGGACTAGGGCAGAATTTACTGAGATAGATTTCCTTTACGCCCTCAAAATTACAATAAAAAGACCTTTACGCCCCTCAAATATTCGTCCTAGGCAAGTTACTCAGGGCGTAAGTCTATTTTTATTTTACAAAACTACAAAATCAAGGAAATAAAGGACAATTTACAGAGTTTTATAGGTTTTCATAGGTCGTAACGGAACACCCAGGTAAGGTATTATGCAAGAGCAAATTGATAATTTAGCTTAAATATTTAATGTTTTATGGTATTTGATGTGTAATACATTTCTTCACATATTTTTAACTAGCGGCCGCCCGCGACTTCGTACGCGTGGATCCCGTTTTACCCCCTTCATCTATCTTACGCGGTTTAGATTTTTTCATACAATTTTTTTTCCGCTAACTCCCGTTCCCGTGGGAATTTTGCAATATCCTGTTGTAACTAAGCTTTAAGTTTACTAAGATACCTGCATGCCAAATTTTAAGCGTCTAACTTAAGCGGTTTAGATTTTTTATACAAAAGGATTTTCCCGCTAATTCCCGTTCCCGTGGGAATTCCTAAGTATACTATAACCTGCCCAAGAGTACGAAGAATAATTGTACTATGTTTCGTTAAAATCCGTCGAGTAGTTTTTGTTTCTATAAGGAACATACAGACGGACAGACAGACAGACAGACAGACAGACAGACAAAAATTTTACTGATTGCATTTTTGGCATCAGTATCGATCACTAATCACCCCCTGATAGTTATTTTGAAAATATATTTCATGTACAGAATTGACCTCTTTACAGATTTATTATAAGTATAGATGAATTATAGTATTTTAAATGAAATAAATTAATTTTTCATGGCTTCAAAATTTAATGCACACAATTTATGAAACTATTATTTAAGCAAGCAGAAGTTTTGATATCTTTGAACTAGAAGAAATCATTTTCGATATAAGAGTAGTAGGAAGTTTTTCATTCCACTAAAGTACATCCACTTACTTTACTCTTACATAATACAGTTTTTAAAAGCCAATTATTTTTAATATAAAAATATAACTTCGAAAAAAGTGCATTCACGCTTTTTTGTACATTAAGTCTCAACTGACACCATAGTACATATTTTCCCATGTTAAGCGTAAATATTTTTCCTACTAGTTACACTTTATTAGCTGATCCAAATAACTTAAGAAACTATACTTATCTATATATATAAAAATGAAACCCGTTTCGCGTTGTCACGGCATCACGTGTGAACGGCTGAACCGATTTCGATAATTCTTTTTTTTAAATGTTTGTGGAAGTCCAAGGATGGTTCTTACGGAAAAAAATATTAAGAAAATCTCTACGCTAAGGCGGTACGAAGTTCGCCGGGTCAGCTAGTTTATTATAATTGTTACAGTCAAAACTCAAAAGAACGTTAATCAAAATTACTAGGAAATCATTAAAAACAATTGTAAAGCGTAGCATTTGTGTGACACATACACTTGAAAAAACATAACCCTCCTTCTGCAGTCGTGTAATAATGACACCTTATGGTACTACAGTAAGGTGACTTCTTTTTCTCATGTAGCTTTTTCATTTTTCAAATTTGTATGATGACTATCCTCACTTAATTAGGTAATACGTTATTTTATAGCATGTTTTCATTTTGTTAAATCATCTTTTAATAATCTTATACCTGACAAATACCTAATTTCGTCAAATATGAGAAATAATAAAAAGCATCATTACTTTACCCAATGTGGATGATGCAATCATTTTTTAATGTATAAATCACATAATCGTTACACTCTAAAATAGCTTTATTATATATTTTTAATGATTTTTAGTTCTTTCTTTAAGTGTTCTAAACGCACATCTATACTTATAATAAATCTGTAGAGAGGTCAATTCTGTACATGAAATATATTTTCAAAATAACTATCAGGGGGTGATTAGTGATCGATACTGATGCCAAAAATGCAATCAGTAAAATTTTTGTCTGTCTGTCTGTCTGTCTGTCTGTAAAACATTTGTATGAAAAAATCTAAACCGCGTAAGATAGACGCTTGAAATTTGGCATGCAGGTACCTTAGTAAACTTAAAGCTTAGTTACAACAGGATATTGCAAAATTCCCACGGGAACGGGAGTTAGCGGGAAAAAAAATTGTATGAAAAAATCTGAACCGCGTAAGATAGACGAAGGGGGGGTAAAACGAGATCCACGCGTACGAAGTCGCGGGCGGCCGCTAGTACTTAAATACAATAAGAAACGTCTATAAAATTTACCTACTCAGTTGTTTTAATATCCTCTCTTTGTAGATTTTTAAAATATTTTTTTTAATAATCTAAGGGCGTAATGGACAATTTATTTAGACTTTGGTATGAAAATTTGGGTTGTATAGGACAATAACTGTACTAAAAAATCAAATGGTATTTACATCCCAATTTTCACGATGAATTCTGTTTAGCTTATCAAATATGATGGGTCGTAAAGGCACTTTTTTTGAGAATTTCGACAACCTAAATATACAGATCGATAGAGAATTAAATTCTGAGTACAACTGTATAAAAAACTCATTTTCGGTATTTTGTCCTTTACGACCTTTGAGCCCAGAGGTATCGATATTTCTATTTATAGTTTGAAAAAATATGATGTTGTCAAAGACTTTAGAAGTAAACGTAGAGTAAGTAGCCTCACCGCCGGCGGGCTTGGCCCAGTTGTCTGCGTAGGGGTTCTCCGCGTAAGCAGGCGCGGCCGCGTACCCGTAGGCCGGCGCCGCGCCGCCGCTCGGGCCGCCCGAGCCCGTCAGCACTTGCACGCGGAGTGTCTTCACCTGCGGACGCATTACAGGATTTATAGACTAATCTAAATATATAAAAGGATCTACTATACAGGGTGTTAGGTAAATGGGTATATGAGCCGACACTAGCCCATGTTAACATGGTCATATAAATGGTATGGTGAAGTCAGAAAATTGATATCTTCATTTTAATTATTTTAATTTTCATACAAATCGGATTTTATAAAATTTATTTTGTATGAATATAAAATAAAATAAAATGATGATATCAATTTTCTGACTTCACCATACCATTTATATGCCCATGTTAACATGGGCTAGTGTCGGCTCATATACCCATTTACCTAACACCCTGTATAAAAATAAGTCGGGTTTTCCTTCCTGACGCTATAACTCCAGAACGCACGAACCGATTTCCACGGTTTTGCATTCGTTGGAAAGGTCTCGGGCTCCGTGAGGTTTATAGCAAAGAAAATTCAGGAAAAATTTAAAGGGGATAAAACGGGATCCACGCGTACGAAGTCGCGGGCGACCGCTAGTCAATAATAAAACAGAAAATATATATATGTAATTCATCATGATCATTTCAGCCATAGGACGTCCACTGCTGAACATAGGCCTCCAGCAACGACCTCATAAAGGTAGCGGGAAGGCGCTGGATGCAGGCCGCCACCAACCGGCCATTGTGGAAAGTATAATGTAATTATTATTTTTAAATTTTTAAAAGGAAGGAAAATGTATTTTTTTTATTGGAACAATCGAATGTGGACTGGTAAAGCACATGTTTATGAGCTGAATTAAATGATGAATGAAAATTAAATGTTACATGATTCATAAATCAGCCCAAAATTTAATAGTCAACTAAAAAGAAGCATGAGGAACTGCACTAGTTGCTTAACTTCAACCTTCAACAATACACCATGAACTCACCAAAAAGTACGACAGCGCTAAACTGCTGTAAAACAGCCAGCAGTAATACCCCGTCCGTCCCAGCAGCAGCCCAGCTAACACGCTGCCGATCATGGCGCAGTACTTGTAGCCCGAGAACGCCAGCAGGTCGAGCGTCTTCAGGCTGGTGCTGGTGTTGGTGATGTACAACGTCACCAGGTATAAGATCATCTCGAAGAAGATGTATGCCAGAGCACTTGATGCTTGGATGCTTATTTGTTCGGGCGAAAAGCGGTGCTGGAGACCTACAAATGGTTGTGGATTAAGCGCCAATTACTAGGAGTTTATCGTAGTTGGATTTTGAGTTCAAGTATATTCATCAAGACCACATTGTAAACGGTCTCATACATTAATACATTGTGTGTATATCAGGAGTGGCCAACTTGGTTAGACATAAGATCTACTGTTTACTAACGAAACCCTGGGCGATCTAACACTTACACTTACTTGAAATCTTAAATGGAACACAATCATGTAGTATTTTTTGCCTTGCCACGATCGACTGGAATAATATTCGCAATCGACCGGTTGATCGCAATCGACCGGTTGGCCACCCCTGGTGTATATAAATTGCGTCATCTTAATTTTCAGGCATGATGACGATGACGTAATATGATGGCCAAGCCAACCTGCAAGATGGTTTGGATGTATCGTGTCTCAATTAATACATATAAAAGATGAAATAATATGTCAAAACATTTGCGACATAAATTATTGACTGTTTGATTTTTTTTATGTGCCTTGGCGCCTGTAATCATTGACGGGTACTTCCGAAGTTTCCGAACTATGCAGCTACAGCATTTTGTTGAGAATTCAAAAACCTCTGTTTATTAAACAGTTGTGGAAACAACTACTCTTAGGCCCAGAACAGACGGTGAAACGCAACTGCAACTTTGTGATGATTCTGATGAATGAAACTGAAAGTTTCAAACTGGTCGCGTCATGTGTGGTCTCTCAACGGACGCTATGACAGAAACTTAGATGCAACTCAAAAGTAACTAGCAGTTGCAGTTGCGTTTCACCGTCTGTTCTGGGCCTTAGTGGAAGAGTTTAATTAGTAGTTGTAGGTGGACTCACCGAGCACGAATCCGGTGAGCAGTACGTAGGTGACGTAGCCCATGGACGGGATGTAGAGGTCGGGCGCGTTGAGGTCAAAGCGCGGCTGCACCGGCGACTCCTGGTCGTACTTCAGCATCCATTCCTGCCACCACAAGCATTTTACACTCGGTAAGCGCTCCAGAAGACTATGCTCGGTGTTTCTTTACGAGATCGAATCAGAAATGAGGAGATCCGTAAACGAACTAAAGTCGCTGACATAGCCCGACGGATTAGCAAGCTGAAGTGGCAGTGGGCAGGGCACATAGTAGTAACTGACGGCCGATGGGGCAGCAAGGTTCTGGAATGGAGGCCGCGTACCGGAAAACGCAGCGTGAGACGTCCATTGATAAAGGTAGCAGGAAGGCGCTGGATGCAGGCCGCTACCAACCGTGCGATGTGGAAGTCATTGGGGGAGGCCAATGTTCAGCAGTGGATGTCCTGTGGCTGAAAAGATGATGATGATGAAGTGCTCCAGTGCGTAGAGCGTACGCTCGTAAGTAGGTGTCGCTAAAATAACTATTAAGATGCCTTTTAATTTCGTTTAAGCGGTATAAACGATTTTTTTTATTTATAAGCCTTGTATTTATTTTATTTTTCATTTATAAATTAGGTTTAGCTTAATGCCATTTAATTTAGGGTCAATGTGTAATAATGGCATTTTTACAAGGCACAATGTTAACTGGCAGAGAATGCCCAATGGCATTAAGTTTGCCTTATGTACCAAACCAATTATGGTATTAAAGTTAGATGTTAAATGTTGGATTGATGACAAAAATTGACTCACAACAATTAAATACATTCAACTACAAATTAAGCTAATATCCAGTGAATGTTAATAGGAAAGTGTAGTAATACTACACTGACTCCTTGGGGCTATTAAATACTAGTTACCTTAATTAACTAATAACTTATAATGATAAGGCATGTACAAATGTTTAAATTTCAGGCCTGGAAATCAGCACTAGCAATGCTTTGAATTAAGTTGGTTAAGGAATTGAAAATGTCCTAATGTGCAACTTCATTATTTCAAATGGTTTTGTCCTATTTTTTTTCTTATTTACTATCAAAGTTCAACACTATTACTAACTACAGTGATAAGTAATATCATTTGACCTTAATTTTTATCAAAATCTGAATACTCAAAGTGGTAGTTTTTTGTTTATAAATTCATTATCATTTAAACTCATTTAAATAAGTTTGTAGAGTGCAACTACAACATTTTATGCAGTAACAAATATTTTTAAACTTACCTTATGAGTGAACGGAAAAATGATAAGTAGCAACTTTTTTAACACGTATCTCGTGTCCACTGCGAAGTAGTACCGCAGCCGGGACACAGGCACGTACTTGTTGATCTCCCGCTGCACCACCTCCCGTCCCTGTGCAGCCAGCTGATTTCCGTATTGATAAGCCATGTCCTGGAAACACAGGGTTACTTTCAAAATATGTATAAAACTTTTTTGTGCAGGGTTGGTACTTGATGCATTTATACCCCAGATGAGTTGCCAAGGCTTTTTAGTTCTTTACATTCCAAAGCAACTTCAATCAATCAAGCCAATACATTTATGTATGCAAAATCTATTTACTTACTTGAACAATTGGCTGCTGTAGCATAGAACCTAATTGGGCAGGAGATGCTATCGGTGACTGTGGGAAGCCAAAGCCATAACCTGAGGAGAGGGAAGCCAAATAATATTAAACCTGGATAATTATCATCATATATCAGGTTATGATTTATAATCAGGACTTTAATTTCATTAACATGAATAACATCTGTTTCAGTCAATTTATAGGTTGAAGTTTAATTCAATCACAGTTTCATTGTATTAATTCAAAGTAGTATGACTGGCCAACTTACTGGGAGGGGGAGAAGGTGCCACAAAGTCCTGAGTGGTTTCCAACTGGATTCCTTCCTGATACGGAGGCGGTGGGCCGGCTGGTGGGTACCCCGCGTTGAAGCCCGGCGCAGGGCTGAAGGCCGGCGTGGGCGACGGAGCCCCCATCGCCGCCACATCGCTCACCCGCTTCGCCTTCCTGATACCTCCTCCGCCACCTCCTGATTGCCCAACTAAAACAAAACTTTGGTCATCATCACAGCACAAACCCCTAACACATTTTTACACTATAAATCACCTTACCGTTTCTGGAAGCATTGAAATTCATCTTGTCTGGTATTTAACACTTATTCAGAACGTGAAGACATAATATTACGATTAATTAACCCAATTTATTTCGTATTTCGCTGCTTGAAACACATCACCAACTTCCTTTTTGACACAAGCTGACATTACGAAAAATGACATATTTGTCATGACATTTTGCGTTTCGTTCGTTATTTCAATTAAATGTTTTAAAGGAAATTGTATTCTCGGTACGTACGATGGGGTGAAAGCAACTAATCGTTAAATTAGTGGTTTCCAATGATTTTGACAGTCATGGTCAACTATTTGTCAATTTTGACATTGACATGTAGTTGTATTTATTTGCGATTTATTTCTCTGGGCAATTGGTCGCTATTGTTTCCCTGTTTCGTGAATTATTTGCGTATTTCATTAATATGCCCTAATTAATTCACCATAAGTTGTGGTTTACCCGTTAATTCCATCCATTTCGTTCGACAGCCATGGCGTTGACTAACGTGCTTCTGGCGAGCCAGATCGCTGGCTACGTTATAGGCTTTATATTCTCCCTCTGTATTATTGTGCCTATGAGCATGCACCAGGATGAGTTCAAGTAAGCTTTCAATAACCGTTTAATCTTAATTAAAGTTTTGCAGACTCCTACACAAATCATCTTTTTTGTCTTGTGACTAGACTATTTCTCCATTCTTTCAGTGTGCTAAATTTTGGTTCATATTAACTCAAACAAATCAATGTTAAATTCTGTATACCTTTATCTATGATAAGAGATCTCTGATTCATAAAATGTCAGTATATTTCAGATGTAAAGTGCGTGCTTTGGTTCCAGCGGCCACTGCCTGCTGTTCTCCAAGGGCGAGTGGCAGGAGTTGGACGGCCAGCTGCTAGTGGAGTGGGCGGCGCGCGGCTACTGCGATTACGTCATCGTCGTGGGCGTCATCATGTTCATCATCTGCTGCATTCAGATATACAGGTATGACCACCTAGTTTTTTGTTTGAAACAGATCTTAATTAGGTAAATGGAAGTGATGATAAGCTCTCACAATTAACCATTGACTCAAGTCCTAAATGTTCCCAAGTTATACCTAAGAGCAGAAACTTATGAGAAACAAATACCTCATACAATTACTTTTCTGTCACATAACTGAAGTCCCACTTTCTCATTATTATCTGTTCTCCTGATAAAAACTGGTTTAGTAACTTGCATGTTCTGTTGTAGGTTGTCGGTGTTAATGTACAAAGGGTCGGACAGCTCGTTCCTGTCTGCATTCGTGGAGGCAGTCGCCTGCGTGCTGCTCTGCCTCCTGGTGGTGGCTGCAGCTGTGCTCATCACGCTCGGCTTCATGAACTGGTGCCAGATTATAGTGGAACGGTTCCCCAGGTATTGGCAATATAATAGATAGTTACCGCCAGAATTAGCAATTATGATTTATCCTTAGTAGATGCTAAAGCATGTTAATTTAATAGTAAATAATAAAAACATCAATTCCTGTATATTGATGATGTATAGCAATATCACAAGTGGTATGAAGGAAATTAACTAATTAAAAATATTATTATTTCAGTTGTGAAGATGCAGCTGGACAGGATATCGACAAAAAAGATAAAATAAAAACTAATTGGTTCTACATGGAAATGGGCACCATACAAGTGAGTTTCCTCCTCTATAATAATTACAGTTTCCTTATTTTGTTTATTACCATTTATAGATGATAATGGTTAACGGTCATTATTTTCCTTTATCATAATAATTAGCCTAACTGATAATTAGTATGCTTTGTTTTAATATAGCTATTTATTTATTTATTTATTATAGCTTTGTATTCCACATTTTTACAGTTTGATTCAATTAATCTATATCTCTTGTTTGTGGCCCCACTTGGGTAAAAGTTTAATATAGCTAATCCAATTTAATTTAAAGTTAATCATAGATACTCTTACAACATGTCTGAAAGATATCTTCAGAGTAATTCTCTATACAAAAGATTTTCAAAATGATTTTCATCATAATACTATGTAATTTTCATTCTAAAATGATTTGTCTGCTTCTAGTTCGGTGCGTGGGGAGCATTCGCGACGTCGGTGGGGCTGGCGGTGTTCTCCACGCTCAAGGTGTGCCGCTACCACCAGCTCCAGAACATACAGGTATGCATCTGAGTCTTTACATTATCCATAAATCAAAGAATAACATTCTTTTATTATTCTGCTTTGATTAAAAGTTGGGAGCCCTATTTGTAGTTGTCACGTTACAACATTGCTTATCTTACGTCATAGCATGACGCTGCGCGTATCGTGTTATGTGAGAGCGGTTTCGCACTACATCCGATCTAAATCCGAGATAAATGGTCCGGTGTAATCGTAGAACTATTTGCATGGTAGTTACGCTAGAACCGATGTCAGATTCCCAAGTAATTTTCTAAACCCGTGTTGTGACAAATTCGAATCGGAGCTACTGCGAAACCGCTCTAAGAGCCCACATAGTCCAGTCTATATGGGCTCTCAGACTCGACTATATGGGCAGAATGTTTTTGAGAGGAGCCCCGATTACGGTCATATTTAACGTCTCCAATCCGGACACGCTTCTCGATTCTGCTATACGATTGGTCGTTCAACAGCGTACGTCAGCTGTTTTGACCAATCGTATCGCAGAATCGAGAAGCGTGTTTAGCGTTTGGATTGGAGACGTTAAAAAATACCGTAATCGGGGCTCTGAATGTTTTACAATCGCCTGTTTCGTAGCAGGAGTCGATGTACCGCGAGCGGCAGCGGCTCGTCAACGAGAGCGAGTCGCCGGGCGCGCCCGACGGCCGCTCCACGCCGCCGCTGCCCGAGCCCGAGCCCTAGGCCTCTGCTACAGGACAGGCCTGCTATACTGCGCTCATTAATCTACATCCTCTAAGTGATATTCAGATCTAGTAAGTAATTTGTCCGAATGTGAAACTTCAGCAAGCGACACACTGAGTCTGAAGTTCTGAACCATATAATGTATCTCTATGTAAGAATAGAAAGAGTCAGTTATTAATTACTAAGACAAAATACGATATCTTTTTCCAGGTTTAATAAATCAACCATATCATGTTCACAACCACAAAGGTACTGGAAATTATATTATGCCCATTATTAAACTAAAAATAGTTAAATGTATAAAAATCAATACATACCTAATATGACATGTAATTTTAGTGTACAAAGTAAGTTTTATTTTAAGAAAATTTACAATATTATTTCAAGACGTATAGTTCATGATCTCACTTATCATTTCGGCTTATAGCTTTTGATGATTTCCAATCCATTTATTTAGTAGAATATATAATCATAATGAATTCACCATTTTAATGTTATCAAAGATGATTTAAAATTAAAGTGAAATCCAAATGATCATCCATCATAACCATTGGTTGTTTATTTATAAAATGTAAAAATAGATTTTATATTGACATACCTACTTAATATGTTTAACATTAAAGTTTTGTATGTATGTATTTTAGGAATACATATATTATATCGCCGCCACGTGGTGTGCTTATTTGTATGAGACTGCGGAGGCCCGCGCTTCGACGGCCATTTCATACAAATATCACCAGACTTTTTGATTTGTTGCTAAAAATAAATGCAAAGATATATTGTGGCCTTTGTTAGTTTATGTTAGAATTATGTATATTTCAGTAGCATCTTCAGAGTTTTCTTAGCATTATTTAGCAACAAACAAGTCATTATTAAATTATTTAACTTGTAGATATAACATTGTTAATATTTGAATGAATTAATCATTGTGTAGAGAAGGCGTTATTGTACAGCCGCGGTGCTAAGGCACATGAAATGTACATCAGAAATCTATCCAATTATCTCTGTTATAAAGATCTAAGATTTATTAAAAGCATTTATAAATACAATCTTGAATTTTATTCATAAGATTTGAGCGTTGGCGTTGTTAGAAAAATACTATATCCTACCGAATAATAACAGATAACCTACAAGCACTGATTCAGTCTTGGTGAGCGTACTTTTACCTACAATAAGATGGGGTCACACTTGGGTTGCCAGGTGTCCGGCTTTAGCCGGATATGTTTGGCTTTTTACGGTTTGTCCGGCCTGTCCGGCTTTTGTTAGGCTTTTTATTTGGTTGCTTTCAAATATAAAAATTTATTTGGCTAGAAGAATTTTCAAACTAGTAACAGCAAGCTGACCTCAGACGATCCCTATAGTACAGAAGAAAGTGCAATAATTTAAATAAATAACTACTTTTAACATACCAAACGAGTTCGATCTTTTTGATCTCGTGCGGAAAATAAAGTCACCACGTTTTTGGCACACAAAGAGGGGTCTTACTCAGTTGAAAAATATACATATTGAAAAAGTGAATTTATTTTCCACTCGAGATCGAGCGCAACGTGTTCTGTAACGTGTCGCCAACGCACGTAAATCGTTCACGTATCGCCGAGTCGGATCGGGTATTCATCATCTACTCATTTTGGACAACGGGGCAGCTCGGAACCGGCGGGGTCGGGGTCGGGCCCGGCGGCAGGCCGGCGTGCTTGCGCTCCACGTGCACCTTGAGGTAGCGCAGCTGCGCGAACTTCAGCGGGCACGCGGCGCAGGCGTGCGCGGCGCGCGTGTGCGTGCGCGCGTGGCGCAGCAGGTCGGCGCGCACGCTGAAGGCGCGGCCGCACGCCGAGCACGCGTGCGCGCGCGCCGGCCGGTGGCGCGCCGCGTGCCGGGCCAGGTGCGCGCGCCAGCGGAAGGCGCGGCCGCACTGCGCGCACGCCCAGCGCCGCACGCCCGAGTGCGCCTGCGCGTGGATGTACAGCGCGGCGCGCGAGCGGAACCGCTTGGCGCACTGCTGACACTCGAAGCGGCGCTCGGCCGAGTGCACGGCGGCGTGCTGCGCGAGCCCGGCGCGCGTGCCGAAGCGCTTGCCGCACACGTCGCACTCGTGCTCGCGCGCGCCGCGGTGCGCGTGCTTCATGTGGTAGAAGTAGCTGGACGACGCGGTGTACACCTTGCCGCAGGTCGGGCACGTGCGCGGCTTCTTGTGGCTCTTGACGCTCGCGCTCGGCGGCGGCGCCGGCGCCGCCGGTGGATTCTCGTCGTTTCCGGCGGGCGGGCCGCTCGACTCGGCGGGCGGATCGATCTTGTCGACGGGCGTTTCGCTCGGACCGACGACGACGACGCTCTCGGCCGTTCCGATCGGCGCCCCGGGCGCCTCGACGTCCCCGATCCCGGAGGAGTCGACCTCGGCGTCGATCGTCGGCTGGCCGTCCTGCGAGTCCTCGATCGCCTCGAAAACCGACTCGGGGAGCGGACCGAACCCGTACTCGGCGTCGCTGTGGTCGGAGAACTCGTTGTCCTGGGGATCGCTCTCGCTGTCCGGGGTCCGCCGCACGTCGCCGACTCCGGTGCCGCCTTTTCTCCCGCCCCTCTCGTCGTTCGCGTTCTCGTCCTTCGCCTCCGGTTTCCTCCTTTTGACCCTCCTCACCCTCCGGACCGGCTTCGGCTTCTTTTCGTGCCTGGCGGCGTACTCGACGGCGTGCAGCGACATGTGCAGGATGAAGTCCTTGCGGTCGACGAAGGTGTCGCACTCGTCGCAGTGGAACAGGTTGTCGGCGTGCGCCGTGAGCAGGTGGTCCTTGAGCGCGGGCCCCGCCAGGCGCGCGCGGCAGTAGGCGCAGCCCGCCGGGTACTGCGGCGGCTCCAGGCCGCGCACCACGAAGTCGGCGATCTCAGTGAACCTGCAACAGAGCGGCGGGTCAGGGCGCGTGGGAGCGCGCGTGGCGGGCGAGCTGGGCGCGCAGGCGGAAGGCGCGGCCGCAGGCGCAGGCGTGCGGGCGCTCGCCGGTGTGCACGCTGGCGTGCGCGCGCAGCTCGGCGCGGCGCTTGAAGGCGGCGGGGCAGCGCGCGCAGGCGTGGCGGCGCGCGGCGTGCGAGCGCGCGTGCATGCGCAGCGCGGCGCCGGACTTGCACGCGGCGCCGCACGCGTCGCACACGAAGTCGCGCGCCGCCGCGTGCGAGCGCGCGTGGTCGTCGAGGTGCGCGCGGCGCGTGAAGGCGGCCGGGCAGGTGGCGCAGGCGTGCGGGCGGCGCGCGGCGTGCAGGCGCGCGTGGCGGGCCAGGTTGCCGGCGTCGGCGAAGGCGCGCCCGCACGTCGCGCAGCTGTGGCGCCGCTCGCCGCGGTGCGCGCGCGCGTGCCGCCGCCACGAGCCCGCCGTCACGCTCCTCTTGCACGCGCGACACGTCGCGTAGCGTTTGCCGTCCTCGCCGACGAACACCTCCGCGGGCTCGTCGACGTCCTCCTCCGGCGCGTCTCCGGTCTTTTCCGATTCCGGGCCCGTTTCGGGTCTCGGGCCGGTCGGCGGGGCCGGCGAGCCCTCGGCCCGTCTGGAAAGGGAAATCCGCGTGAGGGACCGCTCGGGAGCACGCTCGAGAGCGTGAAGTGAAAAGCGAACGTCGATCGAAACGTATATTGAATCACAACGTCGACAATCGTCTAGGGAACGCTAATAATTCGCCACGTGGGCGTAGACCGGCGGCGGGGCGAGGTCGCGCGGCGGCTCGGCGGGCGGGTGCAGGCGGCGCGCGTGCAGGCGGAGCGCGCGGCGCGTGCGGAAGGCGGCGCCGCAGGGGCAGGCGTGCGGGCGCGCGCCGGCGTGAGCGGCGGTGTGCGCGGCGAGCTCGTGTCGCTCGCGGAAGGCGCGCGGGCAGCGGGCGCAGGCGTGCGGGCGGGCGCCGGCGTGGCGCAGCGCGTGGCGGCGCAGGCCGGCGCGCAGGCGGAACTCGGCGCCGCAGTCGGCGCAGCGGTGCGGGAAGTGCGGCAGGTGCGTCTTGCGGTGCGCGTGCAGCGAGCCGCTCTGCGCGAACCGCTCGCCGCAGGCGGCGCAGGCGTAGGGCCGCTCGCCGGTGTGGACGCGCAGGTGCTGCTTGAGGTTCTGCGAGTTGGCGAAGCTGCGGCGGCACAGCGCGCAGGCGAGGCGGCGCGCGCGCTCGTGCGTCTCGGTGAGGTGGCGCGCGAGCCCGCCGGGCGCGCGGAACTGCTTGCCGCACACGTGGCACACGCAGGGCCGCTCGCCCGTGTGGATGCGCTGGTGGAACACGTACGTGTGCGACGAGCTCAGGTTCTTGCCGCACAGCTGGCACGTGTAGTACGCCTTCCCGTCGATCCTGGTGCGCACCCGGCTGAGCTCCAGCCGCGTCTTCTCGTCCATTCTGTCCTTCCTCATGTTGCAGTCGGTGAGGTCGTCGTAGTTGTCTACGTTGCGGTCGTCGGTTTTATTTTCGTCGTCGCTCGCGATCTCGGAATCGCTCGACGCCGCGAGTTCGGGGTGTTTCGTTCTGTGCGACGAGTGAACGCCGACGAAGTGGTTCCTGAAATCTACGAGCGCGTCGTAAAAGTTCTTGTAGACGTCTGCCGCTTTTTTGCTGGCTATACTGGACAGGGGTTCGTCGTCCTCGTTGTCGGATCTGTCGCTCCCGTCGCCGGGGCTATCGCTCCGGGGGTCATCGTACGACCCGTCGCGCTCGTTACGTCCCGTTTCGACCTTAATCCGGGAGTGCCACCTGCAACAAATAACCCGGTTACTTCGCGTGCTTCTTGTGCGTGCCTACGTGGTAGTTGAGGTGCGTCCTCTTTCTGAACTTCTTGGGACAGAGGTGGCACTCATATTTTCTTATGTCTAAATGCATTTCTATGTGTCGGTCGAGGGAGTTCTTCGATCGGAAGGACTTGGAGCATCGATCGCACGGGTAGGGCTTCTCCCCGGTGTGGATGCGCGAGTGCACGTCTCGGGCCACGCGGGAGTGGAAGGCCTCCCCGCAAGTCGTGCAAACAAAGTTTAAAATGCCCGCATGAGCTACTTTTCTGTGGTTGTTCAAGTTGCTCGGGCTGCTGTAGATCTTGTGGCACTGGCCGCAGGCGTACTTGACGGTGACGTCGCCGTGGCTGCGCATGTGGTTGAACATGTTGTACTTGTTGGAGAACACTTTGTTGCACTCCGAGCACACGGCCGGGATGAACTTCTGGTTTCGATCTTTTTTCTCACTCGCTCTTTCAGGTTTCTTCGGCTTTTCTCTCTCTTCGTAATGAGCTTGTGAGATGTGGTCTTGAAGAGCTTGTATCGTTTCGGTTTGGAAGCCGCAGGTTCGGCAGGTGTGTTTGGTTTCGTCGACGGTCCGCGTCACGTGGCAGTCTTGCAGATGTTTCACGAACGTTTTCTTGGACTCGTAAAAGTTGTCACAGCAGATCACCCCGTCTTCTATCGTCAACTCGATGTGCGTGTTCAGATGGTTCAACAGTCGCGCCATGGTGGAAAATATGCTTTGACAGAATGGACAATAGAGATTTGGTAAGACTTCACATTTATCATTAGAATCGGATTCTACATCTCTGTCAGAATTTTCACATATCAATGTTTCTTCAAGTGTTATGTAGTTAGCAATAAACTTTTTAACGTTTGCATAGTTGGATATTTCAGACTGGTGGGTAGATTCGAGATGATACGCCAGCTGCTCTATATTGCTTGAGGATGGGCAGTTTGTGCATTTTAGGCAAACAATCTGGGTGTCCAGGTTATCTTCAGTAATTATTGAGTAGTGACTGAGTAATACATCTTTTAATATGGTACAAAAATTTGATGATGACCTGTAATTTTACACATAAACAATTTTGGAGATTTTTAAAGATTACAATATTACATCAGTCAGGAGTAAAAAAATAAATAATTAGAAAATGTTATACTATTACATTAATATCTAATACATTTCCATCAGTTATTCCATCAGATAGTATTTTTAGTGTAATTTATTATAACTTAAAACAACTAGACACAAATGATACAATTGATACCTACTTGTTTTGTTCTTGTTCTGAACTTTCTTCAATATCTTTAAGGCTAGATTTGGATTCCTGAAACAATAAAAAAAACTTTTCCACGCTGCCAATAGATAACACACTAAAAATTAAAAATCTAGGGGTCAATAATTTATTTCTTCAGACAAAGCTGAATCATGTAAGGAGGGGAGCATCTCTAGAAGTGGGTTTTTGCAGGCCCAAAGGATACTGGAAGAGGCATTTTCTTCAGCATTGAATTTGCCAATAGTTGCATTTTTGGTACATGAATAAATTAATAAATAGTTACCGTAATAGTTTCAACAGGCCTAATGCTGTCTGCTTTGGCAGCGGCGACTGCCAACCGCGTGCGAAGGGCCTCATCGGCCTGTACGCAGCACTGCACTAGCTCGTGCCACGCCAAGAGAGTGTTGGCACATTGGTAGCACACCACTCGCGGGAGGACATCCGTCTCCGATACCTGTACAATGTTATAAATAAAATTTTATGAGCTATAATGTAGATTTTTAACATCATTATCATTCAATAGGTCAGCCTAGTAACAATTACGTAAAAACCTAGTATCTGGTTAATCAAACTAGATTAGAAACCTAGCTAGGGTATTATGCAGTACTAATATTATTTTATTTTTATGCAAAACAAGGCAGGTGATTGACTGCAATCACACCTGATGTTAAGTGAGATGCAGACTGGGATGGTACTATCTGCACTTTAAGAGCCTATTCATGTCCACTTATCTTGAAGTAGGTAAGTATTCAAGATTTCCTATTATACATTTTACATATTTTTTCTATAATATCTGGCTTATAAATAAAGAGAAAAAATCCTACCTGAATAGGCAAATGCTTGTGTATTTTATCAGCCAAATTGTTCTGGACGCCCTCCCCGGCGAATATGGGGATAACGAACTCCGTGACTGTGGCACAGGTGCGGCAAACTGTGGAGAAGTCTTCCACATCTGCAAGTAATTAGATTTATATTTAAAAAACCCTAACTCTTAACCTATTAAATTAACTATTTAGGCACTGGACCAAGTTATTTTAGCATGCATGCATACCTTTATCAAAGTTTTTCACTAGCTAGCTAATAAATAAAAATTAGTATGCAAATAAGCCCATTTCTCTGTTGTCCTCAGAGGTAAAGTACTGATGATAAAAAGGTCTTAGATAAAAAGGTAAACAAATAGATACAGTGCTAATATTTCATGAGGCAATATAGGTAAACTAATATGTTTGTATTGTATCATATTGTATGGTGGTAATAACCAAAAAATAATGCTAATCAAAACAAATGGAAGTCGTTAGAATTTGTTACCTTGCGGTGGAACTGAGGCCTGCTCTAACTTCTGAGCTGCTGTAGAAGACTGGGTTTCAGTCGGGGTAAGCAGAAATATTTGTTCAGTTTCGTTGTTCATTTCTATTTATCTCTATTTTTGGACCTATTAACATTTTTCTTTAATTTTTCTCACGTACACACACTACGCACTGCAGGTAGATTGTGACATTTACGTTCCATTTTCTGTAAATCAAATATTCACTAACATATTATTTCTTTCGACAATGCATGGGACTATTATTACATATAAATCAAATAAACAATAAACTCATTGTTATAAAACAAATACAAAGTTTAATTTTTATTGTCCAAATATGATCTTGTTTAAAATTTTAATGTGAATTTGAAAATTAGTAATTAAAAAAAAAACCACTATGTGACACGGAACGTATTATGCAGCTGCTGGCAGCTGCTCTCTGCTCAATGGCGCGAAAAAAATGAAAACAAAAGGCAAGCGGCAATCACACGCACCCTCCGTCTAGCAAAAAACAATAACGAACTTTTAAGCATAGATAGAAGGCAGAAAAACATGTAAGTTTATCAGAAAATCAGTTTTATTTTGTCATTATTTATTCGATAAGACTAACGATTAATGTATTTCAGGGTTTCGCGATGCGTTTTGCTACGGCTCGTCCTACCGCCACTACCGCCGGAGACACCATCATCGCCTTGTTCTTGTACGTCTGGATGACTTGCTGCAACAAAAATGTAAGGTAATATTTTATTTCTTATTTATTTGCTTTCGTATTAACGACAGGTATAGGTAGTATAGTATCTACCTTCTTATTTCTTAAACTAACATGGCGCACGTGTTCTATAAGCGCACGTGTGACTAGGTATACACACTTATTGATTGAAGAGCTCATCATCATCATCAACAACTACTTACTTAAATTCGCATTAGGCTCTTTATGCCATACTATTAGGCTAGTCAACTTACCAGCACTAGCTTGATAAGAAACACAGCGAACGTGAGGAAGGAGATAGTCATGAGCGCGCTCTCCGAGGAGGGTATCTCGACGTGGCCGCGAGGGCTCGCCGCGGCTCGTCTCTGCCGCGAGTGGACTGATTCGTCGTCAGGCCATGCTGTGTCTATCCGTTCCGCTGTAATTTAACCAAATACCAAAATTAGGAGTATTATGTTACCTGTTTCACATAAAAGGAATAAAATCTTAGGTGAGTAAGAAGTTGCGATAATACAATTCGAACTTGCTTGGAGGAAACCTGAGCAAATGCCTTAACAGCTTGATGCAAGTAAATCCTTGAGAGTCGATGAAATAATTTATTAAAGGTTCCCCACTCACCAATGTTTGCTAGGATTGTGTTCTTCAAATTGGTCAAGTACCTTGTCTTACTACTGACACTTCGTCTTGTATTCTTTCTTATAGTGTCAGCAACAACTTTCATGAAAGTCATTAGATTTTGTAGTGAATTTGCTTTACTGTTATTTGATGCTTCAGTTTCTGGTCCGGAATTACTTTCATCAGAATTAAAATCTTCTGTTCCGGAAGAATTAGGATCTTCACTTTCATCGGCAACTGTAGCATCATTATCATCATCTTCAAGTTTTTCATTTACATATTCAGAGTTTGGTAGTTTAGTTTTGATAAAACTACCGTGGCGATCTAAATTATCATCTGTTCCCGGGAATTTTACTCTTGTGTTGGCGTTTGAATTCTGTGCAAGTTTATTTCTTTGCGACACATTTTCGGTGGTACCTTTTTCAGACTGTATGCCGGAATTTGAAAGTTTGAACTTATGAATATCATTTCGTCTTGTGTCAGATATTTCATCATGCTCCTTATGTTCGCCTGTCTCAGATGTGAAAAGAGAGTTCCGGTTACCTTTGTTAGAACTGAAATCTGTTAAGTGTGGTCGTAAAGTGACATTATTGTTACGTTTTACGACAGGAAACTTAAAATCATCTTGAATATCATCAGTATTTTGATTTTTAGACACAGGTTTACTGAAACTAACCCGATCCAGTTCGTGTGAAGGTCCTTTTTTCCTATTATTCAAAATTGTGCTAGTTCTTTCGTCCTTATTTTTGTTTTCTTGAAATATTTGTTTAGAATTTTGAAAGTTTAGTTTTTCAATGTTAGATACACTGTGTTTGTATGAAGGGTTATGGCGTTCACTTTCAGGGACACTATTTATTTTATGTTGCTGAATTTCCATCAAGTCGGTATGTGACACACTTTCACTAGCATAATTCTTATTTGCAGGCTTGATATTTTCTTCATTCAAAGTGTTTTTCACTGGATTCACTGTCAAGCTTGGTGCTTTTATGGGACTACTGTCCAACTGCACGCGCTGCACGCTGCCTATCTTTGGCACTTTGTTGACATTGCCTCTGGACCACGGATGTTCAGTTAAGGATTGGTTGGGGTAGATCTTGGTTTCTTTCGTGGTTTTCTCGAAGGACTCCGTCGCTGTTTCGACAGGTCTGAAGTGGTGAGGTCGCGTTGGTTTTCTCACGTGGTGCTGGGATATCTCCACCCACTCGCAAAGGGCAGGCGCGACGAGCAGCAAAGTTATGAACATGATTGTCAGTCTGAGGCAGCGGGATCGAGTGAGCTGTCTTGTGACACGTCGCGCTTCAGATGATACTCGACTGTTAGGCGAAGAGGCGCGCAACCTTTTTATCTGACTGTGGAAATGAAATCGTTTGAGTAGGTGACGTGTTAAGGTAGTTTGCCATAAATGGAATGGAGTTTTTGACGCATGATGGGATAATTTCATAGAGGGCTATTTTTAATATTACTATATCGTCTGAAACTTGTCTTACTTTTATTTATAAACCAGAATTTATTTAGCCATCTCATCGCAATGTGCGTTGTTCTACAACCGTCACATGCGCGGGCGCCTATTTTCCGCTCCATGCGCCGGCAAACTGCCTGCGTGACCCGAAGATGAGACAACTTTAATAGAGTTGCAATGCAACTAATACAACTCGACAGTTTACTTCACACATTAGAAAAAAAAACATACTGGGTATATTATACTTATGCCAATAATTTTCGAATTATTGTAGGATATTTGAATTTTCGTTGTTCACAATAATGGGGAAAAATAGCGTTTAATTTTAAATTAATGCCGTTAAATACTAAAGTAGACTGTTTTATTGCGTTTTGTTTCATTTTCAGGCAGATTGATAGGAGAAAGATAGGAGAAAATGAGCTCGATAAGATTGAAAAAAAAAAAGTCATTTTATAAGTCCAAAACGGCATTTATTTAAATAATGAATAGTAACACAATTGTAAATGGATTTCGCCAACCCCGTAACATCAACAGGTGGAGCAGTGCGTTATGTCGTGTGTTGTTTACACTATTATGACATCAAGTTATTTAGTACAATACTATAGATTGTTTGTGAACAGTTTATTAAGTTGAACGTTATCGACTAGTAGTCAAATAATATTGTCATTTTCTCAAAAATAGATTCCATCACTTCTTGCTATACGAACACCCATATGTAAATTATTAAAATGATACACAACACAACGCAAAGCTCAAGCTTACATGTCAACAATCATTTTATTATGATGTTTATGTTTAAATGATTTCATATAAATATTATAATGATGTACTTTATTTAGCCTTATGTCTAACATCTATGTTGTTAATATCTTGGTATGATTAAAATTTTATTAAATTTTGACACTTATTACGTACACGTTAGAATTACTTTTCCACCAAATATGTCAACATTATCTATAAAATATTTTATTATGACGAATCTCCCAGTTTGGTCCAAATATATTGTGCGCTAAAATATTTTATCTATAAAATAATTTTATGCGCCAAGTTAGCATTATAACATTTTTGATTATTATTGGAGATACATTCTGGCTTCTTTATCGCAAAAATTAAAATATTTTAGGCCACTCATTAATAGAAAGCATGATATAACATTTATTGTACAATATAACAGAAAAGATAAAATATAAATAAAAAAAAAAGAAATAAAGTAATAATACTACAACGCGAATCATCTGCTTATTGCCCTCTTTATGTAAAAATGAAAGAAATTAAAGCTATTGTTGCATTATAAAAATATGATTTTTTGTGACCAATATATTGTAGCATTTGCTTTTATCAGTTTAGCAGTAGTAATGATATTTGTGTCAAAAATAATATCTTAAATTAAAATAAATAAAAAGAGAGAGTAAAATAATATCTTTTGGGTTGGTACAGTTTAGGCACATTTCAATAAATTTAAAAAAATAGAAGTTCTGCTAATTGTACGGAACAAAAGAATTGTCATGAAAGTAACAACAAGTACACAAGTGTCCAAGATATCACGATAACATGTGTAACAATATCAAAAGCGATTTACAATAATGAAGACACTTCATTAGCAACATATCCATATTAAATCTAAGCTTGTTTTGTCAAGCGAAATATTATGATGTCAAATAGTGACCAATGTCTTATATCTGTAAGCATAAAAACAGAAAATAAGATGCCTACTTAGGCATGATTGTCCAGTGTCTTCGCAGAGAGTAGTATAAATGTCAAAAACAAAGCTGCAAGAAACTGAACCGCATTATTTGTTGTCAAATCATCACCAATATGAATATGCATTGTTTATTGACAGGTCGAATGTAAAATTGTATTTTAATGATACGAGTAAATTACATCTATCGCAAGAAATGTATAACAGCGTTAAATAAAACTTATATAAAAAAAAGTATATTGCTTAATGAAAAACATACAGGGTGTATGGGACAGGTTGGCAAAACTTACAGTGAATAATGATTGTTAAAATCCAGTGTAAATATATTAGCCATGAGTGTGTCATGTGACACTGGTTTGAGACTTTGTTTTTTATACTATTTATCCCTTACATCCTGTATATAACATGTAAGTTGCTCATTAAAAATGCTAAATATATTAATATAGTTGCATTAGTTTAGAGATCACAGAAAATGGAAGCTTGTATTGCATTGTAAATGATAAAAGATATAAAATAATCACAGTTATAGTTAAACAACGTGGAATGGCGGATTGGTTAAGATTTTAAAAGTAAAAATAAAAAAATATACGATTGTAAGATGTAAATAATTATTAGTTTCTAAAAGTAATTGTATTCCATGAATACATAAATAGCTGCTAATATGATTAAAATAATTTATACTATGAAGACTGAGGCATGTTTGTTCAACCTTAAGTACCTACCGTACAACAGAGCTGAATACATCTATGAACATTTTATTAATATTTTTCGTCTCTTTATTAGGCTGTTCTCAGACATTAAAATCAAGCGCAAGTCCTAACTACCCAACAGGTTGACGTATACATCCTTACTTTAGGTCCCGTTACACTCATGTAATTTGAATAAATATTCATTAAATCTTCCATCAATATGTAACAGTAAAATAAAAAATATCGCTCTGTAAAGTTGGCACAGCTTAAACATCATTCTATGGAAGATACAAGTTGGCATCGCGGCGATGTATAATAAAATATCATTTCAAACGTATAAAGCTTCATAAAATATACTAATTGGCTACAATAAAATGGAATCCTCGTATTTCAGTAATCTGTCGGGCTTACAAACAACGGATAGTCTATATAAAGACTAACCATACAACATCCATATAATATTATATCTATTTAGGCCGTTAAAACTACGAGACACCCCCGTCTCGACCATATACCATAAAACTAGCACGAATATGTTACATTTAATCTCTCATGTGTAGTCTGCCGGCTAACAGTACTTATTATTCGAAGACGAAGTCACAAACGATATTCAAGAATTAAACGTTAGAATAGGATAGTCTTAGAGACTAGAAGAAGACTTACATAGAATGAGTAGACACACTTAAACTAAAGTTATTATGACAGAAGTTATCTCAGTTAACTAGGCAACACAACAAGTACACATCCACAAGTCAACAACACATACACGCACATGTTAGTATAAGTTTTGTTCACAACAAAATAAAAATATTAAAACTAGTTTTAAAATCCCGTACTAAAAATAAATTAATATCTTATAAAAATAATGTAAAATACTCTAAAAATGTAAAAAATAGCTACTAAAGTAGGAATGCAGTTTACTCGATTAGGCAACCATAATGAAATGTAAGAAAACATGGAGGCTCATAAAATATTTTTATATTAAAATTTCAAAGATTGCTAAGTATTATAAAACAATGAAATGCCTGTATTCTTCGTTTGTACTTAGTCAGGCAATTCTAGCATTGAAATACACTCAACATCAAATAAACCGCACCTTCCGCGACGCGAACTTTAAAGATTTTCTTCTGACACAATCATGGTACCCCAACAATATTGGTGTTATTTGAAAGCCCAATAAATATCCTTAAAGAAAAATACATTTCATTTCTAAATAAATGATTAACATATACCATAAATGTGACTTGAAAATAGACCTCACTTTGGGCTCACCTATGGGATCAATTAGACCAATTTTTATGGTTATAAAACCAAATAAAGATCTCACGTGTCCTCTTTAACAGATGGATAGCGATTAATCCCAACTTAACAGTTTTATAGTCATAAAAAATGGCTATAGCGTAACTACCTATTTTTTGAAGAAGTGACTCTGGATCCTTGTAATGACACATTTTTGGGGTAAAAACCTTTCCTTTAATGAAATGAAGTTTAGAACTAGGCTTTCAAATGGTACCAACTTTAGTGGGAAGTGGGGATGCATACGTTTGATAAGTGCTTGTCGCGGGAGGTGCGATTTATTTGATGCCGAGTGTAGATGATTTGCCTTTACTTCACACATTAAAGGATTTTGAGACAAGCTTGTAAATCACTTGTCTCGGTAACTTCATTGTCATGCCATGAAGAAATACCTTGAAAGCGTAGCTTTGAAGATATGCGTATAGTCCAGTAACGCCGACGGCTTGGGCCCGGCGGCGGTTGGCGTCTAGTCCCAGCCATGTCTTAGAAAATGGGCTTGTAAATGATGAACATTTATTACAGCAATACGTTGCGTTGCAACTATCGTGACATCTGTATCATAATTTATTGATGTCATTTTGTAAATTACTGCAAAATCAGGATAACTGCGTAAATAAGGTTATTAAGGTCATTATTGCCATAAAAATGTTGCCGCAAATTGAAAGCTGGCAACATTACCGTAAAATGTTGGAAATTTACAAGCCCCTTCCCTTTATAAATCGCATATTCCACTATAGTATCACACGACGTTGTGTTAATAAAAAGTCCAACAAGGCGACTCATTCGTGGTCTGTAGCTGACGGTACCCACACACTAGGCATTTCCTCCCACGTCTGTAAATATCTCGTATTAACGCGCACTTTCAAAAACGCTCTCGCAGCTTCAGAGATATTCCGAGGCACGTAACTCTAACTTTCATGTACAGTTACAAACGTTCGCTTCCTCGCTTCAACACGGGGCGTGTATGTGCTTGTTCACGTTGACTCGCGGGCGCGGTGACGAGATATCAAACATATGTAGTGATTTCAAGTGTTCACGTACGAAACGCACGTGCGGTCTAACTAGCGGGCAAGCTAGCGACTGGTGCGCGCGGAGCGCTCGCGGTAATTTCAACGCGTGAAGATGTTTGTGTGTGTTCATGTCAAACTAGCGGCGGCGCGCGCGGTTCACTCGCGACGTCAGGTAAGTTCAACCAGTTTGAACTTGTCGCTAGAAACGATAGTACGTCACACTCGCGCGAACGCCTGGTGGTTAATGTGAACACGAGTTCGCAACGTTTCCCGCGCCCGCACCCGCCCCCGCGCCCGCGCGTACCTACGTGAACAAGCACTCAGAGATATTCCGAGGGACATAACACTAACTTTCATAAACAGTTCCAAACGTTCGCTTCTTCGCTTCAACACGGGGCGTGTATGTGTGGGGTCCGTCAGGCCACAGCGCAGGCGCGGTCGCGGTCGCGGGCCGCGGCCTACCGCGCGCGCGCCAGCAGCCGCTTCCAGCGCAGGCGCGCCAGCCCGCGCCGCGCCCGCGACGCGCCCCCGCCCTCCTTCTCCGATCTGGGGGAGGGGAAACATTTTTTATTTATTTATTTATTAGGTAGGTACACCAACAAAGTCACATACATAATACAGTTCATACATTTTAACATGGTTTAACACATGATGCGTATATGACCTCAATTACAGGTATACACAGCATTTCTTTTTGCAATGTTAGGGAACTTATATACTAGAAAAAACAATCAATTGAATAGGGTTTAAGCACCGAACAATATAAAGACATGTATTAGGTTATTATTATGCTACTTGCATACTACCTACTTCCAATAATAAGGGTCACCATATAATTTGCATGTATTAAAGTGACCGATAATGTACGTAGAATAACAACTGAGTGAGAGTGGGCGAGGCTTATAGCTCGTAGAGCTGATAGCCGTTGGAACAGAAAAGTTCTTCCATTCAGTGGATTGGTAAAGGTTGTGGGAAGCAGAGAGAGAGAGAGAAGAAAGAATTAGATGCATGATGCAGGAAAATTCTTGAGGGAGGATTTTGGCAGCAATGGATGTCTTTTGAGAGTTTACAACGGTTCTAGCAAGTGACGTTTATGTCAGTAGACAAAGTCAAAGCCGTGAGTTGAGTCTCCTACTACCGACTTACTTTTTGTCTGTTCTCTTTTGTTTTTTGTGATTTTATTATGTTTATATTAACTGTGTTCTTATCTGTGCCGTTGTGTCTGTCTGTTTTAAGTGTGCACGTTAGACTATACCTATAATAGCACTCAATCCCAAGGTTTATAATTTCATATACCGTGTAATGGCTATGCTCACGTGACTTTGGCAAACGTGGAAACACAATAGCCATAGGAGAAGAAGAAGAAGAAGAGTTGAGTGGCTGTTATATTCTTTCAGTCGGGATAATGCATGAAGTTGCAAAACCAGACGCAGTCGCGAGATATTGTCTTATTTGTCATTCGTCGTCTACGGCTTTATCCATAGAGCATGGAAGCGTCGCGCGCCGCCCGGGCGATTCCATGCTCTGTGGCTCTATCAGACCTGGCCTGGTCTGGTCTGGCCAAATGAAGCCTATTCCACAAAATATAACAGAAGACAAACTCCATACTAAACGCGCTCGAGCCACGCACACATAGACAGACACCGCTCGAGCAAGACTGTCTTGGACGAATGCGAGCGCGACGTGGCGCGACAGACAGACGTTCGCCACACGTTCCCTGTGGTTCGCTTGAGTCACGCGCCGGTCAACCGCCTGTGATATTATTTTGTTTTGCGCAATTGACGAAAATGAGTGAACAGAAAAAGTCGTATTTTAATTGTTCGGTATTTGGTTGCTTAAACTCATCATTAAATGCCGAATTTTCATTTTTTAAATTACCAGTTGATTCGGGGAGGTAAGTAAGTTATTTATTTGAATTTCAATTGAAATTGAAAGCCAACTCAATTATTAGGAATATCGAATTGTTTAGAGAGGTTTTAGGAATTATTAAATAACTAGCTTTTGCCCGTGGCTTCACCCGCGTGAAATTTAGTTTGTCACAGATCGTCATAAATTATAGCCTATATATTATTCAGGGTTATAAACAATAATACTGTAAAGTTACATCAAAATCCGTTCAGTAGTAATCGCGTGAAAGAGCAACAAACATCCAGACATCCAAACTTTCGCATTTATAATATTAGTTGGATAATAGTGTCAACCACTCAACTAAATACTACTTCCTTATCGTGTATTTGTTTGCGAACTATTACTATAATAACGTACTAAATATAAATAAGTATACGTGGATATCTGTTATTGTCTTTCTTGCATAGTATTAAGAGTTACATTTTTCTATCATAACGAAATAAACGCAACACATGACAAGACAACCCTAGCGCGACGGCCGAGCGTGCGAGCGAGAGAGGTATGCAAAGCGAGGTACATACATGAGTTTACCTTCTGTTATATTTTGTGCCTATTCCGACTTGTTACTACATATGTACTATACGTACGGTCAGCGCTCGGCCCAGCGCGCGTCGTCGCTGGCGTGCGTGAGGTAGCGCGCGCCCACGCGGCGCTCGAGCGCGCGCAGGTCCAGCCAGGCCTGGCGCGTCTGCAGCCACGCGTGCGCCTGCGACTTGTCCACCGACAGCCGCTTGCGCTGCTTCACTTGCAGCAGGTTGTTGATCAGGTCGATCGCTGCGGAAGATAAAACATTGCATAAGCGCTCCTGCACACGACGCCGCCGCCGCGCCGCTACACTGTTCGCGCGGCGGCGGGCTTTACTCGGTGCGTATGAACAGTGTAGCGGCGGCGCGGTGGCGGCGTCATGTGCAGGAGCCCTAATATTAACACTTTTATGACAAGCTTGAGAAATTGAGAACAAGCTAGCGTACCCGTGACGTCATATCGATTCTGTTACGGACAGACGAATGTGGGGAGGTATGCGGGTTAGTAGGAGAGAGTAGAAAAAAACACGCATACATGGTTAAATAAAGATGTAGCAAGTTAGAAACACGTACAAATTGAAAAGTACTCAGACCGTACAAGCAGAGTGAATACAAATGAGTAGGTCATCTTCATAGAAAAAAATTAGCGTGGATTAGCAGTGAGGTGCGCTGAATTTTGTCAGTGTGTGCGTGCGCGCCACATACGTATTGGCGCGCGCTCACATACAAACCGCGCTCAGGCGTTTCTATGAAGATGACCTACTCATTTGTATTCACTTTGGTACAAGATAACAATTCAAAAGCTCCATCTGTATTACTGTAGACTGTAACCAAGAACACACCTTCGGGCGAGATCTCCTTCCAAGGCGTGGGCGGGTACATGAAGGCGGCGTTCTGGATCTGCTCGCCGATGTCCTCGTCCTCGTTGAAGGGGAAGGTGCCGGACAGCGACACGTACACGATGACGCCCACCGACCACATGTCCAGCGACCGGTTGTAGCCCTTGTTGCGGAGCACCTCTGGCGCTGCGGGCCAACCATGTTTATGATTAACGGAATCACAAATAAGAAACGATGTAATAACACGGCAATATTGGAATACTTTTGCAATAACGATTAGTGAAATAAAATAAAACCTAACAAAGTTTTGACGCTGAACGTCACATTCGCAAAATGTCATTGCGAAAAATATGGTCACTTTTTCAAAAAGTCAATATCACACAATGTCAGTTTCGCAGAATGTCATTAACATTTTTTCCTGAATCCTTTCCTGGCTTATCCGTGAATTTTGGGACACGTTGTATATTTTTTGTCTGACTGACAACAATAGCACGTCAAGGTAAATATCACGGGATTTTATGTACTTGCTTGTCATAAGGGCAAATTCCCGTTACTGAATTCCATGACGAAACAGCACCAGAAAGTCGCCTTTCTATTATAAACTTGTTTTCTATTTAACCTGATTTCAATCAGGGTGATAATGAAATTCCATGATGAAAAATAAAGCTTCTATCACTATCCATCAGGTTTAATACATGTGAAGAGATTTTTGGTAAGGATTGAATAAAAGTATGTTGAGGGAGCCTTGCAGTTAGAATGGTCAACGAAAGAAGATTGTAATGTTCTGGTACTGACACAGCTAAATAAATTTGACTTACCAAGGTAAGCGGGTGTGCCGACCACGGATCTCCGGAAAGACTTCTCGCCGATGATCCTGGCGAAGCCGAAGTCACACAGCTTCACTTGTGGAAACTCATCATCTGTGGATAGCAGGACATTCTCCGGCTTCAAGTCGCAATGCACTATGTTCTTCTCGTGGAGGTGTTTGAGGGCCACTAATATCTGCAACCAAAAATATCAAATTAAATGCTTACCTACTGGACGGTTCATGAGCGACTCAAGTATCAAGTTTGCAGCTTAAACATAAGCACTACCATACCAACAGTGAGGTAGTAAATAAAGCCTCATTTCCTATAGATCAATGGATAATAGCTGTAAGAACCCAGATTGGAAAGATCTCTGATGTAATGAAAAATCATCCTCACCTAATAATATCTTCGAACAATCTTAACTTTAGTCGAATCATACTGCTTGATAATATTTATATGTGGGTGAAGTTCTTTCTGACTAAAGGAACGGACACTGTATTATGTGTCAATATTTCTCGGTTGTGAATGTGACGTAATTCCAGTTGAATAAATCTGAGGGCTTTCGCTAAACCACGCGGGCGCCCGCTCGCATGTCTTTGTCTAAAAAACCCGCCCGGGACATCAACGTGGAGACAGTGGAGGAATTCATCACGCGCCTGGCGCGGGTCATGTATGACCCCCACTGCCATCTCCACAACATCGCGCCAACACCAGCCCGCCCCCCGGGCAACCGCCCCCTCCCCCGGGACCTCCTGCTGCCAGAAGCAGAGGACGCTGACACCACCCAGCCTGCGGCGCCTGCGAGACCCGTCTCCGCACCAGCCGCCACAGCACCAGCAGTCACAGCACCAGCTGTCGCAGCTCCGAAGCCCCGCTTCAAAATAGTGACGGCCCAACGCCCGCACTAAGGAGGAAACCAACACCAGAACATAATGTGACTGCCTGAAAGCTCCCTGGCATCCAGGAACCGCCCGCTCGCTGGTCGTTCACTGGGCCTCGACCAACGTCGACTCACCCGGTGGGCTGGTACCGCGCCGAGGGCGGGACAGTGGTGCCAGGTAGAAGCCCAGGCAGTCCGTCGCCAAGCGACGTCAAACCACCGACTGGCAGTAGCCAGTCGAGATGCAGCACGGGCCATGAGCACAAGCTCGACGCCCGAACCGGCCAAGAAGGTCGAAGACCTGTGATGATTGTCTAAAAATAGTATGAAAAATGCAGTGTGGTCAACTTCCCGCTAATCCACGCGAAATTTTGTCAGTGAGTGCGTGCGCGCCGCATACGTATTGGCGCGCTCACATACAAACCGTGCTCGGTGCGTTTCTATGAAGATGACCTACTCATTTGTATTTACTCTGGTTGGACGACCGGAACAGGAGTAGATCCTGGCACAGAATAAGTAATAGTACAGGTACAGAAGGATTACTCCGCAAGACGATTTAAATAAATGCGAGTCTTGCTACGACGCGATACAGTGGAATTCAGCTCGCACAGCACTACGTACCTACAATTTTATTCACCTACAAGTTTTGTCTCTTTCTATCGCGTGTCTCTGAACTCTTCTTACGATGTTAGGGTTGCTGTCTAGTGAAAAATTAATTAATCTACTTACATGTAATGAGGTACGTATGTAGGTAAGTACGCATTCATTATGGAAAACCTTGGTAGGTTAGGTTCCTATACTATCCTAAGAATTATTGATTACCTACATGACCAACATACCTTTCAGCATCTTTGGGAAGCGAAAAAAAAGATAAATCCGGTGTAGATTTCTTTTCGAATTTAAACACCCGAACCCCGCACAATATGTATTTCTCTTTATGTCCATTTTTAAATAATACTTCGATCATAGAATTAGGTACATACTACAACGCACGCCAGCGTCCTGACGGGTGCGCGCGTGACACTCGACTGATATAATACCCGCCGGCGGGGCGCTTCGCTGTAGGTAATTATCGGATGTACTGCGCGGAGTGAGCCAGGCCTGATCCTGGTTAGATTACCTATGCAGGATCACCTGCTCCTAATAACTATCTAGACGAATATCGACCAATAATAATATTAGCACGCGACTGACCTGCGCCACAATGAACTTGGTGCTCCGTTCAGTGAGGCGTCCCTTCTCGTGCGACAGGATCATCTCGAGCATGTCGCCGCGCAGCTTCTCCATGACCACGAAGATGCGCTCGGGCGTCTCGAACATGCGCTCCAGGTCCACCACGCCCGGGTGCGACAGGTTCTGCAGGATGGCCACCTCGTTCTTCAGCTGCGCCTCCTGCTTTGTCGGGAAGCGGAGCTTGTCGATCACCTGGAAAATTAAAGTTGGGACACGTTCTGATTGGGTAGTTGACAGTACTCAATAGACAGTTTGACACCATACCCCAATAATTCGAAACCAAAACTATTTTAAAAAGACTCTTCATTCTGGTCTTAAAAACCTAATTTATTTTAAATTACCAGCAAATTTCGATTTTTGTTCAAATTGTAATTGAATAAAATAGTTTAATTGGGTTGACAAAATAGTGACGTCACTTGCTTGTAGTGCTATACAAAATCTGTGGGAGAGTTTCGTTTTGACAGTTTTAAAAAGTACGTCAATTGACTGTGGTGTCAACATGTTTATTGAGATCGCGAAAATGTGACGTCTTAGGGCCTTACCACACTGACGGATTACAAGCGTTTTTAAAGTTTTTATGCAAGCATTGACGTCACGGGCCTCTTCTTATGAACTTTGGCGCGCTTTATCTCTTTAAAGGACAGTGCCAATCCATGTATGGAAGTTGGACCAAGTGCTGCCCAGAATGAAACGATAGTGCATTTTGTTCCTCAGGCCAATACTAATTTGTAAACCGAAGCGCACTGAAATCTATCCCTGGAGTTAGGAGAAAAAAAGATTTTTGTTTTGAATTATTTACATACAAAATATCATCGATGTATACGTACTACGCATAAGATTTCGCAATTGTGGCATTCAATAACACTTGCTACGTTGAACTTAACCATACTGCATCCGTACACCTTACTTTAGTACGACTTCGACATTCTTTATATAAGCGATCAAGCGCTGTTGCAGTAGTTTGGTTACTTGACAAAAATTAATTATTTCCAAAATGGAGCAAGAAGTTTTAGCTTAAAATAATCTTNATTCTTTATATAAGCGATCAAGCGCTGTTGCAGTAGTTTGGTTACTTGACAAAAATTAATTATTTCCAAAATGGAGCAAGAAGTTTTAGCTTAAAATAACTTCAAAAATCGATTGTAATACATCAATAAATTGTTTCTTTGCAAGTATAGAAAACTAAAACTTCTTGCTTCATTTTGGAAATAATGAATTTTTTCAACTTACCAAACAATTAAAACAGCGCTAGATCGTTTATAAAGAATGTCTAAATCGCACTAAAGTAACGTGTACGGATGCATTATGGTTAAGTTCAACATAGCGAGTGTTATTTAATGCCATAATCGCGAAACCTAATGCGTAGTACGTATACATCGATGATATTTTGTATGTAAATAATTCAAAACAAAACTCTTTTTTTCTCTTAACTCCAGGGATAGAATTCAGTGCGCTTCAGTTTACACATTAGTATAGGCCTGAGGAAAAAAATGCACTATAGGTTGATTCTGGGCAACACTTGGTCCAGACCCTGGCACTATCCTTTTCATTAGTTTGAAAAAATGAAAAATACGTGTAGAGTATTTTTTGATAACTTAACTGACGGACTAATTAAAACTCTTGCTTTTTGACCCAGGAAACATACCTATTGTGTAAAGCAATCGTAATTATTTGACAGTTTATAAAGTACGATTATTCTGTCAAACGCTTTGTTTATCTGACTTTATCTTACGTTATGAACTGTCAAATGATTACGATTGCTTTACACAATTCCACCTCAGATGTCATTTAGGTTGAATGAAATTGGGAGAATGAAATCTAATTTCATGGAAACCGGGCCTTAGCTTGTCCCTATCATACTAAATTTATAGGAGTCCTTAGAGCGATACCGCTCCGAATCCTAGGGCACAAACTAACATAAAAATATTTCAGCGACTACGCATTTTCACGGATTCCGATTCAACGAAACGAAATGTGAAACCGTTCTCAAGCTTGTAAAAAGTTTGTGAACACAGATGCTGGCAGGATGGTGTCGTGCAAGACAGAAGTATTCACCTTGATAGCGACCGGGCGATGCGTGCGGCGGTGCAGGCCGCCGTACACGATGCCGAACTGGCCCGAGCCCAGCACCTCGTCGGGGAAGATCTGGTACACCTGCGCCATCTCCGTCGTGCGCCGCGCGCCGCCCGCCGCCCCGCCCTCCCCGTCCCCCTCGCCCTCGCCGCCCTCCGCGTCCGGGTTCGCCTCCGCTGTAGTGCGATCAAGCTTTAGTCACCAACACGATGAACCGGCTATGACATTATTAGTTATTTACTGACGAAGATAAGGCTAATACTCTGTTGGTTATCTTGAGGCTGATCAGAGGTGGAATTGTGTAAAGCAATCGTAATCATTTGACAGTTCATAACGTACGATAAAGTCAGTTAAACAAAGCGTTTGACAGAATAATCGTACGTTACGAACTGTCAAATGATAACGATTGCTTTACACAATTCCACCTCAGAATATTCAAAATCGAATGATGGACTGAGTTTTGTATATGGAAGAGTCCAGTTGGATAAGAAAGAAGAAGAAAGAATCATAAATGTCAAACTTTTGGCATTACTAGTACTTACTCATTACAGTAACTCTCAATAGAAGGCTATTCATACTTTTATATCCATCATAATGAGCTTTGTTATTGGGCATAAAGTAATTTAAATCCGACTCGCACGTTATTTTCTAACAGCAACTAGCCTAAAGCATACCGGGTAAATTCTGGTCCGGGAGCACGTAGAATTTTGACCAATGACCCCAAGCTACCCATCCTTATCGCTCGCGCGTAATTATATTGCTGTCGCGACTGTGACGCGCGCCCGCAGTGAGTGTGCGAGCGCGATAGCAACAAAATTCTACGTGCTCACAGACCAGACTTTAGCATGTAATGTATCGGATACGGTATCAAGTGAGTACATAGGCACGAGCCCGCTGCGAGCTGCTCGCGCGTGGTTCGCAGGGAGATCGCAGCGACCCGCCGACTGGCGGTATCACTGTGAGCACAAAGGCGGCTCGCAGTAGGATTCAGGAGCTCGCAGCCAGATACGCGATGACCGTGGGCGAGCCGTACTCACTTGAAGGTTGGTTACGTTACATGGCAGGTGAATACCCTGCCTTAGAGCGCTTTTACATTTAGGCGATTTAGCAGCGCGACAGACGCGCTGCCGAAAATTTCATACTATGTGACAGCGGATGCACGCCTTCACATTATAAAAACGCCGCTGCCGTGCTTCTAACGCCCTAATGTGAAAACGCTCTTAGTCTTTCATCAAAGAAGATGAAGTGGCTACGACAACATTAGTCATTCGCTGACGAAGATACAGTGGCTAATACAGTGTGAGTCACGTTAAAGTGTACTATCGAGGACNTAAATTAATTACAAATAAACCAGTTTATTACAATAATTTCGTTTGCGTTTATTTTATTGGTTCCCAAACTTATGATAAGACGCTCCTCCAGTCAAGATTATTTATTGGTCGTATCGTATCGAGCAGTCTGAAATGCTTTTTATCTCAGCGGTCGCAGGTTTTTCACAGATGGCCCGCGCCCCCTTTAAAGGTCCTTGTTGCGTCTTCCCTGGGGAGCGCGCCCCCCGTTTTTGGGAACCAATGGTTTGGTGGATGGAGTTACATCTACAGTACGCAGTGGCGGATTAAGAGTATCCGAGGCCTTAAGCACAGAGCCTGTGTAGGCCCTCTATTGCTTAAATGGAAATGGAAGGAATGGAATGGAAGGTATAAAGTATAAAATGAAAGTTCATCAAAATGCGCCGCTGCCGCGCCGCTGTTTTCGAGAACCGGTCTATTTGATTTCACGCGTAAGATCCTGCCGCTGCCGCGCCGCCGCCGCTCCCGCCCCGCTGCCCGCTAAGTTCGAGGCTGAGGCCTTAGAGTACCATTTTGGAATATTAGATAGTTGCGTCAACTTTAAAAAAACTTGCCGCAGTAGTGTTCATCCTTTTTTTTTACAAAACGATGAGTCAAAGTGGTGTGAAAGTAAAAATCGTTCAAAATTTTAAGGAAATAAAATATTTTGATTAACTTTTGTGTAAAAACTGCAAGTATTCTGGGGGTTTTAAGAGTTGGGGTGAACAGCAGCACTACTTAAGTTGCCGATATAAACAGAAAACCAGGAATAATTGAAAAATTGTGGTCGTGGTAATGTAAAATATCATAAGGGGTGTCAATTTTCGTTGAATTTCATAATTTATTGTGTAAGTTAAAAAATAATTGAGATAGATTTTTTTCATTATTTTTCCTAAAGTAATCATGACTATGTCCATCCTGTGGCGTCGGCTTATCCTTGAATTTTGGGACATGTTGTATACATAGTTGGTCAGGGAATTTTGAGAAAATTGTCAGGGAAAAGTCAGGGAATTTTTTCGAACATTTGCAGTGGACACCCTGTTTATGTATTTTTTTAGTATCGCCTGTTATTTGGCATTATTACTGTTTTTATTTTATCAGAATATACCGCTTAGTTTAAAAGTTATTACGTTTTCTTTACAATAAGTAATTGGAAGAAAAAAAAATCTATAAAAAATTAAAAAAAAATCTCAAAAAAAATTTGACCTCTTTCTTGTCGATAAAAATAGGTCTAGTTTCATCTATTTTCATATGTACACTTTAACGTGACTCACACTGTATATTGTATGATTATCTTCTGACTGATCAGAATCGAGTGATAAACTGAGTTTTGTAAATGGAGGAATCCAGTTGGATTGTGCGTGACATAATTTTAGAATACGCCAGGATTTACCAGAATCATAAATGTCAAACTTTTGACATTACTTGTACTCATTACTGTAACGCTCAAAAGAGGTATAAAAGTATGAGTAGCCATACTTTTATACCTCAGTGAAAATGTGGTATCCATCATATTAATGAGCCTTGTTATTGGGTATAAAGTAATAATAATCCGACTTACACGTTCGTTATCTTCTAACAGCAGCTAGCCTAAAGCATACCGGTAGTTTCAGTCCAATGTCACCTAACACTCCAGAAGCTTCTGTGTCGTTACCTGAGTGATGAGTGACGGGCATGAGCGCCTGGCGCACCGCCGTCTCCCAGGAGCGCGCGAGGTAGGCGCCCACGCCGGAGTCCGGCGGCGGCAGCGGCGGCGCGGCGGCGGGCGGCAGCTGCCAGCTCGGGTCCCGCCACCATGTGTCGTGTTACCTGAGTGATGGGTGACGGGCATGAGCGCCTGGCGCACCGCCGTCTCCCAGGAGCGCGCGAGGTAGGCGCCCACGCCGGAGTCCGGCGGCGGCAGCGGCGGCGCGGCGGCGGGCGGCAGCTGCCAGCTCGGGTCCACGCCCACCATGTAGTCCACGTTCGCTGTGCGCACCTCGAAGCAGTGCATCACGTCTGAGGGCAAACAACCGTGGACATATAAGTCTAGTGTGCAAATTAAAGGAAAACAGACTTTCTTTTTCGTAGCTACACTCTTGGCAGATTTGGTGTCGAAGTTCACTATCAGTCGACATGCCTCCCGTATTGCAGCCCGTACATTCGCAGAGTGCGTTTTTGACCTGATCGATCCAGAGCATGGGCGACCTGCTGCGCGCTCTTGTGTCTTCAACCTTCCCCTGCACTACAAGTCGTTCAACAGATGACTGTCGTCTCTCTCTACGTGTCATCTGGCCAAAGAAAGTAAGAATATGACTTTGGACGAAGAAAGACGCTGTGTGATGCCAAGTTCTTGGAGGACTGAGACTTTTGAGAGGAATTTAACTTTACTGTAACCCCCATATAGTTGTTTCATCTTAATAGTCAACCTTAAAGCTAAGAAATCATATGTAGAAGTGAGTCATGAAATTTACTACATAGGAACAGGGCAAAGACGCGAACCTGACCTTATTGTGTACTATCGTTTGCATTAACTTATGATTACCAGAATGTCGTTGTCTTGCAGTATCTACGGCCAGGATTTCATTGAGAGGTATTTCCTTGTAGTACTTTGTGCCTTGTTCCGATTGGAATAGTGTGATTGATTTGCTGTCTAGACGCCAGTAGTGACGCCGTATCTGTAAACATACGAGTTAAAAGGAGTCAGTAATCTTCAAAGTAAAGAGTGGTAGAAAACAATGATATGACACACGCATTCACCGGCGCCAAAGAATGAACTAGGGATGTCTAGCGATTTTCGTGGAAAACCCGCTTTACAAGTCTTCTTTTGCTGACGTACTGACTGAGGACTGCTAACTGAGGACTACTCAGTTATGACTTAAGAAACATAAATAGTAGTCAATTCATACGGACCGTCTTATCCTTATTGGTGAAGTGCACCAGCCAGCCCTCCTTGAGCCACTGGCCCTCGCGCTTCTTGGTGTGCTTGACGGACTGCACGATGCGCATGAGCGGGATGTTGGCGCTGGGCGACGACGACGAGCTGCAACGTCGCAACATCACTCCGGGCACGCCACGACGCAACGCGCCCGGTAAGGCCGCGGGGACATGCCTACTGTCTAAAGTCTGGTCCGGGAGCACGTAGAATTTTGTCCAATGACCTCAAGCTACCCATCCTTATCGCTCGCGCGTAATTATGTTGCTGTCGCGCTCGCACACTCACTGCGGGCGCCCGCCGCACAGTCGCGACAGCAATATAATTCTACGTGCTGCCGGACCAGACTATAGGCGCAGTTACACTATGCGGCAAATTGATCGAACAGAAGCTCGAGGACGCAGAGCGAAGTATGGGCGATGAACGGCGAAAGTAACTGAGGTGCGCGTTTAGATTAATATCGGTCAATTCCCCGCGTAGTGTAACTGTGCCATCTATGGAGGCGTAGCTTTGTAGGCGCGTATTCGTTACGTCGTGACAGAGTTAGATAGTTTCATGAGATATGCGTCTATGAAGCTATGCCTCCAACGACAGTAGGTCTAAGCAATTCTCTTAAGACTAAAACACTGACTGCTCTTGGATAACAGTATTCTGCAGTTGACCAATTTTCAAAGTATTGGGTTTACGTAACTGATCGAAAATAAATTGAGGTTTTCAACAGAGCTTTTACGATAGTTTGTTTTGGCAGAAAATTTGTTTTGACAAGTAGATTCGCAAATCACCTATACCTGTATCTAAAAGTCACCTTCTTGTGGAAAGCAAATTAAATTATAGTTTCGTGGAATCTGGCAAATATAAAATACTATATTTTTACATAACATGTTGTCTTAGGTACTTAATATTGTTTATTTACGAGTAAGTTCAAGGCTTAGCGCGATACATGCGCCGCGAAACTTACACGCGCCGGACACAGGTGCGGACCAGCGGTATTTATGGATAGTTAATAATAGTATTATAGTAGAACTGTGGCAGAACTGTTCAATAAAGTATTATGTAACAGAAACGACTGCGTGTGCTGCACACGATAACTTTAACGATAACAAACTCCATACAAAAACACTGGTCATTACAGTTCATGTAAGGTGGTGCAACACAGCCTTAGAAACCACACTACCACACCGCCACCAACAAATAACATACATAATAATTATTTTACTGACCGGATTGCTATCATGTACACACGGCCACACTGTTAACTATCCATTTCCGTTTTTGCTCTCGCTCTAATCAAACGGCGATTCTTTGCGATAGAGCGAGATGACATGACTGGCAATGGGCAGTTAACACTGTTGCCGATAGTACCTTAATTTCGAGTTTCAGAAATTTCGGCACTGTTGCAAGTGCCATGATCAACGGAGTAACTGAGGAAACTGGCGAGTGATATATTACGTGCAGACATCGGTCTACCCTTTTTCGAAATCTCCTCAGGTAGGTAAGGTAAGGTACATGGTAGCAATCCCGTCAATAATAATTATCCCGTTAGGCCCAGAAGCAGAACACACGGTGAAACGCAATTGCAACGAAACTGCAACTTCTGGTTACTTTTGAGTTGCATCTAAGTTTCTGCCATAGATTCCGTTGAGAGATCACACATGACGCGACCAGTTTGAAATGGTCGCGTCATGTGTGGTCTCTCAAAGTTTGAAACAAAATAACATACAGATCGGACGTCACGCGCGCACAGTAAGCGGAATGACGTCACTGCGTGCGTTAGTGTAGCTCACCTGCTGGGCCGGCTGACGGAGCGCTCGGGCAGCCCGTCGCGCTGCGGCTCATCTGCTTCCTCCACGTGGTTGCGTCGCAGCTGCACCTGAATAAGAATAAGAAATTTATTTATAATATTCATTACATATGTTAATACAGGTTCTTTGTTATTAATAATCCTGCGACAATTTATTGTCCAAATGTAAAGATAATTCACTACATAGGTCGTGGAACTGATGGCCGTTGGGACAGAAAACTTCTCAATTGGGGACCACGAACCAAAAGGTCTTTCATTCGGAACTCGGAAACAACGGTCTAGTGATGGGAAGCACTGGATGCCGGCAGCGCAAGATCGATCGTTGTGGAAAATTATTGATCCTACAGTGCACGTCCTTTGGTTGAAATCAAGACAAAGTTCATGATGGTCCAACGACCTATGCTGAGAGTATGTGCTGACAAACTTTCAGCTTTTAAAAAATAACGAAGGTTTGATGTTCACTGGCTCTTGCTTTCTATGTGTTGGATAAAATTGTGACGAAATCACTGAGCTTTTTTATTGAGCTCTATATTTCCAGTTATCACAGTAAGTGAGTATCATAGCATTTAATTGCAAAGCTGCTTCCCGGGCGTACCTCCTGGTCGTCGTCGTGGGCGCGGCCGGGCGCGCAGTCGCCGTCGTCGGACTCGTCGTCCAGGCGCGCGCTGTCCGACACCTCGCTGCTCGTGCTGTTGCTGTCCTGGTACTCGCCTGCACACAAGCGAGGGACTTTGATAAGCCACGATACAGGGTAATATCGGATCTTGGGTATAGGGGTGTAATAAAAGACGGAAATCAGAGATGAAGATCTTCGTGTTTGAAGTAACCAATCTTACGATTAAGTTTAGGCTTTTTCATATCTTAATGAACATAATATTAAGTATGTACTAACCAAAATGTCGCATTTAGTTGTAAGGTGGTGCATATTTCAAAATATATTGATTATTTTTCATAAGCCTGTTTTTGTCGATTATTTGATTCCCGAGAAGTCGTTGAAGAAGATTTACTTAATGAATGGCAAAAAAGATGGGATACGTCAGTCAAAGGACGTCACTTATATAAATTCTTCCCGAATGTACGCGAACGTCTAACTAGGCGATGGTTAGAAATCGACCATTGCTCGTCGCAGTTCCTCACGGGACATGGCAACTTTAAACATAAACTTCACGAATTCAAACTAGTTCCGTCTCCTTTTTGCGAGTGTTCCACTGATGATGTCAGTCATGAGCAGTCTGCCCATCATATCTTGTGGGAGTGTGATCTTTGGAAACATGAACGTGATATAATGCTTAATTCAATACAACATACATCTGTTTCCGCAATTTATTACACCGATCTTGTCGCGACAAGGAAAAATTTCCGTGCTTTTAAGCGATTTTGTGAAAAATATTATTGGCAGGTAGTTGCTAATTGCTCATAAGATAGGCCCCCTTAATTTAATTTATTGTCCGTGGTGCATAATCTTTTTCTTAAAGGTTTTAAACCTTTGTTTGTCACCTGTCATCCGCTTTGCAATGGAGGGAAGTCGAACCTTAATTTCGAACTCCTCCTATGTTCTTCTGATTAATTTCGTTGCGGGTCCAATGACAGTTTAACTTTCCCCCGGGACAAACTTGACCTTCATTGGTTGGGTTTTTGTGGCGGTCAAGCTGTAGATCCTGGCTACACAGGAGTTGCAGTGGTGGGAACGAGAGGTGGGAATAGTCCCGTTTTATAAGCCTGTTTTTGTATCCTACAGTTTATAGGTTGGGTAGGAAATATGCACTAGCGAATCTTGACTTTATACTACTCAACTGTTCTGGTCATCCTTCATGTGGGACTACATCAAACTTTGCACAGGGTGCTTTTTATGACCGTTATACTGTTGTCGAGTATTTTTCATGCACATTCAAGGCCAAAAAGTAATGATAATATGGTTTTCGGTGTGCATAGATACAGGAATATAAAATAACTTTACAATGTCCCATAACGAGAGCAGAAAAGTCTCACCGTGCGGGTCGCGGATCTCCCCGTTGCAGTCCTTGGGCACGAAGGGCAGGCACTTGCGGTGCGCGTTGTAGTGGCAGTCGCGGCACTGCAGGCCCTGCTTGAACAGCCCGCGCAGCAGCCGCTTGCAGTGGCGGCACACCGTGGGCCGCGTGTACGAGTGCAGCTCGAAAGTGTGCGGGATGCCCAGCGACGCCGCCGCGCCCACCGACGCGCCGCAGCCCGACGGCGAGCGGCTGCGCTTGTCGGCGCTGTTGAGCTGGGACCATACATATGGAGACGTAGTACCGGGTTTGACGCAGACCGTTCTCTTCGCAAGATGGTCACATATTTTGAAACAATTGTTCTTGTAGGTTGAAAATGTTAAACAGCTTTCATGTGAGTAGGGTTACCAGGTCCAAAAACACAAAAGCCGGACTATGTGCTTCATTTGGCCGGACATTTTCCCTAAAAGCCGGTGCAATTAGTGAGCTCACGAGTGAGTACTATCATCATCGGTTGCCCAACGTCCCGATGCGTGCGTGCCTTATTCTGTGGCTCGACTTTCGCCTGGCGCGGCAGCCAAATAAAAAGTCTAACAAAAGCCGGACAGACCGGACATCGGTTATTTTGGCCGGACACGCAATCAAAAAGCCTAACTATGTCCGGCTTTATCCGGACGCCTGGAAACCCTACATGTGAGTGACCATTTTGCGAATAGAACAAAATGAATGACCATTTTTGAATTCGTGGCGAAATTCATATTGTAATCTTGCCTAGAGCAGTCTTTCCCAAAGTGGGCAATGACGCCACAAGGTGGCTGCAATCCTATTGAGGGCCTTTAGGCCTGCAGCCACCTAAAGAGACCCATAAAAAAATCGGGGAGTTTTAATTTATTGAGATTTTTAAGTAGTTGAAAAAATGGGGGCGCTAAAAAATAATAAATTATTCTCAAAAAAGGAAAGTAGACAAAATAAGTTCGGGAACCCCTGGCCTAGTCAGCTTACTGGTTTCCAGTGACCAGGCAACTACTAGATTCGCGGCGACTGTATGCCTAAGGCCATACTGTACGTATAATAGGACTTTGACGATGTTTGAAAATAAATGTATTACGGGGGTTTCAAAGTCACACATTCTGCGATGTTTGCTACATGTGTGCCTCTAAAGGCACAGAACTTTAAATTTATTGACGTTCTTATTTCCTCCTTTTAAGTTAGTTTTATTGCTTATTTCATAAGCGTTTCATAAAATCCTACTTCATTGGATGATGGGTACCATAGGTTCTCAAATAAAATAGCAAAAATTTGTGACAAGATCTTTATTGAAATAAACAGTTTAGTGACAATCTTATAGTTTTTGTGGATAATTATATGCTACCCACCACCCAATTGCTAGTCTGTTAGTCACAGTTACATAAAATCATTGTAGCTAAAACTAAAACAATACACATTGTAAATAATTTTAGTATAAAAAAATGGACGGAAGTAAATAATTTTTGTGAATTCTATTCACATTAAATACAATTAATTGGATTAATCAAATAAATCAATAGCCTTAGCCTAAATTATTAAAATATCATTTAAGAATAACTTTAAATTCGAGGAATGTTACTTATAAAAAGAGTCAAAATTGTAAAAGTCTCTAAAAGGAGATTCAATGAAAATAATTTGTTTCTTACCTAAACACTAATAAATTATTACATTATGTACTTTTACTTCGATCGTACGAGGTATTAGTTGGATTAGAGACGTAAAAACAATTTTGTAATACTATACTTAGGCTAAAGTTTCATCAGATCTATCATTTTCAGTAGGTTTAATAATTAATACTATCAAACGAACAACAACAGTAATGTGATATGAAATTTTTAAATATACAAACATCTAATATTCAATTGATTGACAGTTTTAATATTTTATTTATTTCATTATTTTACTTAATCAGCTACTTTTAAGAAAAGAAGCCAAGTGTAGCCTTCTTTAAAATAATAAAACACTAGATAAAGCATTGTAAAATTTGCAACGCATAGGCTAAATAGGAAAAGCTGACTTCATTCATTACTAATAACTCCTACTATTTAGTAGCACATTTAACATCTTGTGATGCTGATGACGTATCATAAAGCCAAAGTATTTTTAATAAGGCGTGTATACTAACGTCAAAAAGCAACACGTCAAATTATAAATTAACGTAGTTTCATAAAAAAATATGTCGCCGATTATACTACTTTTGTGTACAGTGTCATTACAACACAGTCATGTTAATTTAATAATGGGTACTTGACACCACAGGTTTTTATAAAGCACCGATAATTGAGTTATGAAGTCACATGTTTGCCAAGCGAAGAACTTAACTATTTATGATTACAATGCTATTATAAATAGAATTGGGTATTTGCCATCACAAGCACAACTTTTTAAAAAATGCACTTCATCATTAAAAACTTAATTCATTTTAAATTACCTGTAAATTAAGATTTTTGGTTGCATCGTAATGGTTGCAGTGACGTCACTGGCTAGTATTGCCATACCAAATCTATGGGAGAGTCTGGTTTTGACAGTTTTAAAAAGTACGTCAATTGATTGGTGGTGACAAATAATACCCTATAGAGCAAACAGAAAAATATTTTTAGGCATGTAATGTAAGAAGCTGTGTCTTGCAACTATGGTGTCAAGGGACCAACTGTTTTAATGCCTCTTTCAGCGTGTTCAATTGTTGCCCGTGACGAGGTCGGCGAGGCGCCTTACCAGCGAGTCGTCGTGGGACGCGTGGCTGTGCGCCGACGCGCGTGACGGCGAGCGCGGTGACGCCGACGCGCGCCGCCCGCCCGCGCCCGCTGCGCCCGCGCCCGCGCCTGCCGTGCAGTTGGACGGGACTTTCACGGCGCAGCGCTTGTGGTAGTTCAGACCGCAGCCTGGGGACACGAAGGTAGGTCATTAATACGTTTACTTTTAGTTGAACCTGCTGCGAGCGTCTAAAATGGACTTGGAAAAAAGGATGTCCCACGACACTAAGTGGGAATATAGTTTCTCGTACTATCTATGTACTATCGGGGACTCTTCCGCCTGACCACTTTGTAGAAATTTTAGCGTAAGCGCATCGCTCCGGTCACGTGCTCACCCCGTCTCTAATTGGTTACGCATTTTACTATATTTTTACTACGACCAATAAGAGACAATCAGGGCTTAGGTTGCAATACGAAATACCATTGTGCACTTTATTGTCATAGGGTTAAGGTTTAAAACGAAATGTTTCTTTTTCTTCAATCTTTCTTAGTTTTAGGCTGAGTTGCACCATCTAACTTTGACCGTAACTATAACGGTAACCGGTGCTTTTTGTATGGAGTTTGACAGAATTTTGACGTTTGTTAAAGTTAAAGTAAGATGGTGCAACTGAGCCTTAGAATTTTAATAATAGAATTTGGTTACAAACAAATAGATATGTATTTTTTTTAATATTGTGTTTTTATACGAGGTCTGTCTGCTTTTTGCTTTGGCGATCTGTCGACATATTCTCTCCTTTGTTTTTTTGTGAAGTTTCGTGATCAATAACCGATTGATTTGTGTTGACCCGTGCTAGTAATTGGACTGTTTGATTGCCTTTTTATTGACCTCCGCTCGATTACTGAACCATGCCTCTCAAAATAATTCTTATATTTACTTACAAACTTATCTATACATTGTTAACTGTTTAAGTGTTATTTAGTTTGAAGTTTAATTGTTATAGATTTAAGACCTTGTGTAAAGACACTTAATGTGCAATAAAAAATTGAATTTGAAATAAAACTAACTTAATATTATAATATTTACGATAACCAATTACCTGGATCATTGCTACCTAGTGCAATATTTATATTAAATTTTAATAACGTAGATAAGTGTTTCTTTAAAACGGAAAACAAAATATGCATTAAAAATAAATAGAAACCTATTATAAGTTTTTATTAACATTCAAGGATTTAAGAAAGTTATAGCCAGATCTTACAATAATTGTTTTTAAGCCACAAATATTCCTTAACTCTTTACTAATTAATTCAATAACATATTGTTTTAAATTATTAGTTCCGAATAAATTAAATACCTATTAAATAAGTAAAATTCGAAAGTAATTGTATGATTTTGTATTTCTCGCCCTAACTAGCTAAACTAATATCATGAGATTTACACTCATAATATCAACAATAATTGTAGAAAGGGCTACTTTTTTCTCGGGAAATTGCATAGTTACCTCGGAATGTGCGATAGCAATTTTGTGACCCGAGCGGGGCAATCGCTAGTTCAAATTTTACACGAAGCCTCATATAATATTTTGTAGCGATTCTTAATTGGGTTTCAAATTGACTAAAATGCGACGTTGCCAAACGAGCGCTACGGATGCGGGTAATAAGCAATACTCAATCCTAAGTGCTTTACATAGAGCTTGGTTTGCTAGGGCAAACATCTACAGTGGTGCGCCGACGCTGCTTAGACTCGAAACATGAATGAACGGGGGCGGAGCAAAATCGAGCGTGTGTGTGCAAACAATTTAGGCCCTTAAGGTGTCAAGGCGTTCGAGTCCCCGATAGTACCATCGGCAGTAGTGTTAACTATCCATTGCCTGTCTTGTTGTCTCGTTCTATCGCAAAGAATCACCATTTGATGAGAGCGAGAGCAAAAACGGAAATGGATAGTTAACAGTGTGGCCGTGTGTACATGTCACAAGCAAATAAATAAATAAAAAACATGGGGGAGCTGTAGCGATTGTCATCGTTGTCAGGTCTTATACTAAGTTCAAATATCTGCTACATGAAAACTAATTTACGCAGGCAAAACAATAAGGCGTGTGCGAACAGTACAATAAATACCCTCCATAAATCCTATTCGTTCGTTCGTTTCAGCCAAATGACGTCCACTGCTGGACAAAGGCCTCCCCCAAGGATTTCCATGACGACCGGTCCTGCGCTGCCCGCATCCAGGTTCTTCTCGCGACCTTCATCAGATCGTCGGTCCACCTAGTGGGGGGCCTGCCCACGCTACGTCTTCCGTCGTAATCCTTTTCACGTCAGAAGAATTTTGCTGGGCGCAGAGGTTTCTGTTGAGAAGATGTAATAGGTGGTGTTTAGGTGTCCCTTACCCTCGCACTTGAGCCCCTGTCGGACCAGCCCGAACAGCATCTCGCCGCAGAAGTCGCAGAAGGTGGGCGTCTTGTACGAGTGCACGGCCAGCGCGTGCGGCCGCGGCGCCGCCGCCTCCAGCCCGCCGTCGCATAGCAGCGCTGCAACAGAAACACATACAGTGAGATACGCACAAAATGTACCTATCGCTATTAAAATTTCTGCGATTAGAGTCGCTTCTCAAACTAACTTCGTGGGTTTGATTCTCGCCTTAGGCAGTTCGATTTTTTCAAGTTGTTTATTTAAAACATTACGTACTTTCATGGCACGGGACTATTGTAACCTTTCGTTCCCACCGCTGCAACTCATGTGTAGCCAGGATCTACAGCTTGACCGCCAATAAAAACCCAACCAATGAAGATCAAGTTTGTCTTACTTCTTGCACTTTCATGGCATTTCCATTGGGCACTCTAGGCTAGCTGGGACCTCGCGACAGAGGAGGCTCCAAAAAGCTTATGTTCGCTTTTTTAAAGGAAAAGGGCCCCTTCATTCTGAAATGCGTGCTTGCGGTGGGTTACAGCCTACTCTGGGTATAATAAGAAGTATCCATAAACGGCAGAACATATTAACTAACGTAGTAGTTGCAATGTCCACAATAATTGTTATGTTACAAAAATAGGCTAGGGAATTAATTTTTTAGATGTCATCGCTTTACAAGTTCTAAAACAAAATCATTTGATGAGAAATGCACTTTGACTTGGAGTTTAGTGCACTTCACATTTTGATACATCGACTTCTTCCAAGAAGGGTAAATAATAACATAAATAAATGTGACTGACGGTTGGCAGTGAGCACGATCTCGACGAGCGTCTCGTCGGTGACGTCGGCGGCGGAGTTGATGAGCTGCAGCACGTTGGGCGAGCAGTAGTCGTGCCGGAACAGCAGGATGCGCTCCGAGAGCCGGTTGAGTCCATTGTCAGGGATCTGCGGACGTGCAACAACTGCTTGAAGATGGGTATGATTGAGTCCATGCGTTAAAGTATGCTTCAAAATGGAAGACATTGGAACTTTTTCATACAGTTAGTCACTACTCGCTATGGATGATTCTTTTTGTAGTTGTCACTGTGTGGTGAACAATAAAGAATATTTATCTCCTATGATGAGAAATGGGGTCCGAATAACGAGCTCTAAGAACGCACGTAAACGTGGCAGAATGCTATTTGTGTTCCTACGCTTCTACACAACGAGGATCTCAACAGTATATGTATAATCGTAGCTTATGTTGAATCCAACATGTAGCTTGCAATATTGTACTAAATTCTACAAGGACTCTCTTATGGAACTGCTATGAAGGACAAAGATTTCGTAACATCTAACATGGCTTCAAATTAAGCTTTGTGTTGAGGATTCCGGGTAAAACCGCGTAAAACCACCTTCGACATGATCATCAATTTCCATGAAGTAAGATGCAGGCCAAAACCTTCTCTTCCTGGGTAAAAATGATAGGATTATAATGGCTATAGTCTGGTCTGTGAGCACGTAGAATTTTGTCCAATGACCCCAAGCTACCCATCCTTATCGCTCGCGCGTGATTATGTTGCTATCGCGCTCGCACACTCACTGCGGGCGCCCGTTGCACAGTCGCGACAGCAATATATTTACGCGCGAGCGATAAGGATGGGTAGCTTGGGGTCATTGGACAAAATTGTACGTGCTCGCAGACTGGACTTTACATGAACCCGTACCTTTTCGTTGACGAACTTGACGGCGAGGTCCTTGAGGTAGGCGAGCGTGAGCAGGTGCGCGGGCGCCGCCGCCGCGTCGCGCAGCACGCCCAGCTGGAACAGGAACGTCACCTCGTCCTCCATCGCGCCCGCGCCGCGCCGCCGGCTCTGCGGACACAAATATATTCGTTATTACACGAGTCCTTGCTATGATAATTATTATTACTGACGGGATTGCTACCAAGTACGGACGACAGCACATCAACCTAAACACAGTGGCGTCTTATCTCGTTCTAATACAAGCTATTTTGCAACAAAAATGTACAGGTTGATGTGCTGTACTGTACTGTACTGTATTTTGAGTTTCCGATATTTCCCGTAGCAATCCCGTCAGTAATAATTATTATGTTAGTGACCATGAAAGTTTAAAACAATTCATTGCTACGACTTCCCTTTAGTAAAATTCTTAAATATATCACGAAACAAATACAGAAGCAAGCCTTTGATTAGGAAGGTATAGTTTAATTTCTAAATCTCGACCCATTAGAAGACGGAATCTATGCTTGAGCTGTTTATGAAATCTACTTATTCTGTTTAAAGCTTGATAGAAATATAAAAATAAAACCTAACAAAAGCACAAGGATAATGTAATTATTCATTAATTTTATATGATTTAAATTCTTTAGCACTTATCATCACTCACTCAGTATCATCTTACTTTTGGCGTCATAAATAAATGCAACAAACCCTTGTAATTTATTGAAAAAAAGTTGAATCTGATGTTCTTTAATAAAGGTACACGTCTATCTACTGCTGCGCGCACATATTGGGTGTTAAGGGAATCCTCAAGAACACTTTTTAGAGACCCGAGTCCAATGGCTTCCCGCAACTTTGGTGAGGTTTCGTTTGTGGTATGTGTCTAAGATTGAGGCGGGTGGGGCGCGACTGCCATAACTTTTCTATTGTCTCAAAATGTCATGTTTAAATTAATATTTTAAGAAGGTTTTTCATGTCTGTAATTTCCATTTAAGTACAGTCTAGCATTTCCACGAGATTACTGTTGTAGTCGTATTTTTTTGAAAATTTTAAATTTCTTACGAGAGGTTTAAGTCAGTAGACATCCATATTATGTTCTTTGGATTGGATTGCCGCAGATAATCTTCATCAATTTAAGCTACGACAACAAGTCCAAGACAACAATTAGCGAGATATTTTTGGCTCATAAAAGCACTTTTATTGAGACAATGGGCGTAATCAAGCGGCACTATGGTGTCAGGATTTATGTGTCTGGGCGTCATGTGGCAGGCGGCTTCAGAATGATGGTGATTGGCATTTCTATGTATGTTATGACTGGCACATTATTTTGTTGGCCTTGTTTTCTGCTCCCGCCAGAAAATAATGTTTCGTTCTGTATTTTCCTCGTCAATTGTAGTATTTTACGCACATTATTAATTAATTTACCTAATCGATGTCACTTTTAATTGAGTTGTTTATTTTATTCGTATCAATTGTCCGATGAACTCGTAAAAAATAAGAAGAAAGTGTCGAACGTATTTTTGTGTTTCCAAGAATTGATTCGGTATTATCTAAAGAAAGGTTAAATGCACATATTGATTTTAGGCAACATCAATTTTAGGCCCGTGATAGACATACATAATCCAATTTATATTATTACCTAGGTACTTGTAAAGTAGAATCTGCAACTAATTGTAGTTGTAATTAATTATGTTGTACTTCAAGGCTTTCGGTACTCCTACTTTTGGGGTATTCCCATTTTCTCCCGAAGTCATTAGGTGACACGAATATTCCCATCTTCCATCCCCCATTCGAGGAAAGCTTGTCGGGGAAAAACCTCGTTTGTGTCTCAAATATCGTGGAGGTACTAACTTTGTATCTCAAGCGTAACACTACTCATACCGTTTTTTGTATGGTCAATCTCTTATAGGTACCTAGCTAGACCCATGTTTGATAATCTTGCAACAATTAGTGTGAATACGCCCTTAGGATATTTTCGGGGTTTTTTTACCTGTCAATATGTTGACTATTGATGACCTTGTCCGAGTTGCTTTCTCTTCGATACGAAGGTCGTCGGATTATCGCTGCCGGCTTTCGACGGTTCACACTGATTTACATTATCTAAAATAAACACCAATTGCACTTATGCTCTGCAACTTGTAGTTAACAGGATTGATTACTCCATTAGGTATTTATACTGAGTTTTAGTTGCTTTAGTAGATAAATATTTTTTCTCATTGGGAATAAAATTAGTTCGTTCGTTCGTTCGTTTCAGCCAAATGACGTACACTGCTGGACAAAGGCCTCCTCCAAGGTTTTCCACAATGCACGGTCCTGCGCTGCCCGCATCCAGGCTCTTCCCGCGACCTTTACCAGATCGGTTATTGTTTCGGAATAGGTAAAATCAAAAAGCTAAATAAACGTCTGACTTAAACACTAGTCACGCTCTCCAGCTCACCCGTATTTTTTCTATTTCTTGAATTGAAAATCTCCGTACGAACTGAAAATAAACTAATAAGTGCGCATTTGCTAAAGTTAGCAACTGACAGGCAGGGGTCATCGCTCCCACATAATGGTATTAGAATATCAAAGCTTTACGAGCATATTTAAAGATATAAGGTTGCGCATATTTAAGGATATAATGTTTCCGAATATAATTAACTGTTTCAGGAATTCCTTTGACTTTGAAAGAAAATTTTCATTCTTGGAAACCGGTTTTTATAGACGAGGGTGGTTCTAAGAAAGTAATGAATACAAACAAGTTTCAAGAGAACCCTAGTTCGCGGAAACTCTACCCACCCACGTCGCGGGGCTTCGCCTGGACTTAGGCTCACTACGAAATTGGAAAAAGAATATTCAACAGAATTACTGTACATACTAATGATTTTCTGACGCAAAGAGCCTTATATAAAATTCTATTAAGATGTAAAACATTCTTTCAACCCACGTAAGATTAACTTCAATAGACTAAGTTTGGTAATAAAATTGTTAATTCACGTACATAATTAAATATTTTTCCAGTGAAAATAATCTAAATATATAAAAGGAGAAACTGACTGACTGACTGACAGATCAACGCACAGCCCAAACGGCTAAACTTAGGCACTTGAAATTTGGAAGAGACGTAGCTTAGGTACCGTAGAGGTGCACTAAGAAAGGAATTCCCGAAATTCCCACGGGAACGGGAATTAGCGGGAAAAACGGGATTCACGCGTACGAAGTCGCGGGCGGCCGCTAGTACACTATAAAATTAAGTTTCTTAGCTGTGCAATTAAAAAGTGTTTTATGTAGCATGCGTCTGGCGTTGAAGGCTGTCTGTCGACAGCACGTGGCGCGCGTCTCCGCCGTCTAAACAACATCAGGCGAAAGTGTCGCAGCAGTTGGCGAGGGCTTATTCCACTATTCCCTGTTGACAATCCCCGTCAACGGGGATTAGTGAACTTTTTGTTCCCCGAGCTTATAATGGGGAATAATGAACTAAAAAGTTCATTAATCGCTGTTATATTAGGATTTTATTTTTAAAGTAATGGGGATTAATGAACTTTTTAGTTCATTGTTCCCCATTATAAGCTCCAATTTGGCGTTAACGGGGAATAGTGGAATAAGCCTTGGCGAGTTGTGCTCCAGCGCGAACTGCTCCGCTCCGGAACCGAAAGCTCGTTTAGACTGCACTGTCACAATCCATCACTCAGGCTTTATAAAGAAAGTGGTGTTACTAATCTTGCAACTGAACGACGCTTTCTCATGATAAGCTTTTGGAAAGTCAAGCCCTTTGTAGTTTCTTTTATTGCTCGACGGTAATTAGAATGTATGTTTATGATGTTGCAGTGCTCAGTTATACTATCATGATCGGATATCACCACCGTCAAATTGCATTTTTTTTATTTTTGTGTAACAAACATCTTTTGCTCTAGGGTGTCTTTCCTTAAATATAGGTATTTTTTATTCTTTACTGATAACTTCAGTGTCATTATTTGCATCTTACAAACAGACGGATGTCTCAAATGTGTAAAATAACTATAACTTGAGTAACAGATAACGGTGTAGGTCCGCAGTAATCCGCAGCTAGGGTTGCCAGGTCCAAAATCACAAAAGCCGGACTTTGTGCTTCATTTGGCCGGACAATTAGTGTCAGCTCATGAGTGAGTACTATCATCATCGGTTGCTAACCAACATCCTGATGCGTGCGCTTCGTATAATTCTGTGGCTCGACTTTCGCCTGGCGCGGCAATCAACGCAGGGCAGCTTTGTGGCGAGCTGTTGGTGAGTAGCGACACCACGGGGCCAGTTGTTAATCCGAGTGCTCCCGAGAGTCGGTCAAGATCCTCGTCTTCGGCTTGCCGAAGTGGAAACCGAGAGGGTCTGCAGGACTTTCACCTCTGGCTTGCCTTAACCGGCCGGCCAGAGTGGAGACGCTAGAGCTATATGCTCCAGGGGTGGAAGTGTTAAAGGGCATAACGCCGCGAGTAACTTCGGAGAAAGCGCAGCACACCTCTCTACACCCCTGAGCTGGCAGACGCCAATGTTGCCCCTCAGTCCGGTCTATACGACCCATGACGCCAGGGGGGGCCCATTTAGTCGCTGGCTAGTCACCGCCTGCCATTTTTTCAGTCCGAGACTATGAACCAGGCAGGTGTCCCGTAGTCTCCATCCATAGCCCAGTAACCAGTCCATCCATCCTTCATCCATAACCCTACTTCATTCTCCAATAACTGCATTAGCTCCTGTGCACAGGCTGGGGATGGTCTCTGGCTACATCCCATGATATAGTCAGAGACTAGATCCAGCATGTGCACCACTTTCACTTTTGTCGATTATTTTGCGCTTAAAACGGCCTCTACGTGTTGGATCTGTATTAGAGATGAAACGGATATCCGGTAACTATCCGGTAGGCCGGATATCCGGCCTCAATTTACTATCCGGCCGGATACCGGATAGTAACTCACTATCCGGCCGGATACCGGATATTAAAAAGCTACGACAATTTCCTATTAATAAAATGAAATACGTTAATCTTTGAGGTAAATATCAATAAAATGGCTTACAATAATGACGGCTTTTATTTAAAGTCCAAAAACTTACAAAAAGCCGTATTTAAGGCCTTTCAAAACTAATTTCTTTTTCTGGGCTATTCACTCTAATGACGAATACATAAATAGTAAATATCTGTTAATGTCGAAATATTGCCAAATAAATGCGATTTTTTTTTCACTGATGGTCTGATGACATGATGTAACTAATTAAATTATCGCTATTCAATCACACACTCACGGTTGCAACCGAAATTGAATTGATCTGCCCCCTAGATAAGTAGCAAAATCGCCCGAATTGATCTGCCCCCTAGACAAGTGGCAAAATCTGACATTCTATTCGGACGGATTCGATTTTCGAAAAGTGTGACTGTGACTGACTGTGTGTGTAGTCTAGTCTACTAATAGACCCATTGATCGCGTTGGAAGCACCTGCGCGGCGCTATACTCGTCACGACATTCAACGAGACAATGGTCCAACTATCCGGCCGCCGGATATCCGGCTATCCGGCCTAGCAGCTGGCCGGATATCCGGTATCCGGTATCCGGCCAAACAACTATCCGTTTCATCTCTAATCTGTATCCCCACGCAAGCCTTATAAAGGACCGGGCCACTTTTGACCCGTGAGCTCCAAAGCGTACAAAAATAATAATAATAATAACATCCTTGAACATTTTACACTGCGCCTCTAGTCCCAAACTAAGCAAAGCTTGTACTATGGGTACTAGACGACGGATATAAACATACTTAAATACTTTTTTTTTGTAAATACATACATATTATACATAGAAAACACCCAGACCCGTCACAGAAATTAAAATTCATCATTTCAATTTCTGCCCGGCCGGGAATCGAACCCGGGACCTCTCGGCATAGTAGTCCGTTCTGAACCACTACAGTGTTCGTGTTCGTTCTGTGGCACACTGAAAATAAAAAATAGCTTAGCTTTTTTCGCATACTTTGACTTTCAAATGTATTGCACTAACCTTGCTTCTAAATAAGTTTATCATAGTTATTACTTTCAGCAGCGTAACAAACTCAAGCGCGCCCTATTCACCTGTAAGTGCTTACTGCTTAGTCTCTATTGATTTCAATTCAGTTATCACTCGATTTTCCAAAGTTAATATCTGTCAGTGGGATATTCCAAGCTGCCGTCTTTTGAATAATTTCCAATTCGACGATTATCATTTGATTTGTTATTCGCTTTCTGTGAGTTTCCATCCTAGCGCGTTGCAGGCAGTTATCGTCACTGGTGTTTTCTGTTGTTTCCATCCCTGTGACGCGCGTGACGCGCCACACGCTCCGACTCCACGTGTCGCGCGATAACCCGCCCGCCCTTCGGAACTAACTCTTACGACACGGCTGCTTTGCACCGATTAGCGGCGCTGCCACACTGAGCTTGTTTACTTTAATTATTGCTTTTGCGATTGGCGGGTAGGTACCTACCTACTTATTCTTAGATAGGCGGCCGTTTTCGGATGCTTTTCACGAAAAAAAATGTTGTGTAAATAATTATTTTCAGATTTGAAGTGACGTATGCAGGTATGTCGCGAAAAGAGAGCGGGATAAATTAGAAGAATCATAGTATTAGACGGTTAAAGACAATAATTTATTAATTATTTTAAAAATATATTATTCTGATTATGAGAAAACTAATCCTTTAGTTAGTAGAACTGTCTTCGAATTTACGAAGACCCATTTTCAGAAATAGTTCGATTTTTTTTCAGGAAATTATTTAAGTACTACGGGGGTTGTTTGCTCCCCGTGTGCTGCTCGCCCGACGGTCTTACTATGTATCGCGTTACGTCACCGGGGCCTTATACTATTACCTTGGACGAATACTATTACGGGCGTTCTCGGTAACCATAAGGCTGCGTTTAAACCATAGCTTAGTAGATGCTCGTGAAGGGTGGTGAGAGCTGACCCTGTTGTTTTGCTGATTGTTTTTATCGAAGTTCTGCTTTGAAACTCGGTTTTCTATGGTTATTTAGGTGCCGGTTGACCTAATCCTCGCAAGTCGCAACCATTTTTCATTAGGTTTGTATGTGCAGGTCTCGGATCCTCTTTTTCGGTCACCGGTCAGTGAGACATGAAAATTTGCAATTCAGTTGTTCCCTATTCAGCTATACCTAGGCGGTGCTTAGCTTGTACAGCTCCAGCTTTGGTATAAACATAGCCTATGGTTGATCGCCGGTGTGTCCAACGTAAACACCGCGTTTACGCCTGACGCTTTACGCTACACGGCACGAGGCATTTCTCTAAGTATCTAGGTCTAGCACAACATTGTCTAGTATTGGAATTGAAAGAAAAATACAACTGTTCAATGTTATTACACAATAAATTACATACACTACATAGTAATATGCAATGACGTATGATTTAAATAATATTTTCGTTGTGTGTCAATTATTGCATTGCGAGATTCACTGGTTTCTTTATGAAAAAAATAATCTTTAAAACTTTAATACAGGAAGTATGACGTCTTTAGGTCCATTAATTAACAAATCAATTTGCCGCAGCAGTAATTTGGAATCTTCGCTGATTACCCGTTATCAATGTTATCAATATAATTAAGGCGATGCCGTCATGCTCGGACACGGGTCGTCTCATGCGGATAATCGATACGCGGACAAAAATGCATGTTCATTATCATTCGGTAAATCCTCGTAGCAACCAGATCATTTATCAATGCATTCCATGCACTGCAGCTGATAAAGCCAATGCAAACCAGATATTGATGGCTGCCGCTATACTAATACTATAGTATTCAAACGAAACAGATAAAAATCATTACGTATTCAAACGAAACAGATAAAAATCATGTGCTCTTTAATCAGACATTTTATGTTATCTTTATTTGACTCCTTGAAGACTTGCTTATTTTATAAAATATTAATTTATTCGAGATTTATTAAATTCTCATGTTTTGCTTACGTTACTGGCTGATACAGTCATTATGTGCTTTGCTTGTAGTATGAAGATTGAAGATTATTGAATATCATTAATTCAAATTAAATTAATGGCAATTAGGCACTATAATACAAACAAAAATATAGTTTGATTTTGCGGTAATTTCGTAAACATTGGAAAACGTTAGCTATTTGACAATACAAAGTTGTGAAAGTTATTATAGTCGATAATTGCGGTATTGTTTGTTTACATTTGTGTTCCGATGATCATCACTTGTTTACCTATAGAATGGCGGTAGTGTCTGTCTATCGGTTACTTTGTAGTGCAGTTCCCTTGGCGTCACTTTCGCCGATATCGGCCGATGCAGTGTTGTCATGGTCGATTGTTTACAGTCCGAGTGCATTTCAGTGCTCCTGCGTCGATTGCAAGTATGTTAGAATAAGATAGCATAGCATAAGACTGCAGTTTTTCATCTACACACAGTCTTAACTTTGAGACATAATGATGTAGTTAATTCATCTCCTTAAGCGTGTCGATGATTCAGATGTCGATGCTTCATTAATGTCATGATTATAACTTTAGATTTTAACTTTGCTTGTACTACAGTTGAATGCTTCGATTTTCAGTGAAAATTGAAATATTTTAATGTTTTTTTTACATGCCCCTCTTCCAAGATGGTTTTTCCGGAAAACCTGTGGTATCACATCCAGGCCACGCGCGGCCGGCGCGGCTGTGCAGGCGTGACATAATTACCGCTATCGCCACCACAACAACGGGTCGGGGGTCGAGCATTAATTGATTGACACAAGGTGATAGATAACGGTTGCATGCGGTTCTATTTCGAGGTGTTTTGCACCGGTTATCGCCGAAATTCAATATTTAGTCTATTTCCCGTTAGTCATCACTTCGAGTGACCCCTGTTGGTGAGATGCACGTGCACAGCTGTCTCACAACAACTTATTTGCTAGATGCAAGTCAACACATTTTTATTATAAAAACGAATAAGACAGCCTCACAAGTTGTTTTTGGATCACTTAAAGATTACACTGGTCAACAAAAAAAAATTTTTTTTTGTTTCCTGTGATTTTTTTTCTGTTTCTATCTCAAATTGACGCATATTTTTTAAATATGGCAACAGTTTTTCTCTAACAGCTTTTGTTTTTAAGTTATAGCTCTCTACCCTCATTTAATATTTTTACTTAGATTTTTGATTTAATTGGACAAAAAAATATATTTTGTTGGTGTTTTCGATATTGCTTCGTAATGAAGATGTTGTGTGCTTAATCCAGGTGGCTTCTGCTATGTTTGTGGTAAATATAATATTTGAAAAACATCGAAAACCTCTATCGGACTGGATGAAAACTGCGTACAATCGATAGTTTAATATAAATATTTGAAATTAAGTAATCAAGACCACAAATGGGTCATTTGTGTTCTGAGAATAGGTAACATCTTTTAGGCCAACAAGGGGGCTACACAAAATTCCCGTTCCATGTGTCTCTGGAATAGTCGTAACAAACAATAGCATTGGTTACAAAAAATTTGACCAGTGCGGCTTCCCGCACACACAACTTTTAGCTCTTCAGCTAAAGTTGATACAAACAATTTTATAAACGTGCCTTTAGTTAGCCAAGACCGTATCATCGTACTTCCACCACTTTATATGAAGCTCGGCATCTTGAAACAGTTTGTCAAGCGCCTTGCTTGACAAAAGTGACGAATGTTTTAATTTTCTTGCACTCAATTTTTCAGGAATAAGCACAGAAAACTTAAAAGCTGGTAATTTTTGATGGGACTCACATTAGGCAACTGGTGAATGATCGTTATTTTAATAAATCAATGAGTGAAGTCCAGTCCTAAACTTAAAATGATTTTTTTTGGTTATAAGTAATTTCCTAAGCAAAAAGAGATTGTTGAGAGCATGCTATCCAACTTGCAAGAGCTAGGGTGCAACATGGGCATAAAAATACACTTCATGTACTCGCATTAANAAGTTAGTGGCGGTGACACTTCAGCTGATGAATTAGAAGCCGCACTTAGCCTCCTGATTCTCTTGGGTGGTTATCTTCCTACTCCAAACAACCCAGATCACCCCCAAAAAGCGAGCAGCCTGTGCAGGCTGCTGCATGCTTCTGGTTATAAAGCTGGTGATTGAAGAATTTCAGCCAGTTCGACTGCTGCATAGTTTCCCAGAGAGTTCCAGAGATCCATTTCCGCTATCTTGCGTTTCCACTGTAAGTTGGGTATCAAATTATCTTCAATCGAAGACGTGAACACAGTGCGGTACCAGTTGGCATCAATACCCCTCGTATTTTTTTAATGCTCTTGCAGGATTCCTATGTGTCCTATCTGCATTTGCTTCTCCTGGATGGTAAGAAGGGTGTGAGGTTCAGGAGGTACTCCAACGACGCTTATGGAGTGGTTCTCATACATCCAAATGCAGCTATACTTGTAAGGCGTTACAGACTTTGAAGTGGGTTTTTTACTTTGTTTTCAGTTTTTTGTAAAATATACTTATTTTTTATTTCTCAAATAAGAAATAGCTTAAGGTTTTGTAGTAATTTTCATTTAAATAACTAATTTTTACTAACAATTAAACCATTTTTTAGTTTACTACAAAGCTGGCAATGTGCACTTAAAGATACATACTATATTTCCAAAACTACATACCTAAGATTTTTTTTCGTATTTTTTACATGATTTTTACTCGTCCTAAATCCAATATTTATAGTGTAAATCACAAATATTAACCAAAACCGTCTTTGCCAAGTATAGGGTTAACATAGATTTCCACAAAATGTGGGTGATTTTAGTGAGGAGCAGGATAAACGTTTTCATTGGAATTTTCTGACAATGGAAGAAGGTTATCAGGGGCGTGGTGCTCATATATGAATGGCAGACCATTGCTGGAGTTTGCAACGATACCTACTCAAACTTGCCTATTCAAGGAAATCATATAAAAGATCATTTGCTAGTGTTCAATAGACATTTTATTAGCACAATGTATAATTTTTCGTATTTTTTTGTCAAAATAAAAAAACTCTATATTTTAAAAAGTAAAGCTGTTGACGATCTCCCAGTATTTTTTTTATAATCAGGGCAATAGAAATACCCAATAACAGAAAAAAAATTAAAGGAAAAAAAACATGTGTTGACCAGTGTTATCAGACCCAACCCTTTCACTAGCTGTAGCTCACAGAGGCTATAGTCACACTAGAACCTCGAGCCCTCTAACCTCTAGCCTGCTGAGGCGATGCTCACGGGCCGGGCCACTCGTCGCTTGTCTCCATAACTGATGTATCTGACATTCTTTTCGAAACTGAATTATCTACACCATCTTAATCAATTTTGCAAGACGAATCGATCTGTCTAATCGCCTGAACATTTTGCACAATGTCAGTTACGTCAGTTAGAGAGGCAAGCGACGCACTTATTCCCACCGTGCACTGCAGTTAGTGCTTACACGTGCGCGCGCGCATTCGCCCCGGCGCGGCATCGGATACAGGGCGCTGCAATAAATTACCCTGATAATGTGTAACAATGTAACCACTGCCCTTATCGTTTCCTGGACTCTTTGACATACAATACAACTCATATAACAAATAATTTCATCGAGGGTTATCAAATTGATGTATTTTTCCCCCGCAATCATCGCCATGAAAAATATGTCTATAGCAGTAACGCTGTATCAGTCTCAAACTCGGTATTTATGATATAATGTCTCTCATTTATAAGTTATTACCTAGCGCATCGAGTATACCTAATTAGTGCATTTTGTACCGACCGTATCATACAGCTGTTTTATCTCGTAAACATCAATCGGTCGCATGTAAACTTGCTCATAGGAAGTATCTCTAATATAAAGTGTTAGTTTGCATGTTTTAATTTGCTACTAAAATACTTTCAGCAATCAAAAGCTTTCACAGTAGGTACCGGACTTTCACGAATGCTTTTTTTTATCTTGGAAAATTATAATTCCGAGTGATATCTCATAAAATAATTTCATCATCATCATCATTTCAGCCATAGGACGTCCACTGCTGAACATAGACACACATAGACCTCCCCCAATGATTTCCACAATGGCCGGTTGGTGGCGGCCTGTATCCAGCGCCTTTCCGCTACCTTATTAAAATAATTTCGTTGATCCACGAGTAAAGCTAGTAGTAACTCATGAATTATTGATAGTACAAATTAGTCTGCGGGGTCTTATTCGCGAGCCACACGGTTTAATATTTCAGTGTAGTATGAAAATTTATATTTTTTACGTTACGCTACGCTGCCAGTAAGAGCGGCCATTTCAGCTTCAGCATTGTTTAGAGCGTAACCATGTAGGCATGATCGATTGATAATATTAAGCTAGACTGGGAATTGTTATCCTGCTCTGGAATTAATGTTAGGTACTTTTTGCGAGCGTAAACTACTTACGAGCGTATTATTTGTTCCTGTAACAGAGCTGGCCAGAGTAACTTGGTTTCCAATGTTAAGCATTTTTTTAAAGTGGTCGTCTTGGAGGACTCGATTATGGCATTACAATAATTTTCATGAGCGACATGTGGCTATTAGTATGGCTCATTTAATTAAACCAGGAAGTAGCACCTAACTATCTTGTTATTGAAGAAAAGTTAATGATATTGATTATGATCTCATTAGTGGGCTGATGTACGGCATCAGACTGTCTCTGCAAAACACATTTTGACGTGTACGTTGAAACCGTTTCGCGGGTTAAGGCGAAGGCTACACGCGCGCGCCGCGGGCAAAGGTCCGCACGCGCATTGTTCAACTACTAAACAATAACAAAGTTTTATTTGCGAGATGCTTTATCAGGCGATGCTATTTATGTCATATAATAAGGATGATAATATTATAATTTAGATTATTAAGATGTTATCTAGAAATTGTGATGCAGAAGTGTCAACTTTTACAGATTTTTTTTTAGTTTTATTTTATTTTTTAAAAAGATTATTAGTAAATAGTCTCGTTAGTCCCTTGTGGTAAGATAAAATCAAAATCAAAAATGTTTTATTCAATTTTGACCACTAGTGGCACTAATGAACGTCCAAAAATTTGCTTTTGTGTTATGAGTGGGCTCACCGCAATAGTCGAGCGGCGGTGGGACATACCAGGGGATAAGTCTCCCCACAAAACATGACGCTGAAACAATGAACGAGACGTTACCTCTACAAATTCGCCTGAAACATGACTAGGGAAGGCATGGAGTGGAAATCGAATGAGCCCACGTTCAGTGCTTGCCTTTTGCTTGAATGGCTTTTGCTGGAATTTTAAGTTACATGCCGCACGCACGAGGCGACACATTTACGCATTTAATATTACGCAGAAAACGATGCACATTTTTAAGATTTTATCGGTTTGGAATATTTGAGCATTCTTGTTAGCAACGAATATAGGTCAAGTACGGTCTCGGAGAATAACAAACAATGGTCATAAAATATCTGAACCGAGATAAATATATTAAATCATACTGTGTATTTAATTTTGGCTGCTTTTGAGTTATAACTTAAATTTATTTGTATAGAAATAAGACTAAAAATAAAGACGGCAATGCGATCACGAAATTGAATCGGTCACTAATTTACTTTGCCCAGGCTCTTCTATGAGCTCAGGATGCTTCTAGATGATATGTCAGATAAGATAAAGATTCAATCTTTAATGTGAATTAATATCTTCGTGAAGGTCGCGGGAAGAGTCTGGATGTGGGCAGCGCAGGACCATGTATTGTGGAAAATTTGGGGGAGGCCTTTGTCTAGCAGTGGACGTCATATGGCTGAAACGAACGAACGAAGCAGAACCGCGGAAAAAAGCTAGATGTGGTAGCCGTTTAAAAAAAAAAAAGAATTTGTTAAGTTAAAGTAGTTGGTGTTATGATGCGCATAAAACTGATAAGATATCGCCATCAATAGTTCATTGTAATTCATTGGAGATAGCAGCGTACACGTCTCGACTGCCGCTGTCAACCTGATTGTCCCGGATTAGCATTCGACTGATGTTTATTTATATTTTCGTGAAATCTCAATGCGTTTGCCCATTAGCCTAAACCGTTTGACAGCTTGAGCATTCATTCGCGCAGTGGACTTTTTTGTTCCGTTATGGAAGTAATAAAAATGGTATCAAGAACGCACACAGAGCACTAATGGACTCCGTACAAATAGTGTGCACAGGCCTTAACATTGTTATTGTAACAATAAGGCCCGGTTTCCACCAAAGCGGACTGGAGCCACAAAATAAGAATAAAAGTGGAAATAATGGAATTCGATTGGTTATTCAATACACTCTGTTCCGCTCCTCTCCGCTTTGGTGGAAACCAGGCCCAAGTGTGCAATGGTGGTAGCCTACGCAGGCGCCTGATAAGCCTTATCTAACGGAAGCGCCTCGGGTTCCCCGCACATTTTGGTTCTTGATTTCTTCAAAGAGATCTATTGTCATAAACTTGACCAGTAGGTATAATGCCATTTCAAGGTTATTTTCATAGCATCATTTTTATTCTAAAATTGTTACTTATAAAAATTAGGAAGCTGGGATTGTAACGTTAAATATAAATTTGTAAGGTAAAATAAATCTACAGCTTTACTGAGCACCACCAGACCTCAGGTAACAGGTAGCCGATTATTTCATGAGAAGAAACAATTTTGTGAATCTTATTAGAGGAACCTCAGGAGCCAGAATAAAAAGTACAAAAACCAAATCGGGTTTGGAGCCTTATTTGGAGCATATTTCGAGATGAGAGAGATATCATGTTAAACTTTTTTGACGAACAATGTGCAAACGATAAATTGGTGTTCATTTAGTATGTCTATTTCGGGTAATTATGGCACAATCAAACTTATACATTTTACGAGGAAAGCGGTGTGTTTATGTCTCAACAGCGTAAACGTTCCGGTGATTATTTACTTCTTTGAACACTTGTTAGAGTTATGGAAAAATAAATACAATTTATTACTAACTAGCTTTCCGCCCGCGGCTTCGCCCGCGTGGAATTTTGTCTGTCACAGAAAAACGTTATCGCGCGCGTCCCTGTTTCAAAAACCGGGATAAAAACTATCCTATGTTCTTTCCCGGGACTCAAACTATCTCTATGCCAAATTTCATCAAAATCGGTTGCGAGGTTTAAGCGGGAAAGCGTAACAGACAGACAGACAGACAGACAGACAGACAGACAGAGTTACTTTCGCATTTATAATATTAGTTGGGATGAATAGTGCCAAACATGTTTGTTGGTTTTAAAATACCCACAATTCAAAATATAATAAGTATAGAAATGTGGATAAACTTAAAAAATACCAAAATAGTCATAACAGGGTACCTAACAAATACAGTTGTCGCCAAATTACCTGAAACAAATAAAATACTTATTTATTAGTATTCTCATCATAACAACTGTAAAACAATTTGTTAAGTTCACTGACATCACTGTTTATTTTTAACGTTGAATTATATAACACGGTCGTAAATATCAACGGCGAGTACATCACCCACCTTCGATTCGCGGACGATATCGTAGTCATGGCTGAGACCTTGGAGGATCTAGGCACAATGCTCGATGGCCTCAGTAGAGCCTCTCAACAAGTGGGCCTCAGAATGAACATGGACAAGACAAAAATCATGTCTAATGTCCGTGTTGCACCCACTCCTCTGAAGGTTGGAGACTCTACACTCGAAGTTGTCGACAATTATGTATACCTGGGACAAACAGTCCAGTTAGGTAGGTCCAACTCCGAGAAAGAGGTCAATAGNGGCTACTGGGTAACATCTCGCATTACCTCGGAGCAAAAAAATGGCTACTGGTTAACATCGCGCGTTAACTTGGAGCTAAAAATGGGTCAAAGTTACGCGTCGTGTCACAACGCTTATAATAAAAATGTACGAGCACTTGCACAAAATAGTTGTTACAACCAACCTTTTGTTGGGTCTAATTCTCGTCACTACACTGCACAACTTAAAATAATTACGTTTTTTGTCGGTAAAAACGTCCTGGTGACGTCACTTAAGCATTTTTCTTATTCTGCGTGCGGTCGTTGCGCGTGCGCACAAAGGAATGAGACCGCTCGGACACCGAGCCCACAGCGTGGTAGGGGTGGGGTTGCCCGCTCTTTTGTTTTTTAATACTACTACGCTGAATATTGTGTGCGGATTGGGTTGTCGTACAGGGGTACTACATGGTAAAATAAATCTCGGAGGCGAAAGCAGGATAATCCTAATAAAAGACATCAACGCGCTACCGTTGGCTGTGTGTATCTAACATACCTACGTGTGTGTGACTCATCTAAGATACATTTACACGCTAATCACGCTATGAACATTATACATTTCTTTAAATAAATAAAAATATTTTTTTGAAAAAATTCTTTCCATAGTGGGTTAGTAGTTACAGAAGTACTAATTAAGTAATAATTAACGCTTTTATTTTTTCTAGCATAATTATAAGATTTTATAAAATATACGTTTTGGTGATGAGATTTGTAAGTGATCTGTCCAGCTTTAAACACAGTGGATCGGAAATGAAATGAACACCTAGCGAATTTGAAAAGCCAAATTTTAAACTCAAGAATTACCTACATCTCGTAAGTCATATTGTTTCTATTTTTAACTTCGCCAGACGCATTGTTTATACCTAATTTATAATCATTTCCCTTCGTCCCTTGGCTTCGTCCTTTCACACTTTCTTTACACGTGTGTCGTGCATGTTTCGCATGACTTCACTATTGCATTAAGTTTGGACTTCGTCATAATAAGGGTGTACAAATAAATAAATAAGTTTTCTTCCTTTCACATTTCCAGCAACACCACACTTGCTATATGTGCCGCCGGCTTACACGTGCCGCGGACGGCCTTGGCTTTGGCACTGACATGTCATTTTAGGACACTTCAGAACAACGAAAATACCTTGGTTATTGTGCAGGCATGACACAATGACGGAAAATAATACTTTGTTGTCTGCACTTGTTGCGAGTCTTCCAGCGTCGCGTCGCTAGATTGAATTTTTAAACATTTTTTTACCGTTATTAAAATTTATTAGCGAATTGAGTTGTTTCTCAAAGTAAATTTTAAATAAACTTTATTTAATTTTTTTTCTTGTGGCAACTGGGCCCACCTTCAATTTGCATATTAATAAATTAAGCACTAAATCAACAAAAAAAAATATCTAGAATCTTAGAGCCCAGTTGCTGGAAGAAAAAATATTTCAAAATTAAATTCAGCGACTTGGCCCGTGGGCCAAGCTAAAAATGGGCCAAGACCCTGGTAGACTTATTTTTATTATGCACGCTAATTCTCTTGCTCACCGGTATTTCAGTTTTAGATGTGGTTATACGGAATAACCCGTTTTCGGACATGTTGGATGATTGAATAAATAACAAGTATCCCATCAAAAACAATACTTGTCAAAAAAACCAAGTCTCGCAACTCAGTTGTTCTACGGTAAAAAGTTGTGAGATCCATGTAATACCAAGTCCAGGCCAGGAAATCTTTAACGTTTTACATAAATTATTGACTTGGCCATCGCACTAAATAATTTAATTTACACGTGTTTTCATGCGATGGCCAAGTCAATATATTTATGTAAAACGTTAAAGATTTCCTGGCCTGGACTTGGTATTACATGGATCTCACAACTTTTTACCGTAGAACAACTGAGTTGCGAGACTTGGTTTTTTTGACAAGTATTGTTTTTGATGGGATCTTTTTTCTTTTTGTATTTTGTAGACAGCAGTTATGTATCTAGAAAACTGGACCGAAATTGAAAAATTTTACTCGACTTGGCGGTTGCACTACCGTGCCCCCAAATATTTTAGTTTTTCCTTGATTCATACACCAAACACTACTTATATTCCAAATTTGAAGCTTCTAGGTCTGCTAGAAGTGCCTTAGAATTTTGATGATCGGTGAGTCAGTCAGTGAGTCAGTGAGTCAGTGAGTGACAAAATTAAGTAACTTTGACCCGTTATAATTCTTAAACTACTAGTTCAAATTGAATGAAATTTTAAATATACCGTGTCTTTACAATGCCTACATAGCTAATGAAAATTCAGCCTTCTAGTTTTATCCACAACGAAGTTACAGGCGGTCGAAAATGGCCTGAATTGCTTCGAGAAAAGGATGGTACGGCCGTGCCGCTTTTTTGCTCGACTTGGTGGGGGCACTGCCGTGCCCCCAGATTAGGGCTCTTGTGTTTAATCGCGGCCACACCAAGGTTGAAAAGTGAAAAGCTGATTGTTAGGCACATAGAAGATACTTACTTAGTGACCTGAGGTGGTGGGAGCCTGATGACCTGTAATACAGGTATAATAAATACCTAGCATAGGCATCAGACTCACACGAGAACATCAAACGTATCTTATACATTCACTATGTAACTCTGTTCGATTTTTGTGTGAGTAAAATAAAGATTTATTTATTTATTGTTACACTAGAGCAAATTCCATTTTTAGATAAGTAAAGAATGTTGTACCCACACTACCCACTGTGATATGGCTGTTTAAATGTATTAAAATAGAATTGTTTTGACTTGATTAATGTAAGTACGCAATACAGTCGGTTGAAAAAACCTCTAACAGGTTACACGACAAAATTATTTGCAAAATCGCAAAACCTAACTTGTGTCCTAACTTCGAACGGACGGTGAAAGGGTCGGAGTGGCCGACTCGAGATTCGAGGAACGCGGGTTCGAATCCCACCGCCGCTCAGCTATTGTGGTGAGCCCACTCGTAAACTCGTAACACAAGCTTATTTAGCTTAACACGAGGGGCTAATGGGACTATTAGTAATTTGGGCAATACAAATTGCTAATAATCTTAAAAAAAAAACCTATAGACTGATTTTATGGGGGTTAAGAGGATATTGTAAACGGAAAGAAAACATATTTTACTAGGACAGCAAGTTGTCTTAACATTCTGGTTAAATCTTAGGATTCAAGAGAAACATCTCACTTAATGTGTAAATAACAAGACGATGATAAATTGAAGAAAAAATTCAGGAACAAAGTGCTTGAAATTGCACAAATAATAAGACCCTTTGTAACGTGCCTCTTTGTAATAATGTAGCATGCTAGTCGAGAAATAGTCTTAGGAACCCCTAAGTCATTTTAAAAGATCTATCCAATCCAACGATACATCACATGGGGTAGAAGATGAAAAAAAAATCATCTCCTTTACATGTAGGGGAGCTACCCTATATTATTTTTTTTACTTTTATCCTACCGTTTTGTCGGCGTGACTAATATACATACCTCCACAAAATTACAGCTCTTTAGTGCCAATAGTTTCCAAGCAAAACCTCGGACGGAAAGACAGACATGACGAAACTATAAGAGTTCCTTGTCAGGACTACGGAACCTTAAAAAGGAAAATTATTGAGGGGGTGCCAAATCCAAGGGGTTGGTGGCAGTGGTCGGCGCGGGCCGGTACTTAAGGCCGCGCGGGCCCCGGCGCCGCCAGTCTCGCGCCAACCATGCCCGCCCACACCGTCTCGCGCGCTCTCGCAGCCTACTTGCTCTGCGGAGGTGAGTACGAAACTTTCACGCACGCTTGTGAACCAAATTATGTGAAAAGTGCTGTGATACGGTGGAAAACTATTAAGTACACGAACACGTGATAAGTTTGCAGTTACACAAACATTCGCCAATTTCACGGTGCGATTAACGTAATTGCGTTAGTATTTTTACGCTGAAATCTAGACGAGTGTACGACGATAGAGTTAAATGTTTTAGAAAACTTAAATTCGATGAAAATTACAACAGTAAGTACTTGCTTACGTTAAAAATAATAAGTTGATAGAAACGAGCAAGAAGTTTTTAAATAATAATGAAGGTATGCTAATATTTAAAATATCTGGAATACGTAAACGTTAAACAAAACTAATTATGTATTTATGTATCTAAGATCTAACCGATTGTAACGGGCATAAATACATACTCGAACATTTGGTTACAAAATGAAAATAGCTTTCAGGGGGCAAATTTTTTCAGCTTACTTCTTAAGATTTTTATAATGCAGTGAATTGGTTGATCATTTTTTGACGGTTTACTATCTGATAGTTTTAATTAAACCATTTTTTTTAAATTGGTCAGCAATTTAGGTTTCGAGAATGTAATTCTTCACCTTTAAACAAAGGACATTGTCAGAAACCGCCTAAAAAACCGCCCAAAAACATTAACCCATCATAATTATTTTCTATTTTTTTTAATACATTAAGCACCCTTTCGTTCTAATGGACACTTAAGCATTGAAAAATTAAATAANCATTGTCCTTGCTACTTCATAATGAAATGTTTACCAACATTTTTTATAAGTTATTGAAGTTTTGTGTTGTAAAACTTGAAACAGTGTATTGAAATTTTTGTTAGCAACAAAATCATAATTTTATTAAAAGTTTATTACTCACATGACCGCTATTTGTTTACATTAAAGTAATCTACCGTTAATTGCGACCTATGACTCTTAATTAATATTATGAGTGAGGGATAAATGAGTTTTTTTTAATCTTCATAGCAAAATTTTGTGCAACAGTTTTTTATTCAGCTACATTATGCAGATCAGAAATAAAAATAAAACTTAAAATTCTAAATTGGATCGTGTGTTCTAAATAAAGACTACCCTGAAGACAACTTATAATTAAGTATATTATGAACTACACAACAACTGTCTATAATTAATGGACTTCTAAAAGCATTCATGCATTTTGATGCATTTTCAGACACGATTGGATTTTGATACTACATGAATAAAAAATAAGGTTTTATCGAGGAAGGTTTAAATATGGATAAACTAGCTTTTGCCCGCGGCTTCACCCGCGTGAAATTTAGTTTGTGTCACATATCGTCATAAATTATAGCCTAGTATTATTCTGGCTTATAAAGAATAACACTGTAAAGTTTCATCAAAATCCGTTCAGCAGTTTTTGCGTGAAAGAGTAACAAACATCCAGACATCCAAACTTTCGCATTTATAATATTAGTAGGAAGCTTAGGCCCATACCTAATTCGCGAATGGACAGTCGTTATAATAATAATTACTACTTTAGATTTAAAAGTTCATCATCANAAAGTGGAATGCCGAGTTGTATTTCTAAAACTTGTTCTCTATTATTTTATACTATTTGGCTGCGACTCGGCGTGACGACAATACAAAACATTTTTCGCGAATCGGTGTTCATACATTCACACAATACATTAGACGCCATGTTGTCATAAACGACATATTATAAAATCGCTGTGATTTAATATTCTTAATCATTAATTTTATGGCAAGTGTCCATCAGGAATCATTGTTCTTACACACAGAATCGTATTATTTCGCTTTCGGGTAGTAATATGTCAAAATTGTTGGTTCTTAGGCGAACAATGTATGGAGAACGAACATTGTCCTTGCTACTTCATAATGAAATGTTTACCAACATTTTTTATAAGTTATTGAAGTTTTGTGTTGTAAAACTTGAAACAGTGTATTGAAATTTTTGTTAGCAACAAAATCATAATTTTATTAAAAGTTTATTACTCACATGACCGCTATTTGTTTACATTAAAGTAATCTACCGTTAATTGCGACCTATGACTCTTAATTAATATTATGAGTGAGGGATAAATGAGTTTTTTTTAATCTTCATAGCAAAATTTTGTGCAACAGTTTTTTATTCAGCTACATTATGCAGATCAGAAATAAAAATAAAACTTAAAATTCTAAATTGGATCGTGTGTTCTAAATAAAGACTACCCTGAAGACAACTTATAATTAAGTATATTATGAACTACACAACAACTGTCTATAATTAATGGACTTCTAAAAGCATTCATGCATTTTGATGCATTTTCAGACACGATTGGATTTTGATACTACATGAATAAAAAATAAGGTTTTATCGAGGAAGGTTTAAATATGGATAAACTAGCTTTTGCCCGCGGCTTCACCCGCGTGAAATTTAGTTTGTGTCACATATCGTCATAAATTATAGCCTAGTATTATTCTGGCTTATAAAGAATAACACTGTAAAGTTTCATCAAAATCCGTTCAGCAGTTTTTGCGTGAAAGAGTAACAAACATCCAGACATCCAAACTTTCGCATTTATAATATTAGTAGGAAGCTTAGGCCCATACCTAATTCGCGAATGGACAGTCGTTATAATAATAATTACTACTTTAGATTTAAAAGTTCATCATCATCATCATCATCATTTCAGCCACAGGACGTCCACTGCTGAACATAGGCCTCCCCCAATGCTTTCCATGTTGATCGATTGGTAGCGGCCTGCGTCCAGCGCTTCCCTGCTACCTTTACGATGTCGTCGGTCCACCTTGTAGGTGGACGTCCCACGCTGCGTTTTCCGGTACGCGGCCTCCATTCCAGAACCTTTCTGCCCCATCGGCCGTCAGTTCTGCGTACTATGTGCCCTGCCCATTGCCACTTCAGCTTGCTAATACGTCGGGCTATGTCAGCGACTTTGGTTCGTTTACGGATCTCCTCATTTCTGATTCGATCTCGCAAAGAAACACCAAGCATAGCCATATAAAAAAAACCGACTCCAAAGTATCAATCATGGTATACATAAATATTAATTCGTCCTAATAAATAAGATTACTAATTATTTTTCTACTTTTTAGGGTATGTTTTTTGGAGTCGGTTTTATTTATTTTTATAAAAATTAACTTATTTCTTGCTTTTTAGTTAACTTGATCTTACCACTGAAGGTAGGCAGTACATTGAGACTATATTCTTCATGTCAAGTGTAAAATAATATTCCCTACAAAATACAGGTTACCATATCGGCAACCTAAAAAGACCTTAAACCGTCAGCCCACCTTAAAAACATGAAAGAATACAACAGTTGGTCTATTTGTACCTATAATATTTAAAGAATTATCCTCCAACTCCTAAGCGTTAAGGAGTTGTACGTACCATGACCAGTTCATCATGATGAGATGAATGACAAACACTTGAATAACTTTAGAAACTATATAAAATGAAAAGAATTATCCTCCAACTCCTAAGCATTAAGGAGTTTTACCATCTCATATTGATGAGCTGATGATTTCCAGGAGCAAATACTCGAATAACTTAAGAAAACTTTTGAAAAACGATATACGTGCCTCCTCCTTTTTTGAGTCGGTTAAAAATAAGGTTAATAATGGCACTGTCGTTCAGCAGCCGTGGTCAGCGCCGCCCCCGAGCCGGAGTTACGTGGTTGTGGAGTAGCTGCGCGCACGCAGGGCGGATGGGTGTGCGGCGCGCGCCGCATCGACGCGGCCGGCGCGCCCTACGCCAGCTTCCGCGGCGTGCCCTACGCCAAGCAGCCGCTGGGCGAGCTGCGGTTTCAGGTGACTATTCACAGCTAAAGCCCGGTCTCTGAGCACGTAGAATTTTGTCCAATGACCCCAAGCTACCCATCCTTATCGCTCGCGCGTAATTATGTTGCTGTTGCGCTCGCACACTCACTGCGGGCGCCCGTCGCACAGTCGTGACAGCAATATAATTACGCGCGAGCGATAAGAATGGGTAGCTTGGGGTCAATGGACAAAATTATACGTGCTCAGCAACCAGACAATATTGTTATACCAGGCCTGGCTCACTCCGCGCGGTACATCCGATAATTACCTACAGCGAAGCGCCCCGCCGGCGGGTATTATATCAGTCGAGTGTCACGCGCGCGCTCGTCAGGACGCTGGCATGCGTTGTAGTATGATTATAATTCTATGATCGAAGTATTATTTAAAAGTGGACATAAAGAGAAAGAAATATTGTGCGGCGTTCGGGTGTTTAAATTCGAAAAGTAATCTACCGGATTTATCTTTTTTTTTCGCTTCCCAAAGATGCTGAAAGGTATGTTGGCCATGTAGGAAATCAATAATTCTTAGGATAGTATAGGAACCTAACCTACTATGAAGGTGGACATAAAGAGAAAGAAATATTGTGCGGCGTTCGGGTGTTTAAATTCGAAAAGTAATCTACCGGATTTATCTTTTTTTTTCGCTTCCCAAAGATGCTGAAAGGTATGTTGGCCATGTAGGAAATCAATAATTCTTAGGATAGTATAGGAACCTAACCTACTATGAAGGTTTTCCATAATGAATGCATACTTACCTACATACGTACCTCATTACAAATAAGTAGATTAATTATTTTTTTACTAGACAGCAACCCTAACAGCGTAAGAAGAGTTCAGAGGCACGCGATAGAAAGAGACAAAACTTGTAGGTGAATAAAATTGTAGGTACGTAGTGCTGTGCGAGCTGAATTCCACTGTATCGCGTCGTAGCAAGACTCGCATTTATTTAAATCGTCTTGCGGAGTAATCCTTCTGTACCTGTACTATTACTTATTCTGTGGTTATACATTGCTAACTGTTAATGTGCTCATCAGGGATGTGGTACCTCGTCAGTCATCACATCACCTGGCTTTCGTAACCGTGGGCCATGATATAAACTGGTATCGGCATTGCGCCAAGGTGGAACTGCTCAGTGTGATGTTTGCTGCTCTTTCTTCGCGATTTCTTGTGCTACTGTTAGTAGCTGTGCTAGTATGAAGTCCCGTTGCAATGTTTCTTTCTTTCACACACTAAAGATTAGCGTGTCAACTGGCGCAGGTCAAAGATGATCAAACAAAATTCCAAAATATTCTTCATCGTTTCCAGGAGCTCCAACAAGTAGACAGCTGGACTGGCGTGCTGAACGCGACGGCTGAAGGCCCCGTGTGCCCGCAGTCCGACGTGGTGTACCAGGGCCTACAGACGCACGCGGGCGGCATGAGCGAGGCTTGTATCCACGCCAACGTGCACGCGCCGCTGGCCGCGCTGCCGCCGCCCTCCGCTTCTGATGACGTCGTCGCCAACCGCTCCGGCCTCCCGATCCTCGTGTTCATCCACGGCGGCGGGTTCGCATTCGGCTCCGGCGACACAGACCTCTACGGCCCGGAGTACCTGGTCAACAAGGGTGTCATCGTCATCACCTTCAACTACAGGTGAGCTTTTCCTAAATCACGACGAATGTTTTATTATTTTACCTTGGAAGTTTACAGTTCCAAGTTTCCAATGGAAGTTTCCAGTTCCAGTTTTTCTTCTCAGCACTTATCTTGCCATATGTTTGTCTCGAAGCGTTGGTAGGGCCCAAAAGATAAGGAGACATGTAAAGTGCCCCATAAGGGCTACCTTTTCTTTTTTTATTATTTTCTATTGACGTTCATAAGTGCCACTTGTGGTCTAAACTGAATAAATATTTTTGATTTTGATTTTTTATTACCAGCCAATGTCACATTTTACGACGAGACAAAATTACTTCTGTATGTTATGGATTTCTGAAATAAATGCTCCAGATAATCCGGTTGGCTTGCGGAGACTGATGTAAATTTAAATAATTTATCATCAATGCTCGTGTAACAAAATCTTAAAAACTCAATTTAGTTGCTTTCGGCGGATCTTATTTATCTCTTAGACAGGCAATATATCAATTGAAATTACAATGAAGCGGACCACCTTCAAAACTGCGAGTTCATTCCTAAATATGTAAAGCCGGATGCTTTATGTGTTTAATATTTAGCAGCAATAGCGTTTCATTCGTATTTATTTATGCTACATAAACGAGATAATGCTATAGCTAGTGGTATCCTAAATCCAAATATCGAGAAGAAATATCAATTTGTGAAAACAGCCAAAATTGCAACGCTACAATAACGTTGAGTTTATGCGTGCCGTTCTTATGCCTATAAAACAGTTTACAGTATGACAAATAGTGTCATTAGACACATTAATCATCATGGGCCAGAAGTCAGAACCGGTTGACCCGCAGGCCCCGCAGCACGGCGCTGCGAGCTCGCGATTTCGACGCCCGCGCACCTTAATCGTAGCGCAGGTTACAAGTTAAATACAGGCTGGGTATTTTAATTCTACATTTAAAAAGCGAATGTACTAAACTATGGGATCAAACTAAACAAACTACGTATTAATTTAATCATGGGATAAACGTAATGTGCTCAGAAAATGCAAAATTTAACTGATTCATTCAATAAACATCGATTTTCTGCTTACCTAGCACGTCCCTGATTGGAATCTTAAAGGAAGAGCGTTATTTTTGCTAGCGGTCGAATCTTAGATGCAATATAATGAGCACATATCAAAATTATTGCACAGTTTGATCAATGATATAAGACACACTGTATACTCCTTGTGTGTGAGCGACCTTCAGCCACCGGTTGCCACGGGCGTCGTCTAATGGTGGTGTTAATCGTAACGCCAATGTTTTTGTCAGTTCGCACGTTAAGTTTATGGGTTACACGTGTAATACGAAATAGATAGGTACTCGTAAGTAGTATTAAGATAATTTTGCTACAAATGAATATAAATAATAAAACGTTTATTGCAGACATAGATCCATAGGTGTTAGTAATATGATAATTTTAATCTAGTGTTAGTAATGCTAATAACAAGTAGGTAGATATTTAGTAATGTGCTCGCAGATTATTGAACATCGGAAGTTCTGAGCTCGAAGGGCGTTTGATTGCAGTCTGCTACCAAATGAAAGATTACATGTTTCTTATAATATATCTTCGAATTGTGTAAATTAAACTCATCCCAACTTGTTTTCTAAATTTGAAGATGTGTACAAGTTTAGCGGAATACATAAAAATAAACTAGCGCACTCAGTGGTCAAAACTGGACTATGCGGTCGTAACTCGCACATTATGGCTGTTACTATTTATAATAAATTACCTAACCAAATAAAAGACCTTAATGGAAATCTGTTTAAGAAACTGTACCTATAATTTCTTATATGAAAAATGTTTTTATTCAGTTGAGGATTATTTGACATATAAATTACAATAAACAATTTGACATCTAATTTAATTTATTGAAGTAAGATTATTATAATTAATATTATTGAATAATTAAATTTATTGACATACCAATATAATAATTATAATTATTGTAATTTATAATAATGATTTTTATGCACAAATTCACATGCCAGCTGTGCTGGTGAGATAAGCTGCACCATCTTTTTAATTTAAGACCACATATTTTTTGTACCACATTATCTCGGTGAATAAAATAATCTTTGAATCCAATGGTCGTTCCAGATTGAACGTGTTCGGTTTCCTATCGCTGGGCTCGGCGAGCGTGCCCGGCAACAACGGACTGCGCGACTGCGTGACGCTGCTGCGCTGGGTGCGCGCCAACGCGCGGCGCTTCGGCGGCGACCCCGCGCGCGTCACGCTGGCGGGGCAGAGCGCCGGCGCTGCGCTGGCCCATCTGCTCGCGCTGTCGCCCGCCGCCAAGGGACTGTTCCAAAGGTGAACTTCTTACTTCAAACGGCTCAAGGCGTTCGCGTACAAGTGGCATGTGAGGAGGACAGCACCGGACAGTTCGGCGCCATAGGGTGCCACCTGTATTGTGATAGTCGCAGCCCCAGAACGGGGAAAGTAGCATATATAGGGACAAGGAATTAGATCAAAGAATTTGTAGGGAGTCAAGCGTTGCGCGCGGCAGAGTGCAACCTGCTACGGCAGACGCAGTTCCGCGCGCATCTCCCGCGATTCGGCCAGTTATAACCGCAAGGTTGGCATGGCCATGGGTGGTGGTGGGTTGTTCCAAAGGTGAGCTCAGCATTTGAGGAGTGAGCTGGTCCCTAAGGGCTATATTTCACCGGCGGCGCAACCAGTCGCCGCTACCAACAAAATGTACACAGCAGCTTTGTGCAACCAAACGGACACCAGGTGAGTAACTCTCTATAGAGCTGTATACATTTTGTTGGTAGCGGCGACTGGTTGCGCCGTCTCATGGTGTCCCGGTGAAATGTAGCCCTAAGAGCTCAGCACTTGAGGATTAAGCTAGCCCCTAATAAAATGTAGGGAACTGTAGTGTCGAATGGGGAAAGCAGAAAATGTAACTGCCTGTATTATCTGTGACTGTAGTGAAGTTACTGCACTGGGTGCACAATAATCCTTGGGGGGTGTATTGAACGCAACAAAACAAATGTTTCGTTTCATCATAATTTCAACCATAGGAAGTCCACTGCTGAATATAGGCCTCCCCCAATGATATCCACAATGGCCGGTTGGTGGCGGCTTGCATCCAGCGCCTTCCTGCTACCTTTATAATAATAAAAATATAAGGCTTCTATTGTATTATTGTATTTACCACGTGACAAAAAAATAAAATAAATACTTAATATACTGACTGGATACTGAGGGAGATCGGATAACATCGGGACTACAATAAACGAGTAATTTGAAAAACGTCACGCCACGAAAATTGAGTCGATATATTTTTCCAATTCCAGGGTCGCGTTGCTCAGCGGCACCGGCAACAGCGAGTTCTTCAGCACGTCGCCGGCGTTCGCGCAGCTGGCCGCCGGCCTCCTGCTCGGCAAGCTCGGCGTGCCCGCGGAGCCTGAGGAGGCGCACCGGCGGCTGGTGGCGGCGCCGCTGCCGGCGCTGATGGCGGCACACAGCGAACTACTGGAGCTGTTCGGGCTGTCGGTGTTCGCGCCGGTGGTGGAGGCGCCGCATCCTGGAGTCATCGTACTCGACGAGGACCCCGATGTGTTGATCGCGAAGGGCCGCGGCCGAGATATCCCGCACTTGATTGGTTTTACCAGCGCCGAGTGCGAGACTTTCCGCCCGCGGCTACGGGACATCAATATAGAGAAGGTAATTTGAGGACTCGTGTCTGACAATTTGGCTTCTGTGCTTTTGCCAATCTTATTACAGCCAGTTAACAGGTCATTCGTGTGATAGATCCCCTTAATTATTATATTTCTCTATGATGTATATGTCATTCATAGAAATGTAGCGATATTGTACTTTAAAGCTGTTTTATATTCTTCTGATTGAATTCATTGCTGTTTCAAAGAACTACTCTACCTTCACTGATTGGGCGTTATTGGCGGATAATCAGTAGCTTGGTATTCAAAAGTTTCTCAGCGGTGGAAAGGGCAGCTGAATTAGCGGTCGCTTGTTTGAGTGATCCACCTAACAGTATATTATGCCAGAACAGACAGGTTTTCGATGTACTATCGGCATCAGTGTTAACTGCCCAAACTGCCCATTGTCGGTAATGTCGTCTCGTTCAATCGCAAATAATCACCATTTGATGAGAGCGAGAGCAAAAACGGAAATAGATAGTTAACTGTGGCCGTGTGTACCTACGTACATATATAAACATATTATTTGTCACGCATTCCCAAAAGATGATCGCGGGCACGGAGGCGGTTCTCCTGACGCCGAAGCTGACGTACCAGACGCCGCCCGCCACCGCGCCGTCGCTCATCGCGGCGATCCAGCGCGAATACTTCAACGAGTCCATCTCCATCGAGCGCTTCATCGCGTACTGCTCGGACGCGTACTACGCCTACCCCGCGATGAAGCTCGCCGAGCGCCGCGCCGCCGCGGGCCGCACCTACCTGTATCGCTTCGCGTACCCCGGCCAGAGGAGCCCGGTCAAGGAGGCGCTGCAGCTCAACTTTACGGTATGTACTAAATAAAGTATTCGTTAAGACAGGTGATGTTAGTTCAGATAGTTCAATGCGTTCAATTTTGTAATTTTTTGAGTGCTTAGGTACGCCTCAAATATAGGATACCCTGAGTAGGTATGATGACATATACCCAAGATGCGATATCTGTTGGGTAGGAGAAGAGGCACATTAAACAAAGTCACCCTAATTCTAATATGACCCTTGTGAATACGGATTTGTTCTTCAATGGGACGACTTCTAAACGTCAGCGAGATTTTGACTGTCAAACCAAAATACGTGAATTAGGCCACAGATTGCAGATGATCGCTATATCTGTCGAAGAACTAGTAACCGTTGAAGTTTTTGTATGGAGACCGAGATGAATCGTACCAATACATAGAAGATCGCCGTGTGGTGACGGCAGAGTAGAATACATTTGTCAAAGGGGTGTCGTAAAAGGCGACTTAGGGACTACACAACAAACAGAGAATGGGCAGCAGCGCTCTCTGAAAAACATCAATCTTTTAAACTGCGATCTCCAACCCGCCTGCCAAGCGTGGAGATTATGGCAAATCCCTCCACCATAGTGGAGGAGGCTCATAGTCCAGCAGTGGACTGTAAAGGGCTGTTGATGACATAGAAGATCACCGTCATTAATAGCATGACGTCGTCTGGTGATCTTTAGCAGATCAATCTACCATGAAGGAACTAAACTCCCCATCGGATTTTGAACTTTAAGGTAGTTAATGTAAGATGTATGCTGTATCTTCAGGGCGCAGGCCACATCGAGGACATGACGTATGTGTTCCGCGCCAACGCGGTGCTGGGCCCGCCGGCGGCGCGCGAGCCGGGCGCGGGCGGCCGCGACGACGAGATGCGCGCGCGTATGACCGACTATCTCGTCAACTTCATGCGGGACAGGTGACTATATTCAAGTTTTCTTTGCTTCTTACCCTCTGTTTCTTTGGACACATTACGCGGTTTCAAAGGCATTGTCTGGAGAAACAAATTATCTTGAGACAAATGGAAGACAGACGCGCTCGGGGCAGGGCACCGACGAGATGGTCGGACGCGGTGAGGAAGACGGTGAGCGGAAGTGTGCATCGTGCGGTCCACACAGCTTATGACCGCAGTCTGTGGAGAAACAATATCTGTGGTCGCGATCCTCATCAGTGAGGGACCGAGGAAGAAGAAGAAGAGTGCTTCTTATTGTCTCGTTTCAGCCAAATGACATCCACTGCTAGACAAAGGATTTCCATGACGACCGGACCAGATTTTTGGTCCACCTAGTGGGGGGCCTGCCACCACAACATCTTCTGGACTTTTCTGCCCCAGCTCTATGAGCTATATGGCCCGCTCACTGCCACTTGATTTTAGCAATTCTGCGGGCTATGTCGGTCGCTTTGCTGTTCCTGTGGATCTCCCTATTTCCTTCACGCTGGGAAACTCCAAGCATAGCACCCTCCATCGCCCTTTAGGTGACATGAGGTCTATAGTAAGCAAGCTTCTGATATAGGAGGCAATATTAGTCAAAAATGTAATATCACGGAGACGTGTATATTTTTATCGGTGTTATTGTGGAACACGATCACATACGCTTCATAGCGATAAGACCGCCTAATTGTACCTTGTGTGTTCCTTTTCTTCTGTTATGTTATTTGTTTGGTGTGCAATAAAGTGTATTTATTATTATACGTGGTGTTCGGATATGAAGTCAACGTTTTGTTCGGCAGCGAGCCGGCATCAGCGTGCAGCTGGCCCGAGGTCACCCAGCCGCTGCAACTGAAGGACATATCGGCGCCCGGCGCGGAGCCGGCGCGCGCTCTGAGCGAGGAGCAGACGCGCGTGCTCGCCTTCTTCGACGGACTGCACCGCGCCGCCGCCAACTGACGCGCTAAGTGGCGACGAGAGTAGCTGAACTACTGCCCTATTTTGCGACTGACTCGTGTATTCGTACCACCGGTGTTAAATCACTTGTAATGTAAACAACTTTTAGAGTACGCAAATCATAGGGTTGAAACGACACATCACGCCATAACTGATTAACTGTATTGTAATATTGTTATGATTTGTGACTAATAGCTTAGTTTTGCACCGGGTCCACAAAATTTCGTCGTCAAAGATAAATCTAATTTTGTTGTTGTTAGCAAGGACGAAATGGGTGGCCCTTTAAGTAATATTTACGATTCATTTGTAAACGAGACCACAGATTACAATCAGTAACAGTAAAGTAAAATCAATATGAGACTTATAAAGCCTTAAAAAATTAATAAAAAAAATGAAGACCGCGTAAATTCATCAAAATTATTTTAATTAATAAATAATGTGTATTACGTTATATTAAGACCTTTAAAACTCTTTGCTAGCTAGTAGTAATTATTGAGTAAGAAGTAGGGTTAAGGCTTCAGCGATCTACCTCAAGATGACTACTGATCTACGGGGAGTGTAAGGAATTACTACCAATGACACGCACCCATCAATCAAAAAGCCATAACTTGCGTTCCTTTGTAAAAAAACATAATATTTGACGTGAAGAAAATGGTCAAAACTTTGTTTTTAATCAATCGTCAAAATGTAATAAACACATTAATAAGGTTGAAAAGACACATAAGACGGACAAAAAGCACTTATGTACAACAGAATGTAAACTTAACATAGTTATCATAAGTACGACTGACTGAAACATTAGCCGTAAGATATAGAATAAGTCGTGTGATCGTGTGTACCTACAGTGTGTATTATTTAGCTATGCGTGACCACGTGCTGGTCAGACGATGCTTTTATATCATTTTTAAACCAAAAATATCATAATTTTGAATTTTATACAGAAGAATTGGTTGAAATAATCATTAAAATTAAAAATATGAAACTACAGACGCTTTTAAATATCGATATTCAATGTATAATTTTGTAATTTGGTCAAACATTTTTAATAATGTTCATGGATCTCTGAAAAATAGTAATTTAAGTATGTCAGTACAAATAGTGCTACAAATAAGTATAGGCATGATTATTACTTACATACTTAGTTTTTTTAGTTTTATTAATAGTTTTAACTTCCTTAACCAAACCGGATTGCTTCAATGTTGTTAATTTTAGAGGCAATAATTTTTATTTAAGAGCTCAACTTCTTAGTTTAAAGTTAACTTAGTCGCAGTTACATTTCGAGTTGTCCTTGTAGGGCTATAAAATCATCACTCCAGGAACTTGTTTGACATCTACGTAAACGACTTGATAAATGTGAACCAAAAATCGCAGTCATGAATAATTTGTAACCTCACATCAACCATTGAATTTGATTACATATAAAATGATTACATGTTTGAATGAGTATTGTGATTTTTATAAAATTAATTAAGATTCTTTAAAATATGTCGATAAGCTTAAGATATAATCTAATGACAAAACAATTTCAACAAAACAAAACGTTGTTTTCATTTATTTACCCGCTAAGGTGACCTGGGCCAAAAATATTTAAAATCAAAATCATCTTTATTTGTATAGACTAATTTAAATGAGTACTTACAAATCGTCCAATGCTCTTAAGGAGCCTATACATGTCTCATTCTTTTTTGCCCTACAAACACTGAATGCGTAATGATTTAGATCTTGTGATTGATTAGCAATATGATAATAACGTAAACGCTACCTACAGCCGTTTTACGGACTTAAAATAGGAGAAAAGATAAAAGGTTGCTGGTTGTAGCATTTAATGAAACTATTGAGCAGTATCCCAGAATTCCCAGATAAGCGAAATGATATGTTAAAATTACAAGTATCGTTTAAATACTTTCACTGCGATTTCAATATAATTTTGTTATTTAGCCATGATTCTAAATATATTTTATGATAATAAATATGACTGAAATGATTTAGCCCTGACTGTACAAACATGCAGTTGCACCAATATGATATTTAGAGCGAATTGCAATGGAAATACCGATGTTCTTTGTGTTGCAATGGTTTTTCGCTATTGTGGCGGCATAAAGGGGTGTAATGACAGGTCTGCCATGCTCAGTTAGACATGTCCGCTCCGCGATCGTTAGCTGTCCCCCGAGCGCTCATTGAATTGCTTTATTGAAAGTTAAACCGATGCTGCTAAAAAACTAAGCGTGCATTTCTAGAACATACGATATGATGACGGGCAAAATTGATTAATTCAAGTAACATGGAGTTGAAGTTATTTTTCGTTCTGTGGATGGTGTCGACTGCAGAGCAGGCCGAGTTGATCACCGCGCAAGGCCGGATCCGCGGCGAGATGCACCAGGGGTATGTTTCGTACAACGGAATCCCATATGCGAGTGGGAACGATACTACTGGTCGGTTCAAGGTAAGCGTATTCAGGGCACTCACTCCCGTATTCACAAACGATGCTTGCTTAAGTGAAGCAACAAATCGAACGCACAGCGTTGAATAGACCTCTGTGATTGGTTCATGTGTAACCTTGTCCACGCGCACTGTGATACCTCAGTAATGTTTGTGAATACGGGCGTCATACTCGTACAATTTCCGAATATCGTACTCCTCCTACATCAACCAAGAATATGAATAATACAGAGCTTTTCAGCAAGCCGGTATACCCCCCACGTGGAGTGGCATGAGGGAGTCGCAGCAGCCCCGATGCGGGCTGACCTCAAGGGTTAACGACTGCCTCCAGCTGGACGTCCACGTGCCCACCTCCGGCGCTTCGTGGCCCGTGCTTGTATGGGTCAAGGGGGGCGGCGGGAGGTACTCTCCGGGGAAACTGGTCCAGCAAGGGATCGTCGTAGTGGTTGTCAGTCACAGGTAATAGATAATGTGGTGATTAAGTAAATAATTACCAATAGCCTACGCTTCATATGAGACTTGAAAAACATATTAACTAGCCTAAAACCGTCTAAATCGATTCATCATTCATTAACATTTTCAGGATAGGGCCTTTAGGATTTCTATGCTTAGGCGAAGAGAAGATGCCAGGCAATGTTGGTGTGAAAGACGTGGTTATGGCTTTGCGTTGGGTTCGCGACAACATCCCAGCATTCAATGGCAACCCGTACAAGGTGGTGGTGGCGGGGCAAGGCTTCGGCGCCGCGATGGTGGAGGCGCTGCTGCTCAGCCCGATGACTCAGGACTTGTTTCACGGAGCGATTATGCAAAGTGGCAGCGTTCTGTGCCCCTGGGCCTTCAACCATGACGCTAAAGACCGCGGACTGTCTCTCCTCCAGATGTTGATTGAAAACGACGAAACCACGAGTCTCCTAAACGCTGGCGCTGAAGATCTGGCTGTAAATGCCGATAAAATATATTTTCCCTATTTACCATTTGGAATATGTGTCGAGAAAGGATTTAAGAATGAAGAACGCATGTTACCCGAATCACCATATCGCTTGTTATCGAATAAGCTCGCAAGAAAAGTGCCCCTAATCATGGGCTACAACACCGACGAGGCTTACATATTTCTATCTGCATTGAGGGAAAATAACATACGAAAAAAGATGGCGAGAGATGTGTCTGTGCTCCTACCCGAAGAACTTAAATTTCTGAATGTGAATGAGTTGAAGACCGTAGCGAAACAGATAAAAGAACTTTATTTTAAAAACAATTCTACCATGGCAGCACTGCTGGCTTATCACAGGTACAAAATTTTTAGAGAAGTAGCTTATTTCGAGTCGTTTAGTAATGGTTTTCCTACAATTCCTTTGTTTGGCTAGCACTACGAAGCTAACATTGATGCAATAAAAGCCACTTTACAAAGCAATGTGATGAAAGTATTCCAATCCGTAATTTCCAGAGACGCGTACTTCCTAGCGCACATCCACAGGAGCGCCCGCCTCCACGCAGCCTCCGACTTGCCGGTGTACTACTACCAGTTCTCCTACGCCGGCCAGCCGGGAGTGGTGGCGGACCACCAGCTCCGCAAGGCGGGCGCGGCGCACTCGGACGAGCTGGCCTATCTGTTCCCGGAGACGACATCATCCATGGAGGGCACTGACGGCACAGTGCAGGACAACATCTTACGGCTTTGGACTAATTTTGTTAAGCACTTGTAAGTGACGATTTTCTTGTCATAATGGTGTGAATTCAAATAATGACCTTCTTTATACTTCTTCTTGTATGTCGTGTCGACAGCAAACCTATACAGTATCTTTATACTGCAGGTCATTTAGGTCTTTTATAGTCATCTAAACTGGAATGGAGGCCGCGTACCGGAAAACCCAGCGTGGGAAATCCACCCACAAGGTAGACCGACGACATCGTAAAGGTAGAAGCCTCCTATCACATAAAAAAAAAAAACAAAAGCAGGGAAGCGCTGGACGCAGGCCGCTACCAATCGATCAACATGGAAAGCATTGGGGGAGGCCAATGTTCAGCAGTGGACGTCCTATGGTTGAAATGATGATGATGATGATGCACTGGAAATTCGTAATTTATTTTTAACGTTGAGCAGAAACCCGACCCCCTCGGATGCTTCCCCGCGCTGGGATCCCCTGGACTCGGCGGAGCCGCGCGTCCTGGACATCGGCGCGGAGCTGACGATGCAGCCGTTCCCGTACACGAGGGCCTGCCGCATGTGGGACGATATCTACGAGCGGTTCTACTACTCCAGGAATTATTTGGGACTTTAGTTTTTTAGCGTTTCGAAAATATTTTTTCTGCTACCAATAAATATTTCTTAATTATCATTCTTTGTTTCCTTTATTAAATAAATCGGAATTTGAGAAGTATAAGGGTAAAAAAACTAAAACCCAACTACGACAAAAAACGACGCTGAAAAAGTATAAAACAAGATTTTCAGAATACTGAACTGAACAAAGTTGCTAATGTAGTTGCATAGTAATTTTCATGTTTGGAAAACCGCAGTCACACGTTGTCAAAGTGCTACGGTAGGTAGGTATATGTAACGTGTGACTACGCCTTTCCAAACATGAAAATTACTATGCAACTACATTAGCAACTTTGTTCAGTTCAGTATTCTGAAAATCTTGTTTTATACTTTTTCAGCGTCGTTTTTTGTCGTAGTTGGGTTTTAGTTTTTTTACTTTTTATTATTTGTACTATTTTGGTGATAAAGTGTATTTGTGAAAACAAAAGTTAAATTGATGAACTAATAAGTAGTAAAGAAGCTATGAACGAAAAGATGTGAATTATATGCAATTAGCCCATGAATACAGGTAAAGTCACAAGCAAATGCTAGTAATATATATACATATATTCAAAATGTACAAGTAAAGCGCTTTCAAATGATACCAAACACGGCATATTTATCTTAACTTTATTTTTTTACTCTGTATGTTTTGTCCGCTAGAGGGCGCCACATTAGATTTTGTGAAACCCCATATAGCCTATAACCAGCGGACAATTAAGACGCTTCTAATGATATGTCATTTGTCGAATTCTGATAAGTAGTTTAGAAGTTACGAGGGTACACATGAACATACATACATACATACATAGCCTGTCAAAATCATAACCCTCCTTTTGCTTTGCCGTAGTCGGGTAAAAAACAAGCAAATTAATTGCATCAGTCATTTGATGATGGCGATAGGAAATCATAGTTTACATGTGAGTACTATTACTATTCATGAATGGGGGAGGCCTTTGTCCAGCAGTGGACGTCTTTCGGCTGAAACGAACGAACGAACGAACTATTCATGAATGGTCATGTGAATAATTAATCTTTTATCTCATACAGTCATAGCAGAAGTTTGCGACATATAGAAATGATACAGTGAATTTGGGTTTACCACAATATTTGTGACAATATTAAGTAAATTTTCGAGAAGTTTCTTTAGCTCTGAAATTCCCGGTTCGATTGATAGTGACTGAATTAATGAGGGAGTTACATGTATATGAGTAATCTTTAAATAATTTAAACGGTGACATTGTAAACCAAATTCTACACAATAAGAATTATAAAATGTGTACTGTTAATTTTAAATGTGAGTAATACGTTACATTCAAAATGTCATCAAAAAATCTTGCCCAAATGATAAGACTGACTCATAGTCACGATAAATGTTGATTTCTGTATTAGTATGCAAATTCATGTATTCAACCGAACTTATATTTCATTAAAATAAAGTACAGTGCTAGTTCCACATTCCACAATGTGTAGATACCTATTTGGATTCGTTTTAATTTTAATCGGAGCGCCCTAATTTTGTATTTTGTGTACTTAAGTGGCATTAAGTGAATCCATGTTACGCCGTAAACTGGCTGTTGTGCTGGCTGTTCCATAGGTAAATCTAAAACCTTTTAATTTCCTACAAAATCTTAAGTACTTACCCACTAGAGGCACCATACTAAGACTTCAAACAGGTTTTGTTCCCTTACCTGAAAACAAAGAAGCGTACTACGTTGTTAGGTATTCCTACAGAAACATATTAGCAAAACACTTCAAGCGAGCATTGCTTGTAATAATACAGAAGTGTGCAAGTGTATAGTGGCAAGGCAAGGCAATAAAAGCGATTAAAATTGTGCCAGGGGACAGTTGAACTGTTATTGGATCCCTAACGAAATTAATAAGAAGAACATGGGAGGAGTTAAAAATTAAAGGATTTGCCACAATCAGGCTTGATCTGAAAGTTCCGCATCAGTCAGTGCAATCGGGCAGCGATCCGGGCAAGACAGATAATGTCTGTCAGCAGTTTGCATTCTCGCGGTCAGATCGCATTTAAACATAAAAACATTTAAAAAAACCGTCTTAAAAACTAAGCTCTTGCTTTGAGCTTGGCATTTGGCAGACTGGCACCGACTCCGCGCTCTTATTCGACTCCGATAGAATAAATAATTAAATAAATAAATAACGTAATTATTTTTATACTTTTTAGTGGACTGTTTTCGTATCGGGACACTTGCGCGAAAGACACTAGCGCGAAAAGACATGAGCCACAACATGAGCGCAAAAGACACTACCGCGAAAGATATTTGCGCGCATGGATACTTGCGCGAAAAGATATGAGCGCGAAAGACATTTGCGCGAAAACAGTTTAAATGTGGGCGTATAATACAATATAGCTCTCGTTTAGAATCTGACGGAAGTTTATCAATTTCCTATGAATAATTTGCGGTTCTTGTTATTTTCCGATGACATACATACATAGAATTTTTTTTAAAAGAAAATATACCAACCGAATTGAGAACCTCCTCCTTTTGTTGAAGTCGGTTAAACAAACATATATTATGTATAGCGAGCGACCGACAATGTTGTTTATGCATGACATGAAAAAAAAAAAGGCTGCGTACTTATTAGTTCGCAGAACGCAGCCAATGTGACACGTATAATATAAGGATACCTAAACTGTGCAATTAACTTTACTAATTAGTATGTATCTTTTGCAGATTATTTGGTTTCAACGAATAAATAAAGCCTGTAACTAATTAACAGCGAAGATGACGTCATATAATACAGGGTGTGGTTTTATAAAACAACGTCCATCTCAGGGGTGGTAGACGACACTGATGCCGAAAAAAAAATTCCTTAAGTTTTCATGGAAAGATCCATGAAATCTGGAAATTATGGTATTATTACGCGGGCGAGCTATCGGTCATTCCTCCCGCTATCTAGGGGCGGCAGCCGCATGCATTCCGCGATGTAGCGGGGTATGCGGGGGTGGTGCGGGCACAAGCGCCGGCGCCCGCGGATAGGATACATTTGAACAAGGGTTTTTTTACTAATCTATCTTCTATATAAATAAAAATGAATTGATGTTCGTTAGTCTGATTAAAACTCGAGAACGGCTGGGCCGATTGAGCTGATTTTGGTTTTAAAATGTTTGTCGTAGTCCAGGGTAGGTCTAAACGGTGAGCAAATACGCGCGCGATATTGTTTTTCTGTGACAGACAAAATTCCACGCGGGCGAAGCCGCGGGCGGAAAGCTAGTTAATAATAATACAGTAATAGTTAAATATATATTTATATATTTCTTGTAATTACTTACATGTGCATACTATCACCCCCTGAGTCGGGCGTTGCTGTTAAAATTACACTCCGTATTTTACACGCATTGCCTCTGTTTCCCATTAAAATTACTATGAACTATTTTTCTCATAATTTCTAAATAGGAGAAACCGGTTAACATTGGTTGACTACACTATGTCCCACATAGCTATTAATCAATACAAAGACTACCTACTTATAATAAAAACATTGCGTGTGTATAAATGAAAAAAACATGTATGATACAACGTTAAAGTGGGAACCCTGCAAAATTAGAAAAAGGATATAAACTGAGGCCAACACCGACTCCAGGAGTGTCTTTCTTTGCTAACCACCAACATGGGTAGCTCAGTTATCCTCGTCGCTGCTCTTTTGGCAGCATTCGGTAAGTAAATAAAAAACAAAATTATTTTTAAACAATATGATTTTCAAATAATTTTCGGCAAAAAGGCAATTTTACGAGTGTACATTATCCAGTCTCCTTAGATTAATAAAGCCTAGATAGATAGTCAGTGCGCGAAAGGTGAGGCAGCTTTTAGTGAGCTGGAACGGCTCACTCGTAAATGTCATATGAACTGTCATGTCAATTTGTCAAAGTGAAAAATTGGTAAACACGTCCGACGAATTATAATTAATTATGACGGTTTGTGCTGTGAAAGGGTGTCTAAATACATCAGAAAAACGAAAGAAAATGACCAGTGTTACATTTCATAAATAAGTACTACGATTCGACGCGTATTTTGCTTGAATTTGGTTTTCAAAAATTAAATACGGGAATGATACCAGTAACAAGAACATTTATTTCCCAATTGTTAGCCGTACAAATTCACTTCCTTTTTTATGAAATCGAGACTTTTAAGTCGATTTATCTTAATGTAATTAGGTAGATACTTTGAATTCAATAAATAAGTAAGTACATAATGCGTTTTGTTTTTGTTAATTATAAAATAATTAAAATCGTATTAAAAATTTCCCTACTTTCGGGGAAATCGCCTTCATTTTCCACACTCCCCAAGAAAATTTTTAGACATAAGATTTTTGCCTCACTTTTGACGAAGCTTTTGTATGAAGACTATACATCTAGGCTTTATTAATCTAAGCCAGTCTACTTCTACGGTAATATTATGCATGGGCGAAATAAAGCTTGCCCTACCACTACTTTTGGACACCTATCAGCTGGTGCTGAGATGTAGTAGTAGACGAAATTAAATTAGAAAAAAAGATGTGCGACCTATAAGGAAAAGCCGATGCACACTTCCCATTTCAATACTTATTCACTTAATAGTATCCTTTTTCATAAAGCTTTTCGTAAACTTATAATATTATGCCTAGTGTCTACATCAAGGCAGTGCGAGGTGCGTGCGCGCACGCAAGCGGGATGGGTGTGCGGCGCCAAGCGGCTGGCGCAGGATGGCTCGCAGTACGCCAGTTTCCGAGGAGTGCCTTACGCCAAGCAGCCCCTGGGAGAGCTACGCTTTCAGGTCAGTAGGTAATTCGTGCAATGCTCATTTTTCATAATTGTCTATGTCTAACCATAATAAATAGGGTAATTGCGCCGGTTTTCCGTCCAGCTCCTGTTTTCGTCCATTTGACCGACTTGCCACAAACAAATACGAAAAATTAGAATACAAACCCAACTTTCCGTGCAAATTTGGACTTGTTACAATCTATAATATCTAAGTAACAGTTCTGCCTGCATGAAAATGTAATTTGACAAGTAATAACTCCAAAAAAATCTACGGAAGTTGCTGCTGCACACAGGTGAATGGAAAACGCCGTCAAGTTAGAAAAAAAACGTGCCGGTAGGGAACTTTCATGGTATGTTTAATTACTGTTTTAGCTACTTTACGTAATGTTTTTGGCACGTATGTCTAATTATTAGCATAATAAACACTATTTTAAGGGTTTATTAAAGTTTTTGTATAGAAATCTTAGATAATTAAGTGGACTAATACTAGCATAACAATTTTGCAATATTTTGGTTTTCGTCCACGTGGACGGAAACCCTGTCACCTAGTTAATATTTTTAATAATCATTTTACTTCAATGGACCTACAAAATACAATGTTTTTTCTTCCAATATGATCTTTATTGCTATTACATTAAACATTTTAGTTTACGTCCACTTTTTAACAGTGATAAACCCATAAAAACCGTTAAAAAGATGTGGACGAAAACAAAAAACAGCTTTAAACGTTGTTGTGTTTTCGTCCATGACGTCATGAGCAAGCACTGGGGTGGACGAAAACCAAAATGGGACCCAGGACGCCTGTCCGTCTGTGGTCACTTTCCTGTTTAGACGACGAGCTTTTAGCAGGATGCCACAACCATCAGGGATTGTCAATGACTCCGCGAGTTCTTCCATTGGAAGATCTGAGGGGATTTGTTTAATGAGACCCATACGGGTCACGTTGTACGTCGGGATTGTTGCTGAGTATTTGCAAAGGGATAGAATCTCACTACTCAAAAATTTGTTGGCAGAACTGGCAGAGGTGAACTCAACAGAGATTCTGTTTCTCCCTATTTTCTTGATACCATCATTAATCACGTCCTTAATTTTGTTATTGACCAAGAATTTTCCGAACCTAATTGGCTGGATGAAAGTTGGAGCATTAGGCTCGGATTCAATGCGCGATACGTGGACAATAAAAGGGCCTTTGTCAAGGTCACTGTAGACTTTTGGTGCGATAACAAGAGATGGGTGCGTGTACACCGGTTGGCTGCTTGGAGATGACATTGCAGCAGAAGGGTTGTTGGATCTCTTTGCGGGTTCAGAAGGAACCTCCGAATCCAGGCGGCGTTTTGTTGCGGCTTGGGAAAACAGCGGTTGAGAGATGTCCATTGTACAGGAGGCCGGGTCCGGAGGATCCGGTGGATCGGGAGGAGTTAATTCCATTCTACTTACGGTTTTACCAGATAAATCCGTCACCTGTTATTATTACTTAAAATAACTAAGCTTAAAATTGATTTTTTTTAAAAATAAACTACGTTAGAATTTGATTTTTCCACTTAGACACCTGAAACACGTGTTGCCACTGACACATGCGGCGAGCGAAAAACTTAACATAATTCAAAAATTTCGTAAAAGTTTTTCAAGTTTTTTGACACTTGACTGACTTGACAGATAACACTTGTCATTCACAGAACATAGATTAAAATACTACTTCTCAAAACACCTATTTATGTATAATATTTTATTAAATGTGAGATTAACGGCCGAATACTGAAACACACACAGCCTTAGGTTAAAATTTTGGCATTAAAGTATATATAAATATAGTTCCAAAATACTGGACTGTCCTGTCGATGACATTGACAGTGGGGCGCCACCGTCAATACCGGATCGCAGGTTCAGATTTTTGCCATGTTGGAAACCATATAGTTGAACGATGATAGCGCCCCCCTGTCATTGAGTTTGGCGGGACAGCTCAGCGTGGGTCATCTATAAAAAGATTATAATCATTTCACGTCGTTTTTCGTAGTCCATTAACGCCACCTATTGTAGAGTAGTATTCAACTTAGCCTGCCTAGCCTTATAGTATGTATGCCACCTGGGGGCGGGTAGTGGAACTCGTATTTCATTCGTTCTATGCGTTTGGTTATATGATTTGCAGAGGTAAATTTTTAATTCNTTTAATAATCATTTTACTTCAATGGACCTACAAAATACAATGTTTTTTCTTCCAATATGATCTTTATTGCTATTACATTAAACATTTTAGTTTACGTCCACTTTTTAACAGTGATAAACCCATAAAAACCGTTAAAAAGATGTGGACGAAAACAAAAAACAGCTTTAAACGTTGTTGTGTTTTCGTCCATGACGTCATGAGCAAGCACTGGGGTGGACGAAAACCAAAATTAGCTATTCCTGTAGGTTAGTTTTCGTCCATTTGTCCTTCGACCTATTGCAATATTTTCCCAAATTTAGGTAAGAAACTTATTCAAATCTTTTTAATATCATTTGAAAGCTAACAAAATTACCTTTCAAATGATATACCACAATCCATAGTTACTGTATTGTAGAATTGGTTTTAAGTTGATAATTCAACTGCACCCTTTATTCTACACAGTGGTCGAAAACTAGCGTACACTAGGACGAAAACTGATTTTTTTGGACGAAAACTAGTGAAATCGCCTCTTTTGCATAAAATATTTTTTATAAAAAAACCCGTGGTATTTACTTATTGTCTTAAAATATTAACGTAAAGTAGACTATATGAGGACTAAAATGACATTATGATACATATGAGTAAGGGTATTTTAAGATATTCATTTCGCATCACAAAGTTGGCAACTCCGCTAATTGGACGAAAACTAGCGGACTTACCCTACGTCAGTCAAAGGACGTCACTTATATAAATTCTTCCCGAATGTACGCGATCGAACGTCTAACTAGGCGATGGTTAGAAATCGACCATTGCTCGTCGCAGTTCCTCACGGGACATGGCAACTTTAAACATAAACTTCACGAATTCAAACTAGTTCCGTCTCCTTTTTGCGAGTGGTCCACTGATGATGTCAGTCATGAGCAGTCTGCCCATCATATCTTGTGGGAGTGTGATCTTTGGAAACATGAACGTGATATAATGCTTAATTCAATACAACATAGTCATCTGTTTCCGCAATTTATTACACCGATCTTGTCGCGATAAGGAAAAATTTCCATGCTTTTAAGCGATTTTGTGAAAAATATTATTGGCAGGTAGTTGCTGATTGCTCATAAGATAGGCCCCCTTAATTTAATTTATTGTCCGTGGTGCATAATCTTTTCTTAAAGGTTTTAAACTTTTGTTTGTCACCTGCCATCCGCTTTGCAATGGAGGGAAGTCGAACATTAATTTCAAACTCCTCCTATGTTCTTCTGATTAATTTCGTTGCGGGTCCAATGACAGTTTAACTATCCCCCGCCCGGGACAAACTTGACCTTCATTGGTTGGGTTTTTGTGGCGGTCAAGCTGTAGATCCTGGCTACACAGGAGTTGCAGTGGTGGGAAAGAGAGGTGGGAATAGTCCCGTAACCATAATAAAGAATTCCATTAAGACTATATTTTTTTTTCTTAAAAATTAAAAACGTACGAAATTCGCAGGAACTTCAACCACTTGAACCTTGGATCGAGGACTTTAATGCCACAACCGAAGGGCCCGCCTGCCCGAACAATGATATCTACTTTGGCCCCCTTGTGCAGCCGCAAGGCATCAGCGAGGCTTGCATCCATGCCAACATACACGTCCCAATAGATGCCCTCCCGAACACCCAAATCGGTGCAAGTTGTACTGGAGGGCTACCGATCTTGGTGTTTATTCACGGAGGCGGTTGGGTCTGCGGGTCCGGCGACGCAGACTTTAATGGACCAGAGTATATGGTCAGCAAAGGTGTTATAGTAATCACTCTCAACTACAGGCAAGTATTTTGGGCAATGCAATTTACTTTATCCAATGCCTTCTAATCCGATAAAACATCATGAATGTAGCTCATTGAATGCACACGTATACAGTAAGCATTGTAGCATCTAAGTAATTAGGATTACAATTTGTAGGCTGGACTACCTTGGCTTCTTGTCCCTGAACACCTCGAAGATTCCCGGGAACAATGGTCTGCGCGACATGGTGACCTTGCTGCGCTGGGTGCAGGCCAACGCGGCCTACTTCGGAGGCAACCCCGCCGACGTCACGCTGGCGGGACAGAGCGCCGGCGCCGTCAGTGTGCACCTTCTGACGCTATCGCCAGCCGCTGTTGGACTATTTAATCGGTTTGTAAAGCACTTTGTTAATGCAATCTTGTTTTTCATTTCTTTTGTTGTAATTTTTTTTAATCACAGAACATTTCTGTCCTTTTAGTGCATTTATTATGAGCGGTGTCGCTATCCAGGGCTTCTACAGCCAGTCTCCTGTGCACGCTCAGCAAGTGGCTGCCCTCTTCCTCTCCGCTCTGAACATCTCCTCCACGGACTACGACGAGGTCCACGACCAGCTTGTTGAATTGCCGATCGACATCCTCATAGTCGCCAGCAGGGTAGTGTTAGATCAAACGGGTTTAAACAGTTTCGTCCCTGTTGTGGAGACACCATTTGCAAACTTTACGACAATCCTAAGCGAGTACCCAGAAACTCTGCAAGCTAACGGCAACGGGAAGCATATTCCGCTAGTTATAGGCTTCACCAGCGACGAGTGCGAGATGATTCGTCCAAGATTAGTCCAAAATCAACGCTGCGGTTGCGATCCAAGAGAATCCGCTGATTGGGTTGTCTCCAGAGCTTGTATACAGTTTGCCATCGAACGTAACAGCGGAGATGGCGAAGAAGGTGATGGCAAGATATTTTAACGGGACCCCGACAATGGACGAGTACATTAAGTTGTGTACCGAGTCGCTCCTCCAGTACCCGGCGATCAAGCTGGCGCAGGCGCGCGCGGCCAGCGGAGGTGCGCCCGCGTTCCTGTACAAGTACGCCTACGAGGCCGAGTACAGCGTCATCAAGGAGGCGTTGAACCTCACATATTCCGGCGCCGGCCATATCGAGGACTTGAACAGGATATTCAAGGTGAACTCGTGGCCTGTACCTGCCAGTGACGCCGATGAAGCTATGACTGGATGGATGACCGATATCATGGAGACATTCATAAAGTATAAGTAAGTCATAATTTTTATAAAATTATATTACCTGACTTCGATTTTAGTAATATCATTTTGATTAAAAGATTAAAGGTAACACATATTGAGAACATCTTCATTTTGTGAAGTCAGTAAAAAGTGTTACACATAGGTACTTTATTTTAGATGTCCTATTTAAATTACCAGCTCTCCGTCAAGAGATGGATGTTGGGGAGCGGCGTCATGTGCGCTGGAGTACAACTACATCGCCGGGCCCGCCACCGACTTCGGCGCCATGAGCGACTACGACCAGGAGATGGTCCACTTCTTCGAAACCTTAGCCGACGTGTAGTGTACGAGTGTGACTACAATGACTGATATAATTAATTTATACTATTATTTATCTTGTTGTAAGATCCAAGAAAAGCTGGTTTTCATGCACGATATCTTCAGGGAAATTCCTAAGAGCTCTTTTCTGAAGCATCCCAGGCATGCTCAATAGGATTTAAGTCAGGGGATTGTGCAGGTATCATGCCGTTGTAACCAACTTGTAACGAACGATACGCGCCATATGTGGACGGGCATTGTCGTGCATTAGCTGGAAATTTTGTCCCATTTGTTCTCTGTTGGGCAAGATTACAGGCATCTCATCTCGGTATTTTAGAACAGACATATTGCCTTGTATCCAAACGAGGTCCGTTCTACCGCCTAGTCGAATTCCTGCCCAAACCATAATCCTGCCACCTTGATATGCATGAACTTGTTGTGGGTGCTGCAGTCGATTCCAACGTCCAGGTTCTCTCCAAACGCGTACTCTTCGCGAATTAGGATGAAATCCAAACCTGGATTCATCAGTGAAAATCACAAGTGACCATTGAGAATGGTTCCAGTTTTCGTGTGCAATAGCCCATTGTAATCTTCTTCCTCGATTGCCTCTCCTTAGCGCTGGTATCCGAAGTGGCCTACGAGCACGTAGGTTGACTTCATGCGGTCGTCTTCTCAAAGTTTGACCGCTTACAGCAAACCATACTCTCTCTGTAGCCTTTGAACCAATTGCATCGTTGACTTGGCATGATATCCAAGTTTTAGACTGGCCTGCACAATCCCCTGACTTAAATCCTATTGAGCATGCCTGGGATATGCTTCAGAGAAGAGCTCTTAGGAATTTCCCTGAAGATATTGTGCATGAAAACCAGCTTTTCTTGCATCTTAGCAGGACTTGGAACAGTATTCCACAACAGGATATTGACACCCTTGTTTTGAGTATGCAGAACCTCTGCAGATGTGTCAGGAGAGTCTTTTGTGGATCTACGGATTATTAATTTTAAGTTTTTAACAATATTTATTTAAAAAAAAATTTGATGTTTGTTTAGGTTTGATGTTTAAAAAATAAAGTTAAGATTGAAATTTTGTCTTTTTTTAAATTTAACTTTATCTATTTAAAAGTTTATTATCAGATTAGATAGGCTATTAAACAAGGTTTATTTTAATGTGTAGGTAGGTGTCCTAACAAAAAGTAGATAGAATTTTAGTTATTTAGGTTTAATTGAAATATGTCGGCCGTTTGGTGTAGTGGTTCAGAACGATCAGACGACGAATGATAGATTTTTGATTTCTGTGACAGGTCTGGGTGTTTTCTGTGTATAATATGTATGTATTTATAAAAAAAGTATTTAAGTATGTTTATATCCGATGTCTAGTACCCATATTAAAAGCTTTGCTTAGTTTGTAAAATGTCCAAGGATATTTATTTATTATTTATATCCCTAGCTAGAACATGTTGATGTGTGTAAATTGTGGTTAATAGATTTAAAAAAAAAATGTATCCCCAACGAGGAAGCTCTTGGCCTGTATCTCACCTGATGGTAAGTGTAGGATTTAAATAAACACCGCCCTTTGCCATAATTAAAAAGTTAATACTTTTGTCTATGATGCTAACTCTGTATTCTCTGTGATCTGTCCGTCCGTTCGTGTGGACGTCAATAAACCGTTTAATTGAAATAATTCCCTCTTTTATTAGTATACTTCCAACNATCTCATTGTAGGATTTAAATAAACACCGCCCTTTGCCATAGTTAAAAAGTTAATACTTTTGTCTATGATGCTAACTCTGTATTCTCTGTGGTCCGTCCGTGTGGACGTCAATAAACCGTTTAATTGAAATAATTCCCTCTTTTATTAGTATACTTCCAACAGGTTATGGGCCGTCCCGTATACCCGTAGTGAAAGGGAGAATTTCGACAATTTATTGAGATAAATCGGAGAATCACATTTCGAAGTAATATTCTGAAAAATTTTCCCGATCGAAAATGGCTACCGCGAACCTTCAACTGGAAAAATTACTCGACATAGAAGTTTGCAGTTAAATCGTATCTAGAACACGAAGATTTATGGGAGTGTGTTGATCCAGGAATCAACGTTGATCCGAAGAAAGATATCAAAGCCAAGTCGAAATTGATTTTGTTGGTAGAACCAATAAATTTCGTGCATATTGAAAGTGCTTCGTCCGCCAGAGAGGTGTGGAAAAGACTTGAGGTTGCATTTGAGGACTCCGGGCTATCTCGAAAAGTCGGATTATTGAAGGATCTGATAAACACCACCCTAGACAACTGCTCCAGTATCGAGGAATACGTTAATAAGATTATGAGTACTGCGTACAAGTTACGGAATATCGGCTTCGAAGTTGGTGATGAATGGCTGGGAACACTCATGCTGGCAGGTTTACCGGATAATTATAAACCGATGATCATGGGTCTGGAAAGTTCCTGCATAAAGATTTCATCAGATTTTGTGAAGACAAAACTTTTACAAGAAGTGAAAGTCTCCGAGTCTTCTGCATTCTATACAAAGCACAAGAATACCTCTAACACAAAGCCAAAAGGAAAAGGTCCCCGCTGCTTCAAGTGTAACAATTATGGGCATTACAAGAGCCAATGCAAAGCTACTACAGTGAAGAATAATGATAACAAGAATAATCATAACACCTTTTCAGCCGTTTTTTCAGCTTTCAGCATGTCAAATCAGGACGACTGGTATGTTGACTCGGGAGCTACTATGCATATGTCAAGACGCTCTAATTGGATGTATGACCTGCAAGCACCTCCGATTAATAAAATAATGGTGGCGAACAGTGACTCAGTCTCCGTGCACAGTATGGGTAAAGTAAATATACAGACCCGTTATTGCAAGAATGAGAATCCAATCCAGGTGAGAAATGTCTTGTATATTCCTGATCTGAGTACAAACCTTTTATCGGTTAGTCAACTAACCAAGAGTGGCTGTAAGGTAGAGTTCACTGACACGGGCTGCAACATATTCAATGCCAACAAGACTCTGGTAGCAACTGCGAATTTATGCAATAACATGTATAAACTTAATACTGTTACAGATAGTGCATATACAGTTTCTCATAATGAGAGTAAGGTAGATATTACTACATGGCATAAGAGGATGGGGCACCTAAACATGGCTGATGTGAGGAGATTAGAGGTATGTGCTGAAGGTATAACTATCAGTAACAAGGAAGCTGATAATGTTTGTGTCACATGTTGTGAAGCTAAACAAACTCGATCACCGTTTCCCCATTCTGGTTCGAGGGCGAAGGCGCTGTTGGAAATAATACATACCGACTTATGCGGTCCAATGGAAACGACATCGGCTGGAGGAGGAAAGTATTTTATAACCTTCATAGACGATTTTTCACGCAAAGTTTATGTATACTTTTTGAAGAGCAAAACTGACATTCGATCGGTATTTCAAAAGTATAAACAAGAAGTTGAAAATGAATTGGACAAGAAAATCAAAATTTTGAGAAGTGACAATGGGAAGGAGTATTGTAACCAGGATTTTACTAACTTTCTAGCAGTTTCCGGCATCAAACATCAGACGAGCTCTCCGTACTCACCTGAGCAGAACGGGTTGGCCGAGCGGATGAACAGGTCTCTTGTCGAGCGTGCAAAGTGCATGCTATTTGAAGCAAAGCTGAAGAAAACTTTTTGGGCTGAGGCTGTTGCTGCTGCAGCTCATGTCATCAACAGATCGCCGTCACGAGTACTGGGTGAGGTAACACCATACGAAAAATGGACTGGTAAGAAACCAAATATTTCACATCTAAGGATTTTTGGCACTAAGGCCATGGTACACGTTCCTAAACAAATTCGACAGAAATGGGATCGTAAATCACGTGAACTAATATTTGTTGGATACTGTGAGAACACAAAGGGGTATAGACTGTTTGATCCTATTAACAAAAAGATTGTCATTAGCAGGGATGTAATATTCATAGAGAAAGACCTTCAAACTGAAAATATTACACCGGAACCTGTATCATTGACACAGTGTGTTAATATTCCCCTGGATGCAAACAATGATTGTTCAGATTCACAGAATAGTACCGAAATAAATAACACTCTAACAAATGAAGAGGATAGCGTTCAAATTGAAGCGGAAACTAGTACGAGTGACACATCAATTTACAGTTGTGATAATGGAAGGTCGGATGATGAGACCTATTACCCTGATACAAGTGATGATACTGAGGAGAGTAGTTTTGAAAGAAATATCACTTTGAGGTCACACCAGAGACGCAACCTTCAAGGCAATAATTTCATGTGTGTTATGCCAATTTCAGATCCACAAACTGTGAAAGAAGCTATGGCAAGTACTAAGGCTGAATTTTGGAAGGATGCTATGAATGAAGAGTACAAGTCTTTATTAGAAAATAAAACTTGGGAAATTACTTCGCTACCAGCTGGCAAACGTGCAATACCATGTAAGTGGGTTTTTAAGACGAAGACGAATGAGAAAGGAGAAATTGTTAAATACAAAGCAAGGCTTGTGGTCAAGGGCTGTTCTCAAAAACCCGGCATTGATTACACGGAAGTATTTTCACCAGTGGTAAGAACGACTTCGCTTAGATATTTGTTTGCTCTGTCTGCCAAGTACGATATGGATATGTGGCAAATGGATGCCGTATCAGCGTTTCTCCAAGGAGACATAGAGGAGGAGATTTACATGAAAATGCCTCCTATGTATGACAACACTGATAGTACAGATAGTGAGAAAGTTTGTCGACTGAAAAAGTCTCTATATGGATTGAAACAGGCTAGCAGGCAGTGGAACAAGAAGCTTGATGCAGCATTAAAAGAATTGGGTCTTTTACAAGCTAAATGTGATCCTTGTATCTACTATAACATTGTGAATGAAAATGACATGACTTTTATGGCTATTCATGTAGATGATATTATTTTGTTCACAAACAATCAAGATAGTAAGGCTCGTATTAAGGAACAGTTATTCAGCAAGTTAAAAATGAAGGATTTAGGTGAACTGAAGTACTGTCTTGGAATACATGTAGAAAGAGATAGAAATAAAGGCACTCTGTATTTAGATCAAAGAAAATATATACAGGAGGTATTGAGCAAATATGGAATGGCTGATTGCAAAACTGTAAAAACTCCAATTGATCCAAACTTCAAGTTTCAAGGAATAGAAAATACTGAAGAAAGTAAGATATTGAAAGACATTCCTTATCAGGAAGTAATTGGATGTTTATTATACATTTCACAGGTCACTAGGCCCGATATTAGTTTTGTGATCAATATGTTGAGTAAGTACAACACCAAACCTCAACAGCAACACTGGGCTGCTTTGAAACGAGTGATGCGTTATTTGAAGGGTACTCAAGACTTCAAACTGAGTTATAAGAAGAATCCAGAGGAGACAATGACGCATGGCTACTGTGACTCAGACTGGGCCAGCTCAGAAGATGATCGGCGCTCTTGCACAGGTTACACATTCTTGTTTCAGGGAGGAATGATTAGCTGGAACTCGAGGCGGCAACCTACTGTAGCGTTATCTACGACTGAAGCGGAGTACATGTCGCTGTCATCGTGTGTACAAGAAGCCTTGTGGCTGAGACAACTTCAAGAAACATTTTGGCCATAGTTGAAGAGTGAACCGATGGTTATTTATAGCGATAACCAGAGCTCATTCAAGCTTGCAGGTACCGATGGATATCATGCCAGAACAAAACACATTGACGTGAGGCACCATTTTGTCCGAGACAAGGTACTAAGTGGAGTGATTGATGTTCGCTATGTACAAACCAACATGATGGTTGCAGATGCACTTACCAAGGCAACGACGCATGCAAAATTAGAATACTGTGTATCGCAAATGGGTTTGTGTTTAAGGGAGGATGTAGGATTTAAATAAACACCGCCCTTTGCCATAGTTAAAAAGTTAATACTTTTGTCTATGATGCTAACTCTGTATTCTCTGTGATCTGTCCGTCCGTTCGTGTGGACGTCAATAAACCGTTTAATTGAAATAATTCCCTCTTTTATTAGTATACTTCCAACAGTAAGTGATGATCAGGCCGAAGGTGGAAGCGAGCTTCACCCGGAATCCTCAACCACAGAGGAACTGCTATCTTACCTCTAACTGCCGGAACACAACAATGCTGTTAACATTGTTGTTATGGCGATATACTTAGGTAAGATGGTGGTAGCTAGCCAGGCGGACTTGGAACAAACAAGCCCTACCACCAACCAAACCGAACAGAAAATTCTGCCCCCACTGGGAATCGAATCCGGGACCTCTGCGTCTGAAGCAGGTGGTCTAACCACTAGACCACAGAGACGGTTCAATAGCTAGCATTGTAGAATTTTTGAAAGCCATTTTGATTAATTTATAGGTACTCAGAATTTTTTGTTTATAGATAAATTTGGTCAATCTAGCAGACATGGCATTTTCTATTATTTTAGATAATACAGAGACTAAGGCAATCGGTCTATCTATAGTTATCTATGATATCAGTTTCGACAGTTTTATGAATAGGTTGTATAATTGTTGTTTTTAAGGATAAGTTAATTAGATTCAAAGTCAAAGTCAAAATTTCTTTATTTGTTTAGACTAATAAATAGTTCTTACAAATCGTCATAAAATATGCTCTTAAGGAGCCTCTACATGTCTCATAATCTTTTTACCCTACCAGCGCTTCGAGACCAACATTTGGCAAGTGCTGAGAAGAAGCGCCGCAACAAACTCAGTCACCACTGTCTGCCGGTTAATATAAATAAATAGAAATAGTAGTAGTAGGTACATTCGATTCAGGAGCAGTTCACTGAATTTACCATGCATTCTTGTATGGTGTTTCATAAGAATGGGTAGGTATACAAGATTGCGTGGTATATTAAACAAGGTAGTGACGTGCTAATATCCAGACTTACATATTAAGGTACTAGTAGAAATGACTCGCATACATAAATTTGAATAACTGATAAATTAATAGAATACTGATAAATTAACTATGCCAAAATTTGAAAATTATAAATAACTTGAAAAAATCGAACTGCCTAGGGCCAAATAATACAAATATGCCAAAATATTGGTTTTGGTAGCTTTAATTATGTTTGTTAGGATTTCATCAAATTGTACCGAATTTCATTTTTTTAGATTGCCGATTATTGTATTTCTTTCATCAATGTCTGTTGGATATAGGAAAAAAATTGGCCAAGTGCGTGTCGTGCCACGCGCAGTGTAGGGTTCCGTAGTTGTCCGTCGTTTCCACAATATACATATTTCAGAAGCAAGCAATTACTTCATCTAAAGTCACTTTTCATATTTTTTTCCAAGGAATTTTTACAGTTTAAGAAATTTTATAATACCTGAGTCAAATGACTATTACTAATACTTAATAATAAATAATAAGTTAATACTCTTAAACTAACTGATTTATCTTAACCGTTATAGTTTTCCTTGAAAGTTTATGAAAAGCAGTATTATTACGAATTTTTCCAGATTTTGAAAGCCAACGGTTTAGTTTTTATTAGCGTTGGCATTCCTAACACCTTTGTCATATTATTAACTAGCTTTCCGCCCGCGGCTTCGCCCACGTGGAATTTTGTCTGTCACAGAAAAACTTTATCGCGCGCGTCCCTGTTTCAAAAACCGGGATAAAAACTATCCTATGTCCTTTCCCGGGACTCAAACTATCTCTATGCCAAATTTCATCAAAATCGGTTCAGTGGTTTAGGCGTGAAAGAGACAGACAGACAGAGTTACTTTATATACATATTTTTACCTAATTTTATAAAATAATCATTGAATAAGTTTGCTATGTCTTATGGGTTAGAGATCATAATTTTGCCGTTTTACCTGTGTGGTTCAATTTTGTGTTCTTCGTGTTTTATTAAGGCCCAAGATGCTTTACATATGTTTGTGCTGTTTCTAATAATTATGTTTAGTGTTACTGATTTTCTCTATGCGCCCTAGCCCCCAGTAAATTATAAAACAGTTTAAAGAGTTCATGAAAAATATCATGCTTTATTTAGATTTATTTCTGTATAGATCTCGGATCAGGGGAATGGGCCTACAAAAGGCATTAATTAAGTTTAGTGATATTTCCAGGACTGAGGTCACGTTCATAGATAAATTGATGACTTATTTTATTGAATTTGCCATTTATCGGAACCTCTAACGATTGGGCTGTGTTGTGATCTGATAAACCAAGATGGAGTATTTTACAGGAAGCATCAGGTAGCACTCATGAATCACTCAGAATGGTAAACATTTACGTGAATAGCAAAACAAGTTTTTTCTTTTTAGGGTTCCGTAGTCCTGACAAGGAACCCTTATAGTTTCGATATGTCTGTCTGTCTGTCTGTCTGTCCGAGGTTTGCTTGGAAACTGTTAGCACTGGAGAGCTGTAATTTTGTAGAGGTATGTATATTAATCACGCCAACAAAACGGTAGAATAAAATATTAAAAAAAATTTTTTTAGGGTAGCTCCCCTACATACAGGGTGGAAACGTTAAGTGATCTCACTCGATTATTTCTAAACTATACAAGATATTGAAAAACTGATTACTGATTCTGAAAGTGCTTCACAAGCTCTTTCAAACGGTACCAATAATAGGTTACAGAATAAACTGGATCTATCCGAAAATTCAATGTTTCCACCTTTCATACATTTAGTAAAACCACATAATATTAAAAACTATGCAAGATATTAAAAAACTGGTTACTGATCTTGAAAGTGCTTTACAATCTCTATCCAACGGTATCAATAAAAGGTTACAAATTAAATTGGATCCATTCGAAAATTCAATGTTTCTAGTTTCTAGCTTCCATACATTTAGTACAGCCACAGTCATGGCACTCATGTCTTGTTAATATTATAGCAAGTAAAGCCTAAAACCAATGTTTTCCACGAATAATTTTAAATAAGAATGCAATTTGCGAGTTAAATTTAAGTGTTTATTATTTAATTAAAAAAATTAATACTTCTTTTATTGTTTGGCTGGCATACATTTAGTATGGAGGCTGAAAACATTAAATTTTCGGATAGATCCAGTTAATTCTGTAACCTAATATTGGTACTGTTGAATAGAGCTCGTGAAGCACTTTCAGGATTAGTAACCAGTTTTTCGATATCTTGTATAGTTTAGAAATAATCGAATGAGATCACTTATCGTTTCCACCCTGTATAAAGAAGGGATGATTTTTTCATTTTCTAACCCATCGTGGGGGGTATCGTTGGATAGGTCTTTTAAAATGGCTTAGGGGTTTCTAAGACTATTTTTCCACTTAGGGATCTGTTTGCAAATTATTAAAGTTTAAAGTGCCAATTTTTGTTCGAGTAGGGCGTCCCCCCCCTCTAAAAACTAAACCGTTGGCTTGAAAAATCTGGAAAAAATTGTAATAATAGGTACTGATTTTCATGAATTTTCAAGGAAAACTATAAGAGTAGGCGCACACCGTTGATTTTTAATCGGCCGATAGTTTAGTCGGGCAGTTGATCAGTATGGGCATGTATGGGAGTGCGCACACTACGCCGATTCGATTTGGCCGATTCTTCATACAAATTAAAATCGGGCACAACTATCGGCCAACTAAAAATCAACGGTGTGCGCCTACTCGAACGGTTAAGATACATTAGTTAGTTTAAGAGTAATAGCACAGAATAATAATAAGTACTACGTACAGAAGTTTTACTTCGCGAAGGTATTTCAAAAAATGTATGCTCAATGTCATTAACAATATGGTGTAATTTAGCCTGTCTCAACAGTCAAGCACCATTTTGTTGACAAACGTCAGTGATCGGCACTGCGCCGAAGCTATAGGGCTGACTTCGGTAAAATGATGTGACGGGAGGTGCCAAACTGCGGAAAATGGCCGAGGAAATACATGATTTAGCAAGAATTATCATGAATAGTATTAAAGAACTACTTATTTACTTCTCAGTGTCTTGAGGCAACTTAAAAAAGTACAGTCTGTGTTTTTATTATTATTTAGGCAGTTAAATACTGCACAGTATTTAGTACACCATTTTATTTATTTTCTTCCATCATACACAAGAATACGCGTGCGTGAGTCAATGTTCGCTCGTATGTGAGGCCTTGTCGAATAGTATCCTGTAGGCGGGCCATCGTGCGTGTTTTGTTTTCGATGTAAACTCGCGGAGATGAACAGGCCTGGTAATAGTACAGAATAATAACAAGTACTACGTACAGAAGATTTTCTTCGCAAAGGTTGAATGAAGAATGTATGCTTAATATCGTTAACAATATGGTATAATTTAGCTTGTCTCAATAGTTGAGCACCATTTTGTTGACAAACGTCAGTGTTCGGTACTCCGCCGAAGGAATAGGGCTGACTTCAGTAAAATGATGTGTGACGTGAAGTGCCAAACTGCGGAAAATGATGGAGTAAATACATGATTAAGCATGTGATATTTTGTGTTTTTATTCAGGCAGTTAAAAAATACTGCACAGTATTAATTACACCACCGTTTTTACATATAGTTTATTGTCTTTACAATGCAAATGGGTGAAGAATACACGTGCGTCCGTCAATATTCGCTCGTGATTGTCCTGTCGATTAGGTACCTCAGTACGCCTAAGATGCGCGTCGTGATAACTTTTATCGACGTCAAAATGTATGGGCAAAATTGATAAAATGGAGTGATAACCGCTTATCACAGCGCGCATCTTAGGCCTACAGGAGGGGTCGTCGCGCGTGTTTTGTTTTCGATGCAAACTCGCGGAGATGAACAGACCTGGTAATAGTCATTTAACTCATGTATTATAAAATTTCATACCTCATAAAAAATCCTTAGAAGAAAATATGAAAAGTGACTTTAGATGAAGGTACTCGTAATTGCTTGCTTTTGAAATATATTGTGGTAAAGACGGACAACTATGGAACCCTACACTGCGCGTGGTACGACACGCACTTGGCCAATTTTTTTATGTTAATTAATAATGAAATTACCTAATTAAAAAAATAAAATTAGTGGAAAAATTAAACAAATGATTATAAACTAAATTGTGTAATTAACTTCTCTAATTAGTATGTATTTATTAGAGTTTATTTGGATTCAATTAATAAATAAAGCCTAATTACCAGTGAAGATGACGTCAATATTATATTTTATGCGCGCGAGTATTGAAAAAAAAAACACATGGTTGACGAATTCAGTTCTCATCTTAAAAACTAAATCACTAATTTCATTGCAGATCAAAATATTGTATCTTAAGTTTAAAGCAGGTTAATCGATATCCAATCGTGACAGTACAAGCTACACTTCCACTATTGTCACATAAAAAAAAAATAGTAGGGCAAGCTATAATTTATTTTTAAGCTTCTTGTTGCTTTATTGTATAAGCCAAGAACTCCAATAAGTCAGCATGTGACGGCTGGTGCACAAGCACATAGGTCGAAATAATATGCATATTATGCACTTTATAATTGCAAGTCAGTCTAAAAGCGATCGAAAAGCCTTTTTTTTATGGATTTTTTGACAGATTCGATTTTCGATTCGTTTTAAAAAGTGCATTTTGTCTTGGGGGGCTAGCGTCATGAGTCGCCTCCAGTGTTGTACACTATTGTAATTTCATAATTTTGTTTTCTTGTTGTAATTATTGTGCAAAGAGATAGTGGCGCACTCTTGTCGATGTATTGTTTAATGTTTTTTTTTTAATTTAAAATGTTGGTTGGAGAGGCCCCCGCTGAAAACCAGCGTCGGGGCACGCGTGCATGCACTCGTGGCTCGATTAATGCCGAGCGGGCGCCTTTTAGTAGGGAATTTAGTGCAATGATTTGTATGGAGACCCCTCCACTTTGGTATAGAAGGCTCATTTTTGCAACAGTGTTTCTTTGGGTGCTCCTGAGTGGATTTCCGTCGGTAGACATCGGGAGCCCCCCCTGTGGTAGCAGGGGGAGGGGGGGCAAGTTTCCTTCCGCCGCGCTTCACTTTAAGGCCCATATCTTCAAAACTATGGGTATTAGGGCAAGTGTGGTATCATTTTCGGATAATTAAAGGATGGCGAATTCATTTCTAGAACAAACTTTTTGCCTTTTCATACAAAAAAATTGAAATATTGAGTAAAATTCACAAAAATCAAAAAGTATTTTTTTTAATAAACGTCGTTTACTTTTAAACCACTGGAGATAATCTAATAAAAAAAATCTGAAGAAAAAATTTTTTTCACCTACTTTTTGCGAAAAAAGTACCATACAATATTATATTTTTATAATTCTGATAAATGTAGCTTTCTGGTCATATTTTTTTTATTAGATTATCTCCAGTGGTTTAAAAGTAAACGACGTTTATTAAAAAAAATACTTTTTGATTTTTGTGAATTTTACTCAATATTTCAATTTTTTTGTATGAAAAGGCAAAAAGTTTGTTCTAGAAATGAATTCGCCATCCTTTAATTATCCGAAAATGATACCACACTTGCCCTAATACCCATAGTTTTGAAGATATGGGCCTTAAAGTGAAGCGCGGCGGAAGGAAACTTGCCCCCCCTCCCCCTGCTACCACAGGGGGGGCTCCCGATGTCTACCGACGGAAATCCACTCAGGAGCACCCAAAGAACCATTGTTGCAAAAATGAGCCTTCTATACCAAAGTGGAGGGGTTCTTGCACTAAATTCCCTACTATTTTTGGCACAAAAATATTCGTGTATGTATAGTTTTATGTCCCTTTGTTCTGTTTTTCATTTTTATTTTTTGTGTCAAATAAAGTTTTTCTTATTCTTATTCTATAATTTTGCTTCTATACTAACAATATACGTAATATAGATAAGTAAGTGAAAGATTTTTTTTGGTCAGCTGGTATTATTGCATAAGTTCATCATGCCATTAACATTGCAATGTGAAAAAAAAAACAATTTCCAGCCTTAATATCAATTCACAGGCTTAATTATAATACTTATAACATATGCGTGTGTAAAAAAGAAAAGCATGTATTTATTTATTTATTTTTGGGAAACATACAGTTACAATATAATTTAACTTAGGTGCAGTAAGAAAACACATAAACCAATTAAGTTTCCACAGTTAAATATACAACGTTAAAGTGGGAACCCTGCTAAATTAGAATGATAAAATGTCCGAAAATCAACACAATTAACAATAAATGCTTATCTTATCTTAACGTATATTAGAAAAACGATATAAACTGTGGCCAACACCGGCTCTAGGAGTGTCTTCACTTTCCACCAACATGGCTAGCTCAGTTGTCTTCGCCGCTGCTCTTTTGGCTGCATTTGGTGAGTAAATGGCAATGCCAGATTTTATATGGAAGGTGGCGTCTTTTTTTTTTCGCGCGGCAATCGACCAAACTTTGTTTTTTGATTACAAAAATAGCGTAATAAACCAAACTTACTATGACATGTATACCTCTAAACTCAGTCTGAACTGAGTTACGAGCGTTAGAAGTTTGATGATTTTACATACTAGATTTGCTTTTTGCGCGCAATTTTTGTAAGAAATTGCAACAAAATATTGCGCTATTTTTTTTTATTGCGCTGATTCTGCTCCACATTGATGTCTGGAGCCTTTAAGTTTAATGGATGGTATTGTTTGTTTACACATACAATGTCACTATTTTGTTGCAATTTCTTACAAAACTTGAGCGCAAAAAACAAATCTAGTATGTAAAATCATCAAACTTCTAACCCTCGTAACTCAGTTCAGACTGAGTTTAGAATAAGAATAAGAAATTTATTCATAACTAGCGGCCGCCCGTGACTTCGTACGCGTGGATCCCGTTTTACCCCCTTCATCTATCTTACGCGGTTTAGATTTTTTCATACAAATGTTTTTTTCGCGCTAACTCCCGTTCCCGTGAGAATTTTGCAATATCCTGTTGTAACTAAGCTTTAAGTTTACTAAGGTACCTGCCTGCCAAATTTCAAGCGTCTACCTTAAGCGGTTCAGATTTTTCATACAAAAGGATTTTCCCGCTAATTCCCGATCCCGTGGGAATTTCGGGAATTACGTGTTGTAACTAAGCTTTAAGTTTACTAAGGTACCTACATGTATTGATGTGCCGTTCCCGAGAACGCTCTCTCAACTGAGAATATTCTCGGGAGCGTTCCCGGGAGCGTTCTCCTAAGTGAGAAAGGTTGAGAATCATGTTTATCAAATGGAAATAAACAAACTTTCTTAAGTAAAATAGTATTAAATTAAGTCAACAGATAAGTGTATATTAAACAATACACTCTATTTGCAGTGAAAGGCTATATTCTCAGTGTTCCCGAGAATATTCTCGGGAACTTTCTCGGCAATATTCTTGGCAACTGCACCTTTATTATATTTTATTTTTTTCGTCGTGAAATGTCGTTTTAATGATATGTAAGATGACAGAAATTTCTTTTTACACGTAATTAAATAATGTATCTGTCCATTTTTTCGTTTTTAACACGCTCTTATTAGGTCGTCGTGTATGTAACTAACTATGTAATGGAATCTTAGAATCTGAATTACACGCACTTCTAAGTATTGTATCATCATGAAACTTGGCAATTATATGTAGATTAGAAATGACAATACAATATTGTGGTACCAGCTGGTCTGATGATGGGACTGGAAGGTGGCCAAAAGAATTTCTAAACGAAACGGCGGAAACTCATCGAGTTTGGATTCATTGGATTTGTCTTTTCGAGCACTTTAATGCTAGATGATGTCCAGGATCCTGATGATTTTTGGCTTTTTAGTGCTGATAGTAACTAAAAGCGTGTTATTAGTTTTTTAAACTATTCTTATTTGACATTAAGGGCATATTTCACAATCGCTTAGTAAGGGCCTGTTTCGCCACTTCTGGATAAGTTGTGGATAGCCTGTCTGACGGATCATTTGACACATTTTTATAGAAAATAAGTGCTAGCTAGATTGATCCGACACTTAGAAGAATGGTAATACTCCTCTTCAAAAAAAGTGACAAAACCTTGTTGAAGAATTATAGACCCATTTCGCTTCTGAGCCATGTCTACAAGCTGTTTTCGATAGTCATTACGAATTGTCACGTTAGCAGGCTCGACAACTTTCAGCCCCCCGAACAAGCCAGTTTCCGAAAAGGCTTTAGTAACTACCATATACCATAATAATATACGCAACTGCAGATTATACGGAAGATCAAGGAGTATAATCAGCCACTTTGCGTTTGTGAACTATGAGAAAGCCTTCGATTCGTTTGAAACATGGGCAGTGCTTCAGTCTCTTCAATTGTGCCAAATTGACTATTGATACATTAAAGAGTTGAAAGGCTTGTACAAACACGCCACAGTGACAGTCCGTTTTAAGATCAGGACCCGAAAACTATCCAGTTGCAGCGAGGGATGAGACAGGGAGACGTCATCACCACCGCCCTGGAAGATGTTTTCAAGCTTCTGGGCTGGAGCGGATTCAGCATAAATATCAACGGCGAGTAGATCACCCACCACCCTTGGTGTTTCTTTGCGAGATCGAATCAGAAATGAGGAGATCCGTAAACAACCCAAAGTCGCTGACATAGCCCGACGGATTAGCAAGCTGAAGTGGCAATGGGCAGGGAACATAGTACGCAGAACTGACGGTCGATGGGGCAGAAAGGTTCTGGAATGGAGGCCGCGTACCGGAAAACACACCGTGGAACGTCCACCTACAAGGTGGACCGACGACATCGTAAAGGTAGCAGAGAAGCGCTGGATGCAGGCCGCTACCAATCGATCAACATGGAAAGCATTGGGGGAGGCCTATGTTCAGCAGTGGACGTCCTATGGCTGAAATGATGATGATGATGAGTACATCACCCAGACATCAGACGATATCGTAGTCATGGCTGAGATCGTGGAAGATCTAGGCACAATGCTCGATGGTCTCAACAGAGTCTCTCAACAAGTGGGTCTCAAAATGAACATGGACAAGATTTAAAAATCATGTCTAAAGACCGTGTTGCACCCACTCCTCTATAAGTTGGAGACTCTACACTCGAGGTTGTTGACAATAATAGTCAATCATCGAATCCAGCTCGGCTGGGCAGTCTTTGGGAAGCTTTACGATATTTTCACGCGGCTTCTCCGTCGCGTCGCCACTCCGCTTTAAATCCACTTTGAATCCGCTTGCAATCTGCCAGGGTGGCAAGGGCCTTAAAACTCAGAGGCACACTGATGTTCATATACCGTAGCCGAGTCCTAAAGCGGCGGTGCGCGTTCGCTACGAAAAGAGTGAGCAAGACAGCAATATCTCACTCACACGTTTCATGCCTTGTTTACGACTAGTCTTAACGCCCAGTTAATAAAACATCGAAACATTACAGATAATATCACATATAAACAACAAAATTAAAATTAAAACTAAATGCATTCAGTCGAGAACACTGAGAATATTCTCGGGAGCGTTCTCGGTTCTCGAGAATATTCTCACTGGGAATATTGCCGGGAACGAGAACTTTCTCAGCGGCACATCTCTACCTACATGCCACATTTCAAGCGTCTAACTTAAGCGGTTTAGATTTTTCATACAAAAGGATTTTCCCGCTAATTCCTGTTCCCGTGGGAATTCCTAAGTATAATATAACCTGTCCAGGAGTATGAAGAATAATTGTACCAAGTTTCGTTAAAATCCGTCGAGTAGTTTTTGTTTCTATAAGGAACATACAGACGGACAGACAGACAGACAGACAGACAGACAGACAGACAGACAGACAGACAGACAGACAGACAGACAGACAGACAGACAGACAAAAATTTTACTGATTGCATTTTTGGCATCAGTATCGATCACTAATCACCCTCTGATAGTTATCAACCGACTTCAAAAAAGGAGGAGGTTCTCAATTCGACCCGTATGTTTTTTTTTTTTTCTATGTTTGTTACGCGATAACTCCGCCAATTATGAACCGATTTGAACAAATCTTTTTTCGGCGTATAGGTAATACCTCAAGGGTGGTCCCATTTAAATTTAATGATAGAAAAAACAACCCCCAAGGGTGGAAAATTGGGGACGAACTTTTTTATGCGCAATATTTTTAATTTTTAGTATTTTTTTGTGTTCACGCATTTGAAGTCGGTTTTATTTTTTTATTTTGAAAATACATATATTTCATGTACAGAATTGACCTCTCTACAGATTTATTATAAGTATAGATGTTCATTACATGTCAAATTTTCAATATATTTTCTTATTAATAATAAACAATTGCAGTATTAATAAGAAATAACTACACATCATGTCCAAATAAATTAATATTTACAAATAGAATTAATGTCAATTATATGTCAAAATAAATAGTAAGTAACAGTGTCAATAATAATTAAATTCCAAACAGTTCGTCAATTTTATAGAACGCCTGCTCGATCAACCACTTTTTTAATTGAAAGAAGAACGGTCACATCTGTGACCCAGGCCCGACAGAAACGAGACATACCTCAGTTTTTTTGTCATGTCTTAATTAGTTAAATTATATATTTTTTATATTCGAAATCTATGTATAACACCAAAATATTACCCTTTGTTTTTGTTCAGGCGTTATACAAAAACTAATACAAAATGCCTATTTATTTATCACCAAAATTGGTAAATGTATGTACCTAAAGTCTATTACAGCTGCTATGGAAGATTGTCTTTCATATTATAATTTGAAGAGAACTTTAAGGGTAATTTTTCGGGTATCCATTCTCGAGGCTACTTTTAGGGTAAGTAGTTATGCATGGGCGAAATAAAGCTTGCCACTACTTCGGGACACTTATCAGCTAGTGCTGAGATATAGCAGCAGAGGAAATTAAATGAAAAAAGTTGTGCGACCTATACAGGAAAAGCCAATGCACAGTTCCTATTTCAATATTTATTAATTTAATAGTATCTTTTTCCATAAAGCTTTTTGTACTTAGTGTCTACATCAACGCAGTGCGAGGTGCGTGCGCGCACGCGAGCGGGATGGGTGTGCGGCGCCAAGCGGCTGGCGCAGGATGGCTCGCAGTACGCCAGTTTCCGAGGAGTGCCTTACGCCAAGCAGCCCCTGGGAGAGCTGCGCTTTCAGGTCAGTAGATAATTCGTGCAATGCTCATTTTTCATAATAGTCTAACCATAATATAGAATTCCATGAAAAGACTATAATTTTTTTTTCTTAATAATTAAAAACGTACAAAATTCACAGGAACTTCAACCACTTGACCCTTGGATCGAGGACTTTAATGCAACATCCGAAGGGCCTGCCTGCCCGAACTATGATATCTACTTTGGCTCACTTGTGCAGCCGCAGAGCATCAGCGAAGCTTGCATCCATGCCAACATACACGTCCCAATAGATGCCCTCCCGAACACGCAAACTGGTGCGAGTACCAACTGTACTGGAGGGCTACCGATCTTGGTGTTCATTCACGCAGGCGGCTGGGTCTGCGGGTCCGGCGACGCAGACTTCAATGGACCAGAGTATTTGGTCAGCAGAGGTGTTATAATAATCACGTTCAACTACAGGCAAGTATTATGGACAATACGATTTTATATTCATTTATTTACTTTTTCCAATGCCTTTTAATCTGATCAAACATCATGAATGCAGCAGCATGCGTGTACATTACACAGCACACAGTAAACATTGATCTAATTAACTATGATTACATTTTGTAGGCTGGACTTTCTCGGCTTCTTGTCCCTGAACACGTCGAAGATTCCCGGGAACAATGGTCTGCGCGACATGGTGACCTTGCTGCGCTGGGTGCAGGCCAACGCGGCCTACTTCGGAGGCAACCCCGCCGACGTCACGCTGGCGGGGCTGAGCGCCGGCTCCGGCAGTGTGCACCTTCTGACGCTGTCGCCAGCCGCTGTTGGATTATTTAATCGGTTTGTATAACACTTTATTCATGTGATCTTGTTTTTAATTTCTTTTGTTGTAATTATAATCACAGAACACTCATATCCTTCTAGTGCGTTTCTTATGAGCGGTGTCGCTGTCCAGAGCTTCTACAGCGCGTCTCCTGTGTACGCTCAGCAAGTGGCTGCCCTCTTCCTCTCCGCTCTGAACATCACCTCCACGGACTACGACGAGGTCCACGACCAGCTTGTTGAATTGCCGATCGATGTTCTCAAAGCCGCCAGCAGGGTAGTGTTAGATCAAACTGGTTTAACTAGTTTCGTCCCAGTTGTGGAGACACCATATGCAAACTTTACGACAATCCTAAGCGAGTACCCAGAAACTCTGCAAGCTAACGGCAACGGGAAGCATATTCCGCTAGTTATAGGCTTTACCAGCGACGAGTGCGAGATGATTCGTCCAAGATTATCCGAGTTAAACGTTGTGGCTACGATCCAAGAGAATCCACTGATTGGGTTGTCTCCAGCGCTTTTATATAGTTTGCCATCGAACGTAACGGCGGAGATGGCGACGAAGGTGTTGGCAAGATATTTTAACGGGACCCCGACAATGGACGAGTACATTAAGTTGTGTACCGAGTCGCTCCTCCAGTACCCGGCGATCAAGCTGGCGCAGGCGCGCGCGGCCAGCGGAGGTGCGCCCGCGTTCCTGTACAAGTACGCCTACGAGGCCGAGTACAGCGTCATCAAGGAGGCGTTGAACCTCACATATTCCGGCGCCGGCCACACGGAGGACTTCAACAGAATATTCAAGGTGAACTCGTGGCCTGTACCTGCCAGTGTCGCCGATGAAGCTATGACAGGATGGATGACCGATATCTTGGAGACATTCATAAAGTATAAGTAAGTCATATTTTTTATGAAATAACATTATCTGACTTCGATTTTAATAATATCATTTTAATTAAAAGATTAAGGGTAACACGTCACATAGAGAACATCTTCCTTTTGTGAAGTCAGTAAAAGGTGTTACACATAGGTACTTTATTTTAGATGTTCTATTTAAATTACCAGCACCCCGTCGAGAGATGGATGTTGGGGAGCGGCATCATGTGCGCTGGAGTACAACTACATCGCCGGGCCCGCCACCGACTTCGGCGCCATGAGCGACTACGACCAGGAGATGGTCCACTTCTTCGACACCTTAGCCGATGTGTAGTGTACGAGTGTGACTACATTGACTAATATAATTAATTTATACTATGTATTTATTTATCTGGTCACAACTTTTTTGGTTCTCTCGTCTCCGCCAAGCGCCGTATCAATACGGCTATTCTTTATTTAAAATAGTCTAAAATTAGTCTAAATTTTGTTTAGTTCTGTTGTAAGATCTGGTTTATCTGTGTAATATTCTTAATTTAAGGTGGTTTAATTGATTATTTTTATATGCATATTGTGCTTACGTCGAGTAGGGTAAATCAGTGTGAATTGATTTTACATTCATTACTTACTTTTGCATGATATTTGATTGTACCCAGTTTTGTAAGCCAAATAAAAAAAATAAAAAAAACTGGTTGCAAGATATAAAAACAACTGTATTTTGAAGGAAAAGGACAAATTTTAATGAGCTTTTTTATCCTTTTTAACTATATGTATTATTACAACGTTACTTTGGTGGGCTAATAATATTCCGAAACTTAGAACCTGAGTGTTAGTTGACTGAATCAAACAGGGCTTATACGGTGCAAGGGAGTCGGAGCAAAGCAGCGGTGTCGTAAGGGCTATATTTCACCGGGACACCATGGCGGCGCAACCAGTCGCCGCTACCAACAAAATGTATGCAGCTATGCGCAACCAAACGGACACCAGGTGAGTAACTCTCTATAGAGCTGTATACATTTTGTTGGTAGCCGGCGACTGGTTGCGTCGCCATGGTGTCCCGGTGAAATATAGCCCTAAGAGTTAGTTCCGAAGAGCGGCGACGGCGACCGGTTGCCGCGCGACTATTGGCACCCCATGGTCAGAGTAGCAGCAGTTCTTATGGTTACGTTTATTTTTTATTGCAATCCCTAAACACAACCAAGGTGTCCGGCAACAACAGGCCCATGCTGAATGCTGCGCTAGGTGCAGACCAACGCACTGCTTTTCAATAGATAAAATCAAAAATCATACATCTTTTACAAAACACGTCAATTTTTTATCTAATAGGCCAGTCATATTTGATCAGTCGAGTCGAGATATTTTTGAGTAATACATTATGTTGTTAGGACCACTACCAGTACCATAATTTAACCAAGTTTGTAGCTTGGAAAGGCATGTGCTGCTGAGTAACACGTATGGACTACTAATGGATAGATATTTACACAAATAAGTACCTACTTGTGTTTTAACTTGTGATCAATATAAATAAATATGTAAGTAAAATGTTTTATTATTGCTACCTTTTTGCATTTGCAAATTTTCTCCACTTTAATAATTTCTAGTAATGCAATAAATCTATAAAAACAAGTAATGCCTACATAGTGCTTACTTGGAATGATATCATTTATTTGAGCAGTACACACAGCTGCAATTTTGTGTATGGTCATTACAGTAATTAGCTTTTCTTAAGGTTCGGCCAAACCAACGCGATCAGCTTGCGTGCGCGATTGCGATCAATGCGTTTAACGCTGGAAGAATGACGCAAACCAAACCAACGCGTAAAGATCGCGTCGGCGATGGCGATCACTGCGCGTGCATAGGCCAATGACAGGTCGCGCGTCCTGTGGCCATCGACGACGCGAGCTGCACGCGTTGGTTTGGCCGAATCTTCAGGGTTCGTTACATACTAGGGATGTTCAAAAAGTAATGATAATGGATACAGAAAGAAAAAAACATTCTTGACTCTCCAAAAAGTCCTAAAGAGGGCAGTGCTTTGACAATTTCTTCAAACATCAGGCCCCTGAACTACTTTGTAGGTACGTGGGAAAAGAAGAATTATAAACGTAGCTCAGCTACAGTAGCTGGAAGTCAGATCTAAAATAGGAAGGGTTTTTAAGCATTTTAAACCCAATTTTTTTTTAGCAGCCGCGTAGCCAAAGTAACTTCAGTTTTGTGTACGGGTGCGTAGGTCATTGAAAACAATGACTTTCCGACAGGTCGCATTCAGGTGAATGAAATTCTTAAAAGCAATGGTGTACGTACTCAATTGTTTTTACAGTTTCTAGTGAGGATTTATGCTTAGGTACCTACCCAAATTTTTCAGATTTTTGTGACGTCTAGATGTTATCATTAGTTTTTGAACACCTCAGCCAGGACCTACAACTTGATCTCCAATAAAAACCCCAGTGAAGGTCAAGTTTGTCCCGGGTACAGTTTAACTGGCATTGGATCTGCAACGAAATTAATCAGAAGAACATAGGAGTTCGAACTTAAGGTTTGAAGAGGTCAGTCCACCTATCGGTTCCCAACAGTATCTAAAGAAACAAAAATTAAAACAGATATTACTTTAAAATTAAGACACCGCAATTTTAGGTTGCATCTACACTAATATTATAAAGAGGAAAACTTTGTTTGTTTGTTTGGTTGTAATGAATAGGCTCAAAAACTACTGGATCGTTGTTAAAAATTCTTTCACCATTCGAAAGCTACATTATCCACGAATAACATAGACTAAATGTTATTTTGGAAAAAAATAGGGTTCCGTAATATATTTGAGTTTTTCGGATACAAGGTGTAAAAAATCAACCAGAAAAGTTACTTATTTTGCGTACGCTACCTAAACTATAAATAAAAGATAGAACCATAAAATGTTCACGGGTCCACTATAGGCTAGGTATATAATGCATGCAGTCCACGCGGGGGAAGCCGCGGGCGGAAAGCTAGTCTATGATAAAATGATCAAGTGGGAACCCTATTTATATAAATAAAAGTATACCAACTGGGGCTATCACTGTCTCGAGAAGTGTATTCAGTATCCAACAATATGGCTAGCCCAGCTGTCTTCGTCGCTGCTCTTTTTGTTGCTTTCGGTAAGTAAATAAAATAAAAAAAGCATTTAATTTGTTTAACAATGTTTCTGCATAATGTGTTTTTGCAGTCGATTCAATATTACATTAAAAATCTAGAATACCTCCTGCTTAACCTGCTTAGTGTTCTTTACAGTTTATTCAAAACGATTCTTCGATCGAATTTGAAACGAATAATTAGAAATCTATGGATGATTTTACGAGATTATTTTCAAAAGACTTTCTTAATTTAATATAATTGTAAATAGTGGCGGTGGCTACTACATCAAGGCAGTGCGAGGTACGTGCGCGCACGCGAGCGGGATGGGTGTGCGGCGCCAAGCGGCTGGCGCAGGATGGCTCGCAGTACGCCAGTTTCCGAGGAGTGCCTTACGCCAAGCAGCCCCTGGGAGAGCTGCGCTTTCAGGTCAGTAGGCAATTCGTGCAATCCTCATTTTTCATAAATTGTCTAACCATAATATGGAATTCCATGAAAATATTATAAAATACTTTTTCTTAATAATTAAAAAACGTAAAAAATTCACAGGAACTTCAACCACTTGAACCTTGGATCGAGGACTTTAATGCAACAACCGAAGGGCCCGCCTGCCCGAACAATTATATCTACTTTGGCCCCCTTGTGCAGCCGCAGGGCATCAGCGAAGCTTGTATCCATGCCAACATACACGTCCCAATAGATGCCCTCCCGAACAAGCAAACTGGTGCGAGTTGTACTGGAGGGCTACCGATCTTGGTGTTCATTCACGCAGGCGGCTGGGTCTGCGGGTCCGGCGACGCAGACTTCAATGGACCAGAGTATTTGGTCAGCAGAGGTGTTATAATAATCACGTTCAACTACAGGCAAGTATTTTGGACAATACAATTTCATATTCATTTATTTACTTTTTCCAATGCCTTTTTAGCTGATCAAACATTATGAATGCAGCAGCATGCGTGTACATTACACAGCATACAGTAAACATTGATCTAAGTAACTATGATTACATTTTGTAGGCTGGACATCCTTGGCTTCTTGTCCCTGAACACCTCGAAGATTCCCGGGAACAATGGTCTGCGCGACATGGTGACCTTGCTGCGCTGGGTGCAGGCCAACGCGGCCTACTTCGGAGGCAACCCCGCCGACGTCACGCTGGCGGGGCTGAGCGCAGGCGCCGCTAGTGTGCACCTTCTGACGCTTTCGCCAGCCGCTGTTGGATTATTTAATCGGTTTGTATATCACTTTATTCATGCAATCTTGTTTTTCATTTCTTTTGTTGTAATTATAATCACAGAACACTCATATCCTTTTAGTGCGTTTATTATGAGCGGTGTCGCTGTCCAGAGCTTCTACAGCGCGTCTCCTGTGTACGCTCAGCAAGTGGCTGCCCTCTTCCTCTCCGCTCTGAACATCTCCTCCACGGACTACGACGAGGTCCACGACCAGCTTGTTGAATTGCCGATCGATGTTCTCATAGCCGCCAGCAGGGTAGTGTTAGATCAAACGGGTTTAACTAGTTTCGTCCCAGTTGTAGAGACACCATATGCAAACTTTACGACAATCCTAAGCGAGTACCCAGAAACTCTGCAAGCTAACGGCAACGGGAAGCATATTCCGCTAGTTATAGGCTATACCAGCAACGAGTGCGAGATGCTTCGTCCAAGATTAGTCCAGTTTAACGCTGTGGCTGCGATCCAAGCGAATCCGCTGGTTGGGTTGTCTCCAGAACTTGTATATAGTTTGCCATCGAACGTAACGGCAGAGATGGCGAAGAAGGTGTTGGCAAGATATTTTAGAGCGACCCCGACAATGGATGAGTTTGTTAAGTTGTGCACCGAGACACTCTTCCATTACCCGGCGATTAAGCTGGCGCAGGCGCGCGCGGCCGGCGGGGGTGCGCCCGCGTTCCTGTACAAGTACGCCTACGAGGCCGAGTACAGCGTCATCAAGGAGGCGCTCAACCTCACATATTCCGGCGCCGGTCACACGGAGGACTTGAACAGGATATTCAAGGTGAACTCGTGGCCTGTACCTGCCAGTGACGCCGATGAAGCTATGACAGGATGGATGACTGATATCTTGGAGACATTCATAAAGTATAAGTAAGTCATATTTTTTATGAAATTATATTATCTGACTTCGATTTTAATACATAATATCATTTTAATTAAAAGATTAAAGGTAACACGTCACATAGAGAACATCTTCCTTTTGTGAAGTCAGTAAAAGGTGTTACACATAGGTACTTTATTTTAGTGTTCTATTTCAATTATCAGCACTCCGTCGAGAGATGGATGTTGGGCAGCGGCTTCACCTGCGCTGGAGTACAACTACATCGCCGGGCCCGCCACCGACTTCGGCGCCATGAGCGACTACGACCAGGAGATGGTCCACTTCTTCGAAACCTTAGCCGATGTGTAGTGTACGAGTGTGACTACAATGACTAATGCAAATAATCGTTACTATTTATCTTGTTTCAATAAAAAGATCTTTGTCCAGGATTGCCATTGATATTATTACTTGTTTTTTCGAAGAAAAATCTTTTCCATGATTTCATTGTTATCTGATATAATGTTAACGTTAGTTTGGTTGGCTAACAGTATTCTTTATTTTAGAAGCTGAGGTATAGTTGACTGAATAAAAAAAACTGCGTTTACAAATCCGACTTTACAAACTAAAAGGCACTAAAAAGTGCATTAAAAAGCATAAAAATAATTACGTTATTTATTTAGTATGACAAATACGAGTATGTATAACCATGATTGAGACTGACTCACGACGAGATAGGTTCCTTTAATTTATCCCGTTTGTCCGTGCGTATTTATTTATCACTAGCTTTCCGCCCGCGGCTTCGCCCGCGTGGAATTTTGTCTGTCACAGAAAAACTTTATCGCGCGCGTCCCTGTTTCAAAAACCGGGATAAAAACTATCCTATGTTCTTTCCCGGGACTCAATCTATCTCTATGCCAAATTTCATCAAAATCGGTTGCGAGGTTTAAGCGGGAAAGCGTAACAGACAGACAGACAGACAGACAGACAGAGTTACTTTCGCATTTATAATATTAGTTGGGATATTAGTTGGGATTCTTAAAAGGGTTTAATACCTTTACCAACGGTGGGAAGTCGATATATTTCGAACTCTTCCTATATTCTTCTGATTAAATTCGTTGCGGGTTCTAAGACAGCAATCCCCCGGGACTACTCAACCTTCACTGGTTGGGTTTCATTGGAGCTGTAGGGGCTATACAGGAGTTGCAGTGGTGGGAAAGTGAGGTGGGATGAGTCCCGAATAGTTCTTATGGATACAATTTTGTAAATTTTCCGAAACATAACCTGCTGAGGACATGCTGAATGCTGCGTTGGCTGGGTGCAGTCTGTATTTCAATCTGGAGGTGGAGGTATACTTGCTTAACTACGAGTAGTACTTATCATTACACAGTTTAAATTATTTTTATGATTATAATCTCGCGTAAACTATTCACGAATTTGTTATCAGTAAGTATGTTAATCTTATAATAGTTCTAACCAAATATTTCTTGATTTCATAAAACAGAATATGTAGGTCTCAGATCATAGAAGGGAATAGATGTGAAACGGGGGCGTGGCGCGTGTCTCCGCGATATGCCCAGAAACGAACATCGCCCGCGACGCAAGGTTAGTCGCGATTCAGTCGTACTGAGGAAATGTTCTCCGATATTGTTGGATAATGCGTCGTAACGTGCAATAACATAAGTGAAACGAAGAACTACAGGAACAATGAAGTCATTTACCACATGTAAGTATTGCAAATCCATTGGTATTTTGCTTATAAATAAAAAAAACTAAACATTTTTACGAACGAATTCAGTGCCGTGACATTTACTGCGATATCGAAATTAGTGGTGATAAAAATTCAAACACGTTGTACATTGACGATTTAGTTAGCAACCACTTTATGTCATGCGTAACTACTGCGCAATGTATTTTATTTCTTCCGATATCCACTGACGCGTGAAAATACACAGTACGGCCGCATGTGCCGGTCGTAACATAGTGCAGGGCTCGTGTTCTAATAACGGTTTCCTATTATCGATAAATAGAAGTAAATTATTATTTTCTATTTTCTAATTTTGAATGAAAAAATCATGAGTTGCTTGCGATTTTTAAGTTTTTACAAAAACAATAACAATAGTAGAAGGGATTAGTAACTGTCAACTATGTAATTACTATAAGAGCTAGTTGAAAGCCTAATATAGGCATTATTTTTGATAAACATAGGCGGTACGAATTTCGCCATAATTAAAAAGTTAATGCGCGATAGTAGTTAATAATAATTACAGTGATCCTGTTATTATTATTAAAGTAAATAATAATATATTACCAATATTGTAAATACTGGTAAAAATCGCAAGTACCTACTTAACCCATGACTTTTCATACAAACTTTGTCAGTCTATAACTTCTATACTCCATCGATAACGACATTGAGCTTTGGTTGGGGTAAATTAATATAAGGTAACTTCATTTAGTCCCAATAATTGATTCTGAGTTTTTCGTCCATACAAAATGGAACTGACTCCTTTATGCAAAAATCGTTAAAGAACATAATAATAACGTATAATAATAAAAAGGTTTTCATACAAGCATTTTTTAAACCAATTTCGAGCCTTGCCCCCAGGATTTAAAGTATCGATATATTATCGAATCCATTTTATCTTTCTTCTCTCTAATTGCTTTTTTCAAAGTTGCGTCACGTCACGCGGCCATTGATTGGCCATAAGGCACGCCTTCTGGCCAATCACAGCACTTTTAAGCCGGTTGCACATGTTGTCGTAGACTCTCAGTCGCTTTGTTTTTACACAGTTGAATGTGTGTGTGGGAGCTGTGGTGGGGGAAATGTGGGGACACTGGTTCTCGTTGTAGTTACGCGCGACTTCATATCTATTCTCTTTCTATGATCTGAGAATAAAACTAATTCACGGACAATTGGGTTTTCATGGCATTGATTATGGGCACAGTTTCTAGTATCAGTATGAACTTCAGTACAAATTATTATTACGCGATAATAACATAATGACGAACAGTATGTGAGTTTTCGTATGATAAATAGTATTATGTAACATACCAGGAGGGGCACCATAAGACTCCAAATAGTTTTTGTTTACATACCTGAAAAAGAAAGGAAACAAAATTAATTAAACAATCCTCAATTATAGTTCAAATACCCTGTTGTAGTGCCAATAAAATATATCAGATTTAGGCTGGATTGCACCATCTTACTTTAACTTTAACAAACGCAAGAGTCTGTCTAACTCCATACAAAAACCATACCATCGGTTCTCGTTATAGTTACGGACAAAGAGGTGGTGCAACTCAGTCTTAGTTTCACATTAAAATACTTGAGTACATAACTTCTCCCGTTCTCTTCAGGACTGCGAGCATACTACGTTTTAGGGATTTCTGCAAAAACGTAATACAAATACGAGGGGCGGCTGAAAAGTTTTGAGCCTAGGCTATTAAAAATGCCGATAGAAAAGTATAAAAAATATATTTTTCTATTTAATCTCCCTCTACTACAACGGACTTCTTACATTTGTGTAAAAGAGCTTTTAACCCACTGAAAAAAAATTCGCAATCTTTGCCTTCGAAATGAGCCTTTAACGCCGCCTTCATTTCTTTGTCACTCAAAAATCTTCGTTCCTGGAGGACTTTTTTCCAATTTGAGAATTAGACAAAATAGCTAGGGATTCGGACTAAACTGTGTGGTGGGTGATTAATTTCTTGAAATCCAGTTTTACCCGGGGCAAGTCATGCAACATGCGCGGTGTGCACGGGCGAATTGTCTTGCAATAACAGATTTCCTTTCACCAGTTTGCCTCTTAATATTTCAACAACCACTCGACGTACTCTTATTAGCGGTACAGCATAATAATCCCCGTTTATTGTAGTTTTTTTAAGTAGGTAGTCAATGAATAAAATTCCTCCACAATCCCAAAAATAGTGGCTATGAGCTTGGGTATCGATCGCTCCACTTTGAATTTCCGCGGCGGCGTTTTCCCTTTTGAATCCATTGCATTGACTCTTATTTTGACTCTAGATCGTACTGCCGGATCTATTATTTATCAGTCGTGACAATGTGAGAAAAAAAATTGTTAGGATTATGACCAAAGATGTCCTAAAACTCCTGCGAAGTTGTGACTCGACGCTGGTTGTCGAGCGCCATGAGCATTATTGGCACCCATCGCGCGTACCCCTATTTCATGTGTAAATGAGTATGAAAAATATCGCCAATAGTGTCCGACCGAATATGGATTTTCAGCCGAAAACGGAAACGAAAACGAAGCTTCGGCTGCCGTCTCATTTTCGGCCGAAAACGAAAACGAAAACGAAAATGACCTTCAACTCTCTAATTTCAATCTGAAATTATGTAAAATCTTTGAAAACCATTAATGTTTTGACCAAAAACATAATGACGTTTGACAGTTGTTTTAGATAAGGATTGATTAAAGAAAACCGGCATAAAAACACAAAAAATTTAATTATGAATTCTTAGTAGAATATTATTTCCGGTGTATATTGAAATATTGGGAAGTGAAGAAGAAATAAAGGGTGTCCAGTGGGAATTTTTCAACTTCAAAAATGATTCATACAAATAAATTAATTATAGGCAATGCAATGTCTTTTAAATGATGCCCGTTTTACCATAGGTACTCTCACAGCCGGACCCTTACATTCGCAACTATTCGAGAGCAAATCGCGCTAATAATTTTCCTGCAACTTCACGGCGTATATTTTCTTACAGAACCTGAATTATATTTAAGTATTGTTTGCTGTAAACTTTTGACTTGAGATATCCCCACAAGAAAAAGTCGCATGGTGTGAGATCTGGTGTCCGAGGCGGCTAGAAAAAATAGTCCTCAGTGTCTCCATCGAGGTACTCTCCGTGTGTGGTGAGACACCTTGCTGAAATAGTAGTTGGCCGGGATGCAGTTGCAGTTGTGGTATCATACATTCATCGATCATTCGACAATACATTTCAAATACTTATTGCTCAACTGCGAACGCTCTGTAGGCTCCCAGTGACTCATCATGGCGTATTTCAAATCTGCATTAGACTACTTTGAAACAATTAAACTTAATAAAAACTCTTTGGTTTTATTTGTATTCAATTTTGAACTTGGAAAATTTTCGCTGGACACCCTTTACAACGTAACCTCACTTCAAAACTTCAAAAGAGTGTGACAATACCGCGTCCGTTCAAGTCTGATTGGAACCATGAGTGCATCAGATTCACTCCCGAAGACATCGGAACGATAAAGGTCCCCATCTTATTCACGTATTTTTGATATTCGGTTTGGCCGAAGCTTCGGCTGGTTTTTGGCCGAAAACGAAAATATGGCCGAATGACCATTTTTTGGCCGAAAATGGCCGAAAACGAAAACGAAAACGAATATTCGGTCGGTCACTAATCGCCAATATGCTCCTTGCTAATGCCTATAGCTTCAGCTATCTGTCACAGCTTAATTCGCTGATCTCTTAAGCAAGATTCTTTAAATTTTCATTATTTTATTCGTTAATGGCGAAATCTGGCCGCCCTGACTTGCGGTCATCTTTTAGCGACTCCCTGCCATGCTTGAACTATCGGATCCAATCTTTCATGGTGGCAAATGAAGGCCCAGACTCCCCATAAACTGTAGACATCTCTTCAAATGTTACCGTCAGCTTTTTGTTCCTCTTTTTGAGGAATTTTATGACAACTGTGTACTTCAATTTCGTACCTTGCGCGGATGACTGAGACATGGTGATGTTTACGGATTAATTACTAAAAGCGTGATGACGCTAATGAAATGAAACTTTGTACATATACTAAGGAGGTTATTGGCAAATTAATTCAATCAAAATAAAGTCAATAATAACACTTGAACATACTTAGGCTCAAAACTTTTCAGCCGCCCCTCGTACAAGTAGGTATCTCTTACTGGGAAACTTCGGCACAAAATTGTTATATGTTTTTGTTAATAAACAGTGTTTAATTTTAAATTAATTAACATACACACTCCAAGCAATCATTGCTTGTAATAACACAGTGCCATTACCTCAGATCATAGTTCTATGATCTGAGGCCATTACAAACAATAAATCAATATAAATATGTAATTAAAAAGCCTTTTTACTGCTACCCTTTTTGCATTTGCAAGTTTTGTCCAATGAATTCTAGTAAAGCAATAAATACAATACCTAAGAAAACAACTTCCCTGGTGATTACTTGGAATGATATCATTTATTTGAGCAGTACACACAGCTGCAAATTATTAATGGTCATAACATTAATTAGCTTTTTTAAGGCTGAGTTGCATCACCTTAACTTTAACCGTAACTATAACTGTAACGGGCGTTTTTTGTACGGTGTTTGACAGACTTTTTTCGTTTGTTCTAAAGGAAGATGGTGAAATCTAGGGTTAGTTCTCTCTGTTACATAGAGCTTTAAAAAATGCAAGTAGGTTTTATTTTTTATCAGACTCAGTGAAATCATGATCTTTAGATCAAATCAAATCAAATTAGTTTATTGCAATTGTAGGTACAATTATCATACATTGATGGATTAGAACAAAACATATTATACGTGTTGAATCTGTAGAATGCTATCTGCATTCTTGGAGCGTATGCCAGCGGCGCAGCGTTAATTAGAACACTCTTCTATCATTACAAAACAATAGAAATCAAAACAATAATAATAAAAAAAAAACAAAAGGTATCAAAAAGTATTGAAAAAATGCATAAAAGGTCGGTCCACCTATCGTTTCCCAGCAGTATCTAATGAAAGAACAATTAAAATACAAATTAAAATACTTAAAAATTAAGATACTATAAAATTTAAGGTTGCGTCTATGATAAAATGATCAAGTTGGAACCCTATTAAAGTAAATAAATGTATAGGTAAAAACGGGGGCTATCACTGTCTCTAGAATTGCCTTCAGTATCCAACAACATGGCCAGCCCAGCTGTCTTCGTCGTTGCTCTTTTGGCTGCTTTTGGTAAGTAATAAAAAAAACATCTGCATAACGATTTTCGTGTCTGTAAGTATACTTTCGGCCGATTTTTTACGGATTGAAATTTTTCCAATCGTGGGTACAATATTGATAAAAATATTTTTAACGGGTCACGCACGAGCACTGCTAAAGTCGATTATTTTTTTTTTAATTGTTATTGTTAGAAAACAAACATATTACACATTTAGAATTACTTTAATTGTAAAAATAAAATGAGTTTTATGAATTTTTTTGCCAAATAGTTTTCACAAAAATAATACACTCGGCATCAAATAAATCGCACCTCCCGCGACAAGCACTTATCAAACGTATGCATCCCTACTTCCCACCAACATTGGTACCATTTGAAAGCCTAGTTCTAAACTTCATTTCATTAAAGGAAAGGTTCTTACCCCAAAAATGTGTCTTTACAAGGATCCAGAGTCACTTCTTCAAAAAATAGGTAGTTACGCTATAGCAATTTTTTATGACTATAAAACTGTTAAGTTGGGATTAATCGCTATCCATCTGTTAAAGAGGACACGTGAGATCTTTATTTGGTTTTATAACCATAAAAATTGGTCTAATTGATCCCAGAGGTGAGCCCAAAGTGAGGTCTATTTTCAAGTCACATTTATGGTATATGTTAATCATTTATTTAGAAATGAAATGTATTTTTCTTTAAGGATATTTATTGGGCTTTCAAATAACACCAATATTGTTGGGGAACCATGATTGTGACAAAAGAAAATCTTTAAAGTTTGCGTCGCGGAAGGTGCGGTTTATTTGATGTTGAGTTTAGTTCATTTTTCACAGACATCATTTTAGAAATTAAGATTAAAACATTTTATACTACCTCCTACTAAACCAGCTTAGTGTCCTTTTCTGTTTACTTAATTAAAATTGTTCTTGATTTTTTTATTTATACTTTTAGTTAGGATTCGCTATCATGCCAATTTATAGATTTAATACAATATAAATAGTATTTCTAAATTTTCTTTCAAAGCAGTGAAATTATCGGACTTTCATAATTTTACTTTTATTTTTTATTTTATTGAAAAAGATACACCAGCGACATAATTTTCCATGCACAAGTATACAATTAGTGTCGTGTGAAGTACCTAGCAGGTGGATATTGCTTTTCTTGGTATCGAACATCGACTCGATATTGAAGTAAAAATAATAATAATTGTAAAAAATCACCGATCATAAAATCATTTTATAAAATTACATTTAAGTGAGTGAGAATGGCTGATGGCCAGCTTAAAATTTAATTTGAAATGAGTAATTATAAGACAAACCTAGGATTGACGAGATACTTTTTAGAAGATTTTCTAAAGGATGATGGGCACAAATGTATGGAAAGTGGTACCCGCTCCAATAGCCATAACCAATATATATTTTAAAAGGCCTTTAGATGTAGGAAAATGTCTGCTATGGGGCCAGTTCTAATTCACGTTTTGAAAGCAGTAATTCCACTAAGTATTATAATGAAAGTATAACACAATCATCCATGTATACGAGTATGTATTATGACTACAATCTATTAATATAACTAAAAGAAGCATTGAAAAGGAAAGGATTATACCTACGATGAACTACCCAAGCTATTAGCCCTTTATTCGCTTTCATCATCATCATCATGATCATTTTAGCCATAGGACGTCCAGTTGAACATAGGCCTCCCCCAATGATTTCCACAATGGCCGGTTGGTGGCGGCCTGCATCCAGCGCCTTCCCGCTACCTTTATGAGGTCGTCGGTCCATCTTGTGGGTGGACTTATTGGGTCTTGTGGGTTTATTCGCTTTAGCAACCCATAATAAAACCCTTAAGAAGTAATAAAACTTTAACCCCTTTATTAATAAAAGTTACACCCTAGTTGAACTCTGGCTTAAATTGTCATTTGGTATGGAAATGTCATTTTAATCCAAGGTTCTTCCTAGGTGTAACTTTTTATTAATAAGGGGGTAGTACTTCTTTAAATAAAAATATTTATTTCACAATTATCCCCATCAATAATTATAGAGTTAAGGAAGGATGCTGGAGCAGTAAACCCTTCCTGCCTCGCATAACCTAAGTACCATACGATGGACACGTATGATACTTCTTCTTCTTCTTCCTCGGTCCCTCACTGATGAGGATCGCGACCACAGATAGTGTTCCTCCACAGACTGCGGTCATAAGCTGTGTGGACCGCACGATGCAAACTCCCGCCCACCGTCTTCCTCACCGCGTCCGACCCTGCCCCGAGCGCGTCCCCCTTCATACTGTATGATACTTAGGTATACAAAAAGTATCTTTATCTTCGAACTCAACCAGATCTGAGGCTGGTGGCCATAGTAAAAGTTGTTCGTCTTGGAAAGACCTTCCAAATGACACTACAAACATAACTATTGGAGCCGGGTACCATTCTGCAAAAAAGTATGTATATCTTCGTACACAACCAGATCTGAGGCTGGTGGCCATAGTAAAAGTTGTTCATCTTGGTAAGACCTTTCAAACGATACTAGACACATATCTATTGGAGCCGGGTACCATTTTGCCCATTGTCCTTTTATGTAATTGCAAATAGTGTCTACATCAAGGCAGTGCGAGGTGCGTGCGCGCACGCGAGCGGGATGGGTGTGCGGCGCCAAGCGGCTGGCGCAGGATGGCTCGCAGTACGCCAGTTTCCGAGGAGTGCCTTACGCCAAGCAGCCCCTGGGAGAGCTGCGCTTTCAAGTTAGTTCGTAATTCGTTCAATCCCCATTCCTCATAAAACTGTTTATTAATTTGTATATTTTTTTTATAAATTCATAGGAACTTCAACCACACGAACCTTGGACCGGGGACTTTAATGCAACAACCGAAGGGCCCGCCTGCCCGAACAATGAAGTGTTATTTTATGCCCTGGTGCGGCCGCAGGGCATCAGCGAGGCTTGCATCCATGCCAACATACACGTACCAATAGATGCCCTCCCGAACATCCACACAGGTGCAAGTTGTACTGGAAGGCTACCGATTTTAGTGTTCGTTCACGGAGGCGCCTGGGTCTCTGGGTCCGGCGACGCAGACATTCATGGACCAGAGTACTTAGTCAGCAGAGGTCTTATAATAATCACATTCAATTACAGGCAAGTATTTTGGGCAATACAATTTACTTCACCAAATGCCTTATAAACAATAAAGTATTATGAGCGCAGCTCATTGAATGTACACAGCATCCTGTAAGCATTGATCTAGGTAACTATGATTACATTTTGTAGGCTGGACTTCCTCGGCTTCTTGTCCCTGAACACCCCGAAGATTCCCGGGAACAATGGTCTGCGCGACATGGTGACCTTGCTGCGCTGGGTGCAGGCCAACGCGGCCTACTTCGGAGGCAACCCCGCCGACGTCACGCTGGCGGGGCTGAGCGCCGGCGCTGCCAGTGCGCACCTTCTGACGCTGTCGCCAGCCGCTGCTGGATTGTTCAATCGGTTTGTAAATATTTTTTTTCTATTCTTGTCATCAGGTTAGAATTTTCATAATAACAAGACATTTCTGTTTTTAGTGCGTTTCTTATGAGCGGTGTCGCTGTCCAGAGCTTCTACAGCGCGTCTCCTGTGTACGCTCAGCTAGTGGCTGGCTTCTTCCTCTCAGCCCTGAACATCACCTCCACGGACTACGACGAGGTCCACGACCAGCTTGTTGAATTGCCGATCGACGTTCTCATAGCCGCCAGCAGGGTAGTGATAGATACAACGGGTTTAACCAGTTTCGTCCCTGTTGTGGAGACACCATATGCAAACTTTACGACTATCCTAAGCGAGTACCCAGAAACTCTGCAAGCTAACGGCAACGGGAAGCATATTCCACTAGTTATTGGCTTCACTAGCAACGAGTGCGAAACGGTTCGTCCAAGGTTGGTCCAGGTGGACATTGTGGCTGCGATCCAAGAGAATCCGCTGTTTGTGTTGTCTCCAGAGCTTGTATATAGTTTTCCATCGAACGTAACGGCGGAGATGGCGAATAAAGTGTTGGCAAGATATTTTAGGGCGACTCCGACAATGGACGAGTACATTAAGTTGTGTACCGAGACACTGTTCCAGTACCCAGCGATCAAGCTGGCGCAGGCGCGCGCGGCCAGCGGAGGTGCACCCGCGTTCCTGTACAAGTACGCTTACGAGGCCGACTACAGCGTCGTCAAGGAGTCGCTGAACCTCACATTTTCCGGCGCCGGCCACTACGAGGATTTTTTCAGAATATTCAAGGTGAACTCGTGGCCTGTACTTGCCAGTAACGCTGATGAAGCTATGACAGGATGGATGACCGATATTATGGAGACATTCATAAAGAATAAGTAAGTCGTCGTCTTCTTTCTTTCTTTCTTTCTTTCTTTCATAGTTTTTATACTAATTAATTTAATTTAAAAGGCTGTTTTTATTTAATGATATTCTAATCGCCTGGTCCGTGAGTACGTAGAATTTTGTCCAATGACCCCAAGCTACCCATCCTTATCGCTCGCGCGTAATTACATTGCTGTCGCGACTGTGCGACGGGCGCCCGCAGTGAGTGTGCGAGCGCGACAGCAACGTGCGAGCGATAAGGATGGGTAGCTTGGGGTCATTGGAAAAAATTCTTCGTGCTCACGGACCAGGCTTTATCAATGTTGTGTACGCCTTTAATAGGTATTACAATTCAATATAGTAAATGTGAAAAAACTGTATTTTTTCATAGTGTAAGTACATGTACTGTTGGTGTACCTTTCCAAATTTATAAAATAAAATCATACGAATTGATACCATTTTGTGATGTTGTTAAAAGATGTACAGTAAGATGTTTTATTTTTTCCAGCTCACCATCAAGAGATGGATGTTGGGGAGCGGCGTCATGTGCGCTGGAGTACAACTACATCGCCGGGCCCGCCACCGACTTCGGCGCCATGAGCTGCTATGACCAGGAGATGGTCCACTTCTTCGAAAGCTTAACTAATGTGTAGTGTGACGACGATGACCAATAAATTGGTTACAATTTATCTTGTTGTAATAAAGATATAAAATATTATTTGACTGGAATTTCCATTTTACGATTATTCTAGTCATTTGAATTTTCGTAGGAATATTAAGAAAGCAACCTAAAGCTTTTTTATAGTTGGGTGCAAAACTTGGAATGCCGTTTAAACATTTCTATTTTTAGTTAATAATCTTAATAATGACACGTATTAGTCTGGTCTGTGAGCACGTAGAATTTTGTCCAATGACCCCAAGCTACCCATCCTTATCGCTCGCGCGTAATGAGGGTTTTCGTGATTGAAATATCCGCCAGATGGCAATACGTAGACGCGAGGTCCAAATGCTGCATTGGACAAAATTCTACGGGTTCACAGACCGGGCTTTAGTAGACACCAAAGAAAATCTCTTAACACCAATGTCACTATGTGGGGGAGAGGAGGCCCTCATTTGGCCTGTCTGACCTAGTGACCTTTGGTCGAAGCCGAGTTTTACGGCACGAACACTGATAGCACCAGGGATTCCTAGTACAGTGAATAAAACATAATATCAGAGCTTTATCTCGATATATCAGTGTGAAGCTCAGCGATAATTGATAACGAGCTTTCAGTGGGTACATACTCGCACAAAAGCGCAATGAAAATTGCTTCCCTAAAAACTTTTTGAATCGAATTTTCCAGATCAGACTTTCCACCAAAAGAGTCGAGTGTTGATAGTTCTATCACACGAATCTGTGAATTGATGAGAGATGGCAATTTTTTACAACCGATTGGTTTTTGGGACACAGCACTCAACCAAGATATTAATAAGGAAATCGCGTATTCACTTCGTTCCCTTAGAATACGAATTAATATTTATAAAAATAATAATACAAAATTGGTAATTGGTGCTGTCTCCAAAAATCAGTTTGTTTTCATGAACGGAACTAATTTGAGAAGAACATACTGGAAACTGGAACCTTTCTGTTCAAGCCCGAATGTGCTTGCAAGTCCGTTATCAGTTGGATCGATCACCACTTCCGAGGTTTGGTGTGGAGAGCACACTGTTGTGCGCATACAGCCGGCCTAACGCAGTCCTTTTCATCGAAGCAATAAACCAATCGGAGGTGCCACATACACACATGCCACATGGTAAGTTTTACTTTGTTATACATAGCATAAATCAGTGGATAATCAGTCTTATCTTATTGGATATGACAAAGCACCCGAAGATGAAAGGATTGATCTTTGCTGACACGACGGACCCAACAAGGCGTGGAGTGGCGACTAAGAATCAACACGGAAATGTGAATTTTGACTAGGAATGGTATTCGGATCAGGACTTTCTGAAATAAGTAATTGTGGTTACTTTTACTAAATCAATGAATGTATTGGAAATGTAGAGCTAGGATTGGCATTTAGTTTATAACATTTTTATGGGTAATTTTTCGTTTTACGTGTACGTTAGAGAGCTAGGAGTTTTCTCTGAAGTTTCGCCAAAATTAGCATGTAAATACATTAACAAGTCAAAGTAACCGCACGTGTTAAATGGCATTTACCGTGTAAACACAAACTGAATTAAATTTCATGTAAATTAATTACTTATCTTTGCATAAAGGCAACAAGCGCCTCACAGTTTAAGGTTAGGCCGAATATAATCAGGAGCAATAGGCTCGTTCATAACTCTAATGACGCCGGATACCTCATCAGGGTCAAATATGGATATAATTGTCCTGGTTAATGTTTATAACAAAGTCGTTTACGATTTATCGGATGCTCTAGCTCTAAAGATAGATTTGATTAGGCGTCCCATCATGATGTGCGGTTGGCGAGTCTCCTATAGGAAACTAAGTTCCTGTTGTGTGGACTGTGTATTTTACTTTTACCTAAAACTACTTTACTTGATCGAAAATATAAAACCTTAATTTTTAATTAGCATGCGAATTTCATAACTAGTCAGCAAACTTATAGCCAGGAGGTATACTGTGTGTTCCTGCTTTGTGGCACATCGCTCCGATCACATACACGCCCACTCAATAATTAAATTAGTTAGTTAATGGAAAACCATTCTGCGTTAGTGCCCTCAAGGGACAATGTTGCGGCTTTGGTGGCTACATACAAAGCAGTTAACCTCAACACCATTTCTGCAACGCAATACATGAAATATTATGTTACACATCAACCACATTTAAATGGATCACACGAGTTGATTGCCATTTTAATGATGCTGATGGATGTCCAAGATATGGGCACTTCGTTGGTAGCTAGGTAATAATGAAAGTCAGATAACTTTTGACTGAACCAAAATGTGTCCATGATTCAAAGTTATATTATGAATGCGCTATGGAAAAATGTTAAAGAAATATAAACTTTGCAATATTGAAGACCCTGTCACTAAGATGGTTTGTTAATCCAATATCTGTTTAAAGACGATAATATGAGTTTTAAATTTTTAGGGACTTTGAAGTAAAAACAACAATGAAGTGGACTCTACTGCTGTGGCTGTACGTGACCCTGGCTCCAGCATCTGCTCTGGCGGAGGAGATACAGTTGATGCCAACTGCTGCGATACTGCCGTCGACCACACCCCATAACGCTTATGTTGGACGAGATGATTTTCTCAACGAAGACCGACTGTTACCCATAACGGAGTCCGCTGAAGATAATACTGAAACTCCTGATACTGAAGAAGAAATTCCAGATACTGAAAACGAAATTCCAGATACTGAAAACGAAATTCCAGACACTGAAAAGGAAATTCCAGACACTGAAAATGAAATTCCAGACACAGAAAACGAAATTCCAGACAATGAAAACGAAATTCCAGACACTGAAATCGAAATTCCAGATCCTGAACACGAAATTCCAGATACCGAAAACATAAATCCAGATACTGAAAACGGAATTCCAGGTAGTTCTGAAAACGAAACTCCAGGTAGTTCTGAAAACGGAACTCCAGGTAGTTCTGAAAACGGAAATGATGAATCTGCAGAGAAACTGGAACTGGACCCCATCGAGACCACACATGGCCCTGTGCGAGGAGTCCGAAGCGAGTCTGTGGATATAATTAGTTACTTTGATATACCTTACGGAAGATTCAACAATAGTTTTGATGTGAGTATTTGTGTCAAGTCTGTGGGTTTATGTTCTGTTAATTTTTACTTCAAATTCTGATACGTTAAAACCATGTATAGCAAAGGTTTCAATGCCCATTGGATAAAACTGTTTATAATATAACCTGTTTGTATTATAATTGAAGAAGAGCTGTGGTTTTCTGAATAAAGAAAAATAAAAATAAATAAGTAAAATAACAGACTTAATTAACCTATTTCGTGGTCCAGTGGTATACTAAATTGTTCATTTTATCTGAACATATTATGATTAAATACATACAGGGTGTCCCAAAAACAATGGATAACCCTGTAACCATCGATAGCCCTCGCCATGGTCTCCCTAACGTCCAGTTTTGACCCCAATAAAAATATCACCGTTTTCAAGATTTTTAAGTTTTTGTGCATTTTTAGAAAATTGCCATCTGCAATTACTTTTTCTCATGCCATTTCTACAAATGAGGATACTTTTCAATCTAGTTTTTTTCCTTATCACAAGGGATAGTTGGGCTATCAAAAGAAAAGATCAAAGTTCAACAAATTAGTTTGAAAGTATGAAAATTTTAAGAAATTGCAGAAGAGAAGGAAAAATTAATTCATTGTCTTGCACTTTTGATCAGCCATCGTGTAAAAAAAATGTAGGAAGACCATCGTGCCCATTACCTTAAAAACTTCCTTGGTTAATTGAGATTCTAAAAAGGTATCACAAACCTACAGTATTCTGTATTATTTTTATCTTATGGCTACTTGAATAGCAACTAGTATGAAAACTGCAAAAATGGGTTTTTCTCGGTCTCGGAAATGATGATGATGATGATGATGATAAAATGTTGCTTTATTTAAATTCCTACGCCAAAAATTATCCATTTGTATTTAATGCCACTATGCAGTCCTAGTTTAACTATTACGAGAAAAACTCATTTTTTCAGTTTTCATACTAGTTGTTATTAAAGTAGCCATAAGATAAAAATAATACAGAATACATAGGCTTGTGATACCTTTTTAGAATCTCAATTAACCAAGGAAGTTTTTAAGGTAATGGGCACGATGGTCTTCCTACATTTTTTTTACACGATGGCTGATGAAAAGTGCAAGACAATGAATTAATTTTTCCTTGTCTTCTGCAATTTCTTAAAATTTTCATACTTTTAAACTAGTTTGTTAAACTTTGATCTTTTCTTTAGATAGCCCAACTATCCCTTGTGATAAGGAAAAAAACTAGATTGAAAAGTATCCTCATTTGTAGAAATGGCATGAGAAAAAGTAATTGCAGATGGCAATTTTCTAAAAATGCACAAAAACTTAAAAATCTTGAAAACGGTGATATTTTTACTGGGGTCAAAAATGGACGTTAGGGAGATCATGGCGAGGCCTATCGATGGTTACAGGGTTATCCATTGTTTTTGGGACACCCTGTATTTATAAATATAAAATACATTAATCATTTCAGGCTCCGACGACTCCAGATTCTTGGGAAAAAACGCTGGAAAATATGGAACACACCGTCAGATGTCCTCAACTGTATGGAGACACTTTCGTGGGAGATTCCAATTGTTTGACCCTAAGCGTATTCACCCGTGAGAACGTCACCGATGCCAGTGTGTTATTTTATATTCACGAAAGCAATTTTAATACAGGAAGTGGAGATTCTGCCATTTACATTCCCAAAGATTTAGTCAATAGGAACGTTACACTTGTGCTACCGAATTATCGTCTTGGTCCTCTTGGATTTTTGTGTTTACGAAACAGCACTGCTCCTGGCAATGCTGCTTTGAAAGATCTGATTCTGGCTTTGGAATGGACAAAAAACAATATAAGGAATTTTGGTGGCGATCCATCGAACATAGCAATTAGTGGCGATGGCGCTTCGGCTGCATTGGTCGGGTATTTGGCACTATCTCCGAAAACTAGAAACTTCACTAGCAAGGTCATCGCCGATAGCGGCTCGGCGCTGTCTCATTGGGCCATAGATAGAAACCCACTTGATACCGCAGAAAATCTCGCAGAATTAATAAGAAATAGTACCTCAGAGGAAATCAGTGACGATTTATTCAAAAATATTGATGTAGAAAAACTAATTAAATCTGCCAAGAACACTAAATTTAGGCCATGCATTGAAGAAGCAGAAGAAGGGTCGTTTTTAACTGTGACGCCTTGGGAAACATTGTCTACGCAAAAGATTGAGATATCGTTTATAATAGGTACAGCGAACCACGCTGGTCTATTGGAAGCATTGGAACATGACGAGGACAGCGTTTCAGAGTTAAATGAGCATTTTACGAATTCCTTGCCAGATGATTTGAGTTTTCAGAGCACATCAGAAATGCAAAACGTAGGAGTCACTCTGAAAGAACAATACTTTGGCAACGATGAAATAAGCTTGAAGGATACTGAGGCGCTTTCGTTGTATTACACAGACGCCTCGTATCTTGGGCCTAGTCTACGAGTGGCTAGGGCGTTGATGAATGCGGGTGCAAGCGTCTTTTTGTACGAGTTTTCTTTTGTTGGGGCTTTAAACAAGCAGCTGGTGTCGATGGAGAACGCGCCGAGACACGGGGCGGTGCGGGGAGACATCGTGGGGTACTTGTTCCCGGCCGCGCTCGGCGCTGGAACTCGAGGCGAAGGGACAGATGACCAGGAACAGCGCATTGTCGATATGCTGGCAGATTTGTGGGTCAGCTTTCTTCAAACTGGGTTAGTATGTTTTTAAGAGCTTTTGTTTATATTGGTACTTAACACCACTTATTTGCATGACTGTCTACTCAAGTATGTATGCAGTTTGCAAATAGAGTAGTTTTTTAAACAAGATAACTTTTACGCTAACTCAAATATTATAACGTTTATTTACGTGTGCATGCGATAAAACTGTCTAATGAAGGTTTATACCAAATACCGTTGCGCTTATCTTTGCCACTTCAAATCGATGGAACCGACATATGGTGGTTATGAAATTTTTATCAGCTCTTTAATTTTCAGGCAGCCTTCGGCTGAAGGCGTGGAGTGGAAGCCGCTGAGCGCCGCCGAGGAGTTCCTGTCCATCGGCAACGAGACCAGCCTGGCCTGCGGGCTTCACCCCGAGCGCCTGGACCTCTGGACCGAGATCTACCGTCTGCACTTCGTGGACAGAAACGCTGCTATTCCCATGGGACTAAGCAACTGTCTAATTGCGGTTGCCCTTATTTTGGGGATGAACTTTTGTGTAGAGTAACTTTATAGTTTGGTCGGTTGGTGGGGTGACAGATTAAATTCAGAATCAAATCTTACCCATTTGATATAGATTCAAAAGTTTTAGGGTCCCGTACAAATTCCAATTTCAACTTCCTCAAAATGACTTGGTTACTTTTCTGCAATGATAATCATCAGGACTGTATTTTATTAACTTAAAGGATTTGTTTTGATCACTGTCCAATCTCATTGACCGACACGCAAGCCATGTACAAATCTAGTCAATACGAGTATTAGTGGTATACTTTTAGTTCAAATATACAATATTTAACCTGCTGCAAATGTATACTTCTAAGCTTCCAATCATTGTTCACCTTCTTTCTCTATAATGTCACCAGAAAGTGTGATACTTTACTTGATTCTGGGAATCAAACCTCGTGGTCTCATTTAAAACCAGGGTTCCAGTGTCATGTAGATAATATAATCGATTAAAAAGAAAGCTTGATCCACATCATGGATGAGTCACCGTGTTTCCACTCCTAGCCTCACGGGCCACGCAAATATTACTGTTTGGAAACACTGTCTAGTCGAAGCGTAAACAAATTTCAATTGGCTGGGGTAAAGGGACGTACACATCACGATATACTACAACTAGTTACTAGGCTAGTACACAGCTATAATTTGTGCATTATATTGTATCTTTAACGCCCGTATACACAAACATTACTATGAGGTCTCGCAGTGCGCGTGGACGCACAGGGTGACACATGAACCAATCACAGGCTCTATTCAACATTGTGCTGTGCGTTTGATTTGCTGCTTCACTTAAGCAAGCATCGTTTGTGAATACGCGCGTTAAAGTATGAAGTAAGAAATTTTGATACATTTTTCATATCTGTTCAGGCTGTGCTCCTCAAGGCTAAATGGATTACAACGAATAAGCGTGTGGGTACATAAGCCCAATTAAATTCTACTCAATGCTTTCTATGAAATGGTCTTTCGCTCTTTGGCCGCATCGATTTCATGAACAGGCCCCTCTGTAACAGAACAGCAGACAGAAGCTAAAATTATTGTAAAAAGCACGCCATGCATGATGCATAATAAAACTATTTTTTTATTATTCCTAGTATAATGAGAGAGAAGTAAACTATTAACTACGAGTATACACACACCTTTAGAAATCGAAAGTTAAATCCATCCGTTAAGTTTAGAATAACCGTACACACATCACTCGAGTTTACACCAATTCAAATGCAGTTAGTTTTCCACTAGTGCAGTGTCATTTGCGTCACATCCTCACTCGACGCCAGCGGTGAGCATGCTGGTTCGCGCGCTAGTGATGGACCTGTTGATGGTATTGGTGTGGGGGGTGGGTGCGGCCCCCGGGCCCCCCGGGCGAGCGGGCCCCGCGGGCGGCGCGGTGCGCGGGCGGCCGGCCCCCCGGCCCCCACACCACGCGTACCTGGGCATCCCCTACGCCCGCCACTCCAGGAATGACAGGTTTAAGGTCAGCCCGTGGAATTATGTAAATGGATAGTTTTTATGATGCTGTGGTATAGGAACAAGTGGTAGACCCAGTAGAATTGTTCTGAACTGATATTTCAATGATTGGTCTTGATTGGATAAATGTAGAGCTTAGTCACTACAGTTACAAAACGGTGGGAATTAGAGGTGGCATTTTGATTTGGTGGTCTGTCAGACAGACTGGTTAGCGGAACAGTAATGGGTTTTATGAAATAAAGTGCTTTTGGAGTTCGAAACATAAAGAAAATCGTTGTACAGTTGTGAAAGAATAGATGGGCGAACTAATTGACTCGCATGTGTATTTCACAACCACATTATAGGAGTTGCATTATTCAATACTGCAGTAATGGGATTGAAAAGTGCGAATGGCTCCGTTCCAGACGATATAGTTGAGTGAGTGGGTCGAAATGGATTAGGTTGTGTGGCGGCGAAGCATCAAGGACGTCTACTACTGTTTTAGACTAGGATGATAGATATTTCGATGATATTTTGACTAGAGAAGAGCATACACAGTAAAGTGCAGGCCTTAAAGTCTTCGTGGTCTAGCAGTTTCGAGTAGTGTTTAAGGTTCCCGGTCAGGGTCAGGTCAGACGAAAACTCATGTACATAGCCAAGCCAACACGAAAACAATCGAAGAAAAATGTGTCGCACCACTGTAAGTACGAGTTTATAGGTCAAACTGTTTGCCGATGCGCCATTTGTAAGATCGCTATCAGGCCGGGGCTATAGTTACTATCCGTCCGGTTCGGACATAAGGACTTATTAATACAATAGGTGACACAGGCATGTCCGGACAACTAGGTTTTTGGGTGGACTTAGTTCACTGAGAAAAATGCACAGATGAACATCAACTTTTGTTCTTGGGGGTTTCTAAAATGGTACTTTTCCTTATTCCACCATCACTTCAAATAAAGAGTGAATTTATTGTTTTATTTCGTGACCAAACTGACTGCAGTTTTGAGAATAGCCGGTTTGCTGTAAGGAATCTCCAAATGCCAGGAATTCAGATGGTTACCCCAGCCAGCCGGTCCTGTGGTGACTAATGGACAGGTCACGGCTTCGTTATGTCTCTGCCGGGTGGGCTCTAATTAAATAAAGGCTTTCGCGTTATTGCGTGTTACATCAAAATACAGGCGTTTAATAAAAGTATCTCTATTGTATATTGTTTTTCTCTAAATTTCCATTTCGATGTTCAACAATGTTTCAGTTCACAAATGGTCCAAAAATTTTCATTTCAGTTGCCTTTAGTTAGGTAGGTACCTACCTACTTTGAGTTACCCTGCTGACCTTCAAATATCAGCTGTTTGCTTGTGCGATTAATTCTACTGAAATAAATAATGCACACTGCATTATCCTTTAGCGCTTTAGCAATGTGATGCAAGCGAAAACTAAGTTAAAAAAACAATCTTTATTAGGTACGCAAAGGCAAAATAAATAAATAGCCTCTGGGACATAAATATAATTCAAACTGAACAAATATATCGCTTTAAAACATAAATAAACTAAGCATACAATATTTCACTGCTGCGCGGCACTAAAATTATAAAAGTAAGACTTCGTTCGCGCTTTGATGTTGTATTAAATGTATTAATGGTTGTTTTCATAACCCACTTTCAGGTACGTTTAATGTTTATTATAATATTTGCACGACTGAAGTATATAATGTATGTTCTTTGAACAGTATCAAATGCTTTTTATTATGCAGGTCAGAGTACTCCCTAAAGTACAGTAAGGAAAATATAATATAGAATCAGATTTGACGGTTCTACCAGGATTTACTATGGAATGAAAGTGTTTTCTCGATTTGGGAAACAGAGTCGTATGTGTTATTTTTCTTCTTATTCTGCTTAGCCTCGCCTCATCCAGTTACGCGGAATCGGCTTTCCTAATCATGCGCCGCCATTTTATGTATTAACTATCTTGAACATCTTGTTCGTTTAGTTCTAATATTTTACCGATATTTATTATCTTCTAATATAGGCTCCAAAGCCTGCCCGTAGTTGGGACGGCACCTTCGAGGCGGCGTACCAGATCAAGTGCCCGCAGCCAGACGGCTCGGGCACCGAGGACTGCCTGGTCGTCAACGTGTTCAGCCCTGAAGACGCTGATGGTCGACCAGTTCTGGTGGTCGTGCACGGAGGCAACTTCCAGAGAGGGTAAGGATTTGTTCCCCAATATTATCGTAGAATTCTTCAGAGAAATTTATTCTCAATACATGAGTCTACCTTTTTAATGGTTTTGTAATTAATAGAAATGTTGCGTTACTTCAAGAAAATGTATGATGTACCCTGGAGACTTGAAAGCGGATGGAAATTAGATGCTTGAGTATAAATCTATACAAGGGTACGAGATAAACGAAACACAACAATCCAATTTCGGCGCACTTGTTATCCTAATCCTTTATGGAACTATCGCGAGCCGGTGTTGTTGAGCGGCGTGGGCGGTGGCCGCCATGAATAATATAATAATAATGCGGAATGTCCAACACTTGTCTGTTCCAGCTGGGGCGCGCACCGCCCGCCCGCGCGCCTTCTCGCCCGCGGCTTCGTCGTCGTCACCTTCAACTACCGCCTAGGGAGCCTCGGCTTTCTCTGTCTTGGAATCCCAGAAGCCCCAGGAAACGCTGGCTTGAAGGACCAAGTCGCCGCTTTATACTGGATCCACAAAAACATAGCTCATTTCGGAGGAGACCCTCTCGACGTTACGTTGTACGGCATAGAATCTGGCGCAGCAGCAGTACAATTAGTCATGTTGTCCGAAGCTGCTACAGGACTCTTCCATAAAGTCATCCTCGAATCTGGTTCTGCATTGTCGCCCCTTGCACTGGCCTATGACCCAAAGTTAACAGCTTTCGATGCCGCAATTGCAGTGGGTTACACAGGCACAGATAGCGTCGAAGAATTAGCAAAATTTTACAAAGATTTGCCGTTGGAACGACTAGTAAATACATCGACGATGTTCCTACCCTGTTTAGAAAACAATCTAGCCACCACACATAGTTTGCTAGACACAGATCCTTTAGAAATATACAAGCAAGGAAACTACCAAAAGGTTCCGATGATCATTGCCTACGCTACCTCGGTAGGCGCATCGGCAATCGAGACAGAAATTGCGAATTCGAATCTATCTGAGAATTTTGCTGATTTGCTGCCAAATAATTTAGCATTTGATGACAGCAAAATGAAACATAGGGTAGCTGAAGTGGTAAAAGAATTCTATTTGGGAAATAATGTTTTAGATGGTGATTTGGTAAAGAATTACCTTGAATACTTCAGTGATGTGACTTTTGAGTTTCCAATAATAAAGTCTGCAGTTCTTCATGCTGCCACGGGTTATTTACCCGTATATTTAATGAAGTTTTCAAACAAAGGCATAATCACAAATGCAGAGGAAAATAAAGCAAATTATAGAAGTTTATTTGATTACATGTATGATGATCATGAATTTGTTGAAGATCAATTAATTGTTGAGCAATTGGTGACTCTGTGGAGTAACTTCATTATGATTGGGTAATTGTTTACAACAAATGTCATAAACATACAGGTTTAATTTAATTGATCATAAATATTTGAGGATGACAATAGGTTGATCCATAAAGCCACAATGGCAATACATACTCATATGATTTTATTTATGATCAATTATAAAAATCTACTTGGGAAGTATGACATACTTTTCATCTGTACAAACTGTATTATAAGTGCATAGATAAGTTTTGATAACACTACAAATACTAAACTAAATTATTTTGTTTCTGTAATTTCCGTCGTATAATCATCCATCCAACCATCATCCCTCACTTAACCCACTTGTTACGGAGTTCACTTTTTCTATCACTTACCTTAAATCAGTCATGATAAATTTATCTCAAAACAATCGCTCCAAAACTTTATAGTTATTTACGTCAGTGTACTTATAAGACTTGGACAATACTGCGACACACCTCATCTTTCAAATGTTGCACATAAAAATTGTTTACATTACCCACATTAGTAAAAATATTTATGTAAAAACTAGCGTTCTTTTAAAAGAACGCTAGTAACAAGTGGGTTAAAGGAAATAAACTCTTAATCACATTGTTGTGAGAAAAATGATCCTACACTAAATAAATTTAACAAACATCAATTTCAGAGACCCAACGCCACTCACCACGTCTCTGATACCCGTAGTGTGGCCGCCTCTAAGACCCGGAGACAATCCGAGAGGACTGAACGTCAAAAAAGTTCCAGGGCTTATCTATAGAAGATCACTGCAATTGAGTGAACAACTTGCCAACGATAGAATACTGTTTTGGGACCAGATATATAGGACATTTTATAGATTACATGTTCGGTCATTTGACACAGAATCAAAAGAATCAGAAAGCTAAAGTTGTATTTTTGTGTAGTTGACTGAATAAAATTTGAGCAGATTCATTTTAGCTGTGATTCTTTTACACTTTTTGGGAATGATGTAATGTACATCGCTGTTACAATAAAGTGAAAATTTCATCGTCATTAATGTACTTATGACGTTGAATATCTAAGAATTTAATTACATATTCATTTATCTTTCCAAAATAATATTGCAGAGTATTTACAGTTGATGTGGTGATACATTACTACCTAGTATTTCAGAATTTTTTGGAAAAAATCAGCATCATTATAAAATGTAGGTCAAGCAGTATTACTATAAGTAGGTACTCCAATGAGATTCCAATAAAACATTACGATTGGCGTTCAGAGTAATTAAAAACAACGTAATTGTGAGAGATAGTTTACGATTACAGACGTACTCTCGACAACTCGCAATCGGAGGCCAAACTGCAAGCCTCATGAAAGGGGACTTAACAGAAAATTACACATTGTCCGTGATGTGGGAGTTTGACACCGAAATTCCGATAGCATGACGATTCTAGAACTCAACTACGAGAAGTAGAAACCGTGAATTAACGCGGATTATACGGAATACATCGACGTCGTCAAAAACAAATAATACCGTTACTTACCTTGATGAAAGGCGCTTCGTAAAGCGAGGAGACGGGAAAAACAGGCTGCGTGCACCTTCCAGGCTATAACATACTTGTTCACAACACTTTGGCACGGAAGTTCACTTAATTATCACCGATTTTTTTAGCAAAATCAACAAGTAAATTATAAAAGACAAAACATGAGCCACCGTCACATTTCACTCGGATGACATTTTACTTTTTCACAAAAACAAGTTCCTTGAATAACTGACCAATGCATAGCAAGTAAACAGCCACATCAAGTAATCACAAAAATTCAAAAATCACAAAAAATAATTTATTTGGCACAACAAACCAATTTAATTTAAAATGAACTTTAAAATATTGTGCAATAATTATTTTTAAGCACTTCATCATTATCTGACAATTTTTTTTTGAGATCCTAAACGCCTGCAGGTTTTTGTAAGCAAATACTTCGGTGGCAGAATTGAACACAACAAAATAATAATTGATGAATTTTGTTGCAGACAATGCCGGGTCTTCAGCGCGTGTATTGCCCTACCAAAAACATATAAACATTCAACATTTTTTGTAGGCCACTTTGTAGAATGATTTTGTTGATTGTGTAGGGCAAAACACGTTCTGAAGACCCGGCTTTAATTAATCGTACTACCTAATGAACTAACAAATAAGTAACATAGAGCTAAGATCTACCTTGTAACCTTATCTTAACTCAGAAGACTACAAGACGCTTATTATTGTTGTACCTATTGAAGTGGGAGGAGATGCAGTGGGAGGGTCAGTGTTTACGTGGTTTAACATTAGTTTCAGCGTAATAAGAAACTGACCTAGTAGCTTGTTAAATTATGGTAGGACCTATCCTTGGACGACTAAACGGTTTATTCGTCCAAGTACCTACCAGGCTACCACAATGCCCCCCATGTCGATCGAGGACATATAAAAATCACAAATACTTAGGCAGGCAGGTCATGTCTACACTTAGGAAATGTAAAGTAAGTTTTTTTTCATAAAAACCTGCTCAAGTAAGTACCTACCTTTTGTTACCACATTGAGTTGCACCAACTTACTTTTACCGTAACTATAACCATCACCGGTGGTTTTTGAATGGAGTTTGACAGATTTTGGACGTCTGTTAAAGTTAAAGTAAGATGGTGCAACTTAGCCAAGTAAGTAAAAATATAGTGCGGAACACTTTTATTAATAAGAAAAATACCATGTAATTATATTGAATATCTTTATTTGAATAACAGGAATGTATTTCTCATAGTTAAATCTTATTTACATAAACTTATAATCTACATACATAATGTAATTATCACATTTTTCCAAATTCTTCAATTTAATTTTGAACTTACAATAAGGTGCAAACAGGTCCACGAAATAATGGAAACTTATCGCATATTGTACCTACATTAAAGATAAAGAATATAAAATAATTGTCAATATTGTCATTAATACTTATAATAATACATGCAGTAATTAGCCCGTGGACTCATAGCTGGTCATGATAAATTTTGCTAGTACAGTGAAATTGATTGGCTTGAGCTATATTTCCAGTTTCCTAACTTTCGGTACAAATCTGGATAAAAAGCAATTCTAGTTTGGATGATATTTTCTTACTTTAAAGCAATAAGGGGCTAATTACTGCCCCTTATTGTAGGTATAATGTTTTTGACATAAAAGAAGAGACATGTTTATCTTTTTTGATTAGAAATGGCACAGGAATTACTGGGTAGAAAATCCAAATTTATTTTTCTCAGACAGTAGATAATATTAATGTCAATAAATAATGGTAATTAATGAATTTAAATTAGGTATTTTTAATGAATAAGTTTTAATATTTATAAAGGTAGTGACGACGACAATAAGGACTTAAACCACGGTATTTAAAAGTAGGTACCTAAACTTTATGTTTATTCAGTGAAGAAATGGAAGTGCAAATAGTATATTGCCTCTGCTACAAAGTGTAGTCGAACAAATTTGATGATTGAGTTAAACAATTCAAAAGGTTTTAGAATAAGAAAATCTTTTAACAATTTAACTCATAAAATAGGTCATAATAAATGGAATGGCAAGACTATAGGTACTATAGTACTTATTATCTACTAATTTAGGTACTTGAAATAAAAAGGTTACAGCACTATGTAAACTGATTGCATTTCCCCTTACTGATAGAGTTACATGAGCTTTGAGCACTTTCAAAATGGCATTTTGTAAGGAAATGTCTTCTCAGTGTTCAATGCCCATGGAAATTATTATTAGTAAGGGAGTCAGTTTAAACTTACTAGCTACATACCTCGTAAATACTCATTGATAGGTACTTAATTTCAATTCAATATTGATGTAGTGTTGTACAAATGTTCATGATAAGGGTTTCAAGCCTTTTGGCGTTTGAAAATATGAGGCTTTTGCCTCATATTTTCGAAAAATTGTCTTCAAGATCATTCAAAACAGGGAAAAGATGTTGATCTATACGTCCTGGCTTTTAAAACCCTCGGTGGCGAGTCCGTGGATCATTGGCAGTGTTCGTTGGAGTCGACGACGGAGCTCTTCCGCCAGCCGAAGAAGAAGTAGCCGAGCCCCATGCCCAGCACCAGAGCCATGCATAGCCACACGTTATACGTCATGAATATCAACATGAGGATGTATGAGAACGTCGACTGCACTATGTGGAAACCTGTTTGTATGAAGTGGCCGCCCGATAGCATCGTGTACCTGAAACGAAACGGAACGAATAAGAAAAAAGGTTAATTTATTTCTTACTAGCCGACTCGGCGAACTTCGCAACTACCTATGTTCATCAGAGTAAAGCCACTAATGGTGAAAGATTTTTCAATTCAGATCAGTAGTTTCGTTAGTCAGATTCATACAAACAATCAAATCTTTCCTCTTTTACTAAGTAATTAAAACAAATTAAACCTAGATTGGCAAAGACATCAAAAACTATCTTTTTCAAGCAATAGTGACTTGCTCGTTATGTCGTTATACAGGGTCAAAACACCAGCAATCCCGCAGGTTGCTAGTGTTTTACTAATAACAGTGTATATCAGACGATATTAATTTGGAAAAGATCGCATGGTGAATCAATTTACATACATAACTGGATTTGGATGCTTAGTTCAGTCGCTATACGCAATTTATTATCCTGTTTTAACCGTAAATACAAGATGGACAGCCTGAAGCGTCGGCAAGATATTTTGCAAATTAAATGTTTTAGTGTAGAGACGAAACGATCTTCATTTTTACTTTGAAACTTTACAGTATTATTGTTTATAACCCAGAATAACATATGGGCTAGCTATAATTTATGACGATCTGTGACAAAATAAATTTCACGCGGGTGAAGCCGCGGGCAAAAGCTATACAAAATATATTTACTTGACAACGGTAGGTCCTCTGCAGTTGGTGTTGGTGCCGCACTCGTTCTTCGCGATGTTGACCTGGGAGTCCCCGGTCACTGTCGTCGAGCTCACGTACAACGCCTCTCTGCAAACAATAAAACTCAGAAGATCAAAATTATGCACTAGAAAGAAAAACACCAGCGCATTTTGTCCCTAAGGCCCAGAACAGACGGTGAAACGCAACTGCAACGAAACTGCAACTTTGTGATGATTCTGATGAATGAAACTGAAACTGAAAGTTTCAAACTGGTCGCGTCATCTGTGGTCTCTCAACGGACGCTATGGCAGAAACTTAGATGCAACTCAAAAGTAACTAACTAGCAGTTGCAGTTTCGTTGCAGTTGCGTTTTTTTGGGCCTAAGTGGTAGCGGGCAGGCTACTTATTACTTATACTTAGGACGTGTATATGTGCCCTGGAAAGAGCCTAAGCAAGCACGGAATAAAAACTTTGACTAACAATGACGGCCAACTTTTCAGACCACATCTAGGAGCCAAATCCGGGATCCAATCCTTTAAATTTTAGGCGTCAGAGCTTTTACCTTTATTTGAGAAAATCTAATTTTAATTTTTAGCCAGGGTTCGAAAATATCCGATATCAGATATACAAACTGAAATATGTGGTCAGGTGCAATTTCGTAAGAACTACATGATGTGATATCGATATCATAAATGTGTTAATTTGCGGGACTCAAGGAGCCTTTACATGATCCAAAAATAAAAATCAAAATCAAAAAATATTTATTCAGTTTAGACCACAAGTGGCACTTATGAACGTCAATAGAAAATAATAAAAAAAGAAAAGGTAGCCCTTATGGGGCACTTTATACGTCTCCTTATCTTTTGGGCCCTACCAGCGCTTCGAGACAAACATATGGCAAGTGCTGAGAAGAAACGCCGGAACAAACTCAGTCACAACTTATTGCCATGTTCTTGCCCTACTACCATCGTATAAAAGTTGATGCTACCTGTAGTACTTGAGTCCTTCGTAGAGGACGCCGGCGAGGAAGATGGCGACGGCCGAGCCGAACAGCTCCAACGCGTTGGTGGTCACCCATCCGTTGAACAGGATCTCCTGGTTCACGCCGGCGTGGAACTGGAACAGATGAAATGAAATGAAATAGTTTATTTAGCACATAGGCCGTTCTCAGGGCACTTATACTGTAGGTACACGTCCCAAATATAGCTTGCCCTACCACCACTTCAGGACAACATATTATGGGCTGGTGCTGAGAAGAAGTGGCGGAAGAAACTCAGTCACCTTTGAACATGCTGATGTGTTCATGCCATTATCGGGAATGGTTAGGTTCAAAGGGAAACAGAATTTGTATTGAGCATAGTTGAATCAGTCTTTTCGGTTAAGCATATGATTGAGTTAGCAGATGCTTTTTGGAAGTTAATTTCAACTTTTATTGCGATCAAATCTATAATCACCATTGTGAGGTGTGTGTCGTCGACTGTCATCCGATAGATCAAGAAGAGACTAGAACTTATTGATCTAATAATGAATAAAAATATGGAAATAATTTACCATGGCAATAGTGTTCTTTACAAAGATCAAGATTGAACAGATAGGTTAAAGCAGAGCAGACTTCATTATCTCATCTCACTTATCTTATCAATAAGTAGTAGGTATCATAATATTTTTACCTTAGTACCAGCTGGTTTAGAGCTATTTTTATCTTTAAGTGGATTCGGCATTGATCTCTGAATGATTTGATGAACTTCGAATTGTGTCAATTACCTGCCGAGTGTACATACATCATCTAAATATACAATATAACTCAAAGGTGACTACTGACTGACTGACTGACATAGTGATCTATGATCTATCAACGCACAGCCCAAACTACTGGACGGATCGGGCTGAAATTTGGCATGCAGGTAGATGTTATGACGTAGGCATCCGCTAAGAAAGGATTTTACGAAACTCCACCCCTAAGGGGGTAAAACGGGATCCATGAGTACGATGTCGCGGGCAGCCGCTAGTAATACATAATTATAGTACTTATCTTGCTCATAAAAGAATATTTTTTCAAAGAAGAATATTTTTTTTACTTGAGACATTCGTTTTTGTTTTAACTGCTGCTGAACATTAGTTGTTTTTTTACTAAATAAGTATTCCATAGTGTTCCCACGCTCCCGAAACCTGGTACACGCGGCTATGCTGCGCCGGCGCCGCCAAAAACATATAGCAGGAAGCGCCGGTCAGCGAAGTGTGACAGTGTCGCGGCTCCCGAATACTAAGCACAAGAAAGTGTTGTAACCAGTACCTCTAGCACGAACATTTTTCGTCTTCGAATCGTTCGCGTCTTCGACAAAATTGGATACTTATAGCCTAGCTAGATAGCCTTCGAATTCAACGTTATTGTGACGATCTCGATTGTCAAAATTAGTTTCGTGTTATCATTTCGCATATGTACTAAGTTCACTTTACGTCACATTCACAAGGGCGCTGTTTATGTTTTCATACTAAATCTTTTGATGGCGATTCGAATACGCAAGCGATTCAAAGTCGAAAGTTTTTCGTGCTAGAGGTACTGACGTTAGCATCGATACGTTTCCGCGCGTTCTACACAGCTGGATAACTGAATGTGCCTGTGCCCTTATAGAGACGTTAACATGTTGTGAGGTCTATCAGCCTATCACCTACTAAAATTACGTACAGAATGCATAAATCATTAAACAGATATTATATCCAACTTTACATTTGTTATAATATGGATGAAAATCACCTAGACGCAAATCAACATTTTAGACTGAATACAATATTGTTCTGGCTGGAAACTAATTAAATACAGGTTAAGTAGGTAATTTACTTATTTGTTCAGTGAACCAAGGCTAAATAAAGGCAGCAAAACAAACAGACTTGCAACATAAGTTTATTGCGTCACGGTGCAGTGGTTACAAGTAACTTTATAAAATAAAAAAAGAAAGAAAAATAGAAAAACCCAACCACTGCAACTAAGTTTGATTCCCGCTGCGGCTTCCGTCGCTATCAGTGGGAAAGTGGAGCCAATGTCGAGTGCGGTTTCCATCGGCTGATAGCGATTACAACATAGTTGCTATCAGTCGCTGACCTTCGGTCGCGCGCGTCTTGTGGTTTTTCTTCATTGAACAATTTAATTAATGACAGTACTTTTTAAGCAATATTATAGATACATGGGATAAACGATTAGTAGCCATTGGATAAGAAAAGTGTAGCTATGCATTATTAATTAGGTATGCATGTAATAAATACGTGGCAAAATCTTTCAGGCGTTGTGACTTCTGCATCTGCTTTTAAAGTCGTAGAACCTATTTGGTTGAATTATCCTGATTGTCCAAAAAATATGATTCAGTGCTTTGGAGGCACGAATCGAGCTGTCTAATACAACAGCACGTGCTATCGTCAACTATATGGAGATTTTTACTTTCAAATAGTGCCATGCCATTTAGGTTCGCTTAAGTCGGGGCACGTGGGTCAGGTTGGGTGATATATGACAGTTGCTACAATCCAGACACGAAGAAGTAGGTAGGTACATAGTGTAAGTACTAACCACCATGGCGTGCGAGTGTCCGTGGCCGCCGTCGCCGTCGCAGTCGTGGTGCATGTCGTGGTGTTCCATCTCTGCTGATGTGTCTGAAACCAACAAATAATCTGTTTAATACAAGTAACACAGACAAGTAATACGGCGTTAAGCCTGGTGAGTGTGCGAGCGCGACAGCAACATAATTACACGCGAGCGATAAGGATGGGTAGCTTGGGGTCATTGGACAAAATTCTACGTGCTCACGGACCAGGCTTTAGACAAGATGGTCATTTGTCAACCGACAAAAAGAAACTTTACACAAAAACAACAGCAATCCCGCTGTTATTCGATAACATCATTATAAAACGTCGACTAACTCAAGAGGCATACTTAAATAATATCAACACTTGCCATGTAGACACCGAGTTAAAAAATAACCTTAACAGAATTCGCACGGACCACTTGAACGTTGAAGAAAAAAGGGAAATAAATAAACTGTGTTATCAATATAGGGACATTTTCGGTCGAGCTGACTGCGCCCCTCGCTGGTATGCGACTCTCCTTCGCACTCACCCGCACACCTCCCCGCGTTCGCCCGTCTGAACCAGAGCGTCGATGTGACGTCACGGCAGCTAGGTGCGCAGTTAACTCGACTAGGTTGTATGTCTGTCTACTTCAATTTATTAGTCCTAGAGTTGTTAATAATTTGCCTACTTTTCGTTTGCTTAACTGAACCTATTATACCGTCAATGAAGTACAATAAAACTGTTGATACAAGTGTCCTCGCGAGCGATAACATTTAGTTGTTATTCCGATTCCTGTGGTTTGTGTTGAAATTGCGTTTACTCATTTTACAAGAATTTTCTTTATAAGTTATGCGGCTATTATAGAAATAGATGAAACTTATAATAACATAGTGATGAACAACGATTTCCATGCAGGATTATTTTTATTACGATGGATTTGGAGCGGGCTAGTCCTCATTTTGCAAATTTTCTGTGGATGAGATCAAATACCATAAGAACCTAAGCCCCCATCTATAAATAAAATTTGTCTTCATGCCTATGTGTAGAAAATTAGGAGTACTGCAAAAGTCATGCTGCCTAGTTGGTGAATTTAGTTATTATTCGAAAAATTTTACGCCTATTGAGTGTCCCTCATAACTCATAACACAAAGCATTTGTTATTATTGAAAAATTCTGCCATTAAGTATACAGTCATTAACCCGATTGTAAAGAATTCAACTGTAAACTCTAGAGAGAGTTAAGTAAGTTACAATTTGCTATAGTTTTTTTTTGTAAGAGGAAAACTGAATAGCTATTCAAAGAAATGCGAATTCACTAATTCGCTGAACATTTGGTTTGCATTGCTGTTTCAATACTTGTGAGTGTCTAAATCTTTCTTATACTCGTAGACAAAGAAAATCTCTTGATATTTTCACGAAATTCAGTCTTTCTGGGTGTTAGCTGAGGCGGTTACAGAAAACGATTCCCTGCGTAATCCGAGAATAAAATCCTCAAACCACGAGAAAAATGCCGGCATAATTGCGTGGCTCAAGTGTAGCGAATTGGCGCTTTTTCAGTCTAGACAAAAGATGTCTCTTAAATAAAACAGTTTGACGATTTCACGGACAATGAATGAAAAGTCACCGACACACCATATGCGTCAGTAATGACTTGACTGAGCCACACCATGCTACATTATAAATACATAATAATATGACAAACCATTAAATTATTATACATGTTTTTCTTTTTTATGCGTAATAATGATGACACTGTACTGTATTTTTCTAGCCTTATTACCGTAGGTATAGATACCTAGTATTTTTTGTTAAACTTTTTAGTTATTAACCGACTTCAAACAAAGGAGGTTCACAATTCGGCTGTATGTAATACTCTAGATGTCGTGCGAGTTTTAAAGCGATTATACAGCGTTACGCATAATTAAAACAGCGGCTGACGAAATGTGAAATGAGGAAAATTAGTGATAAGTAGGTAATTCCTAACGTGTGGCAAACTGGTAAGAATCAATTACTTTCTAAAGCCGTAAATAAGGTAAACCATTACAATTTTACGAAATTATCCGTGCCATTATTTACGATTGTAGTCGTAGGAGTGTATTTTCTTTTTTTCTTATTATATTTTTGAATACTATCTATTCATTTATTGCTTGCTGAAGCTCCTAGAGACAGAGCACGAGCTACGTTCTCTCGGATACTACTCCGCGCAGCATAACTATTCTTTTTTAATGGGGTCACCTACGCTCAGTCTGCAACATAGATGCGCAACAGTATTTTCCCGATGTAAGAAACAAACATTGTTTTTTCTTTTTAAAACAGAAATAAGCGTGCAGCCACTACATATGCATTGTAACGCATCGCTAGAGCGCTATAGCATAGCATAGATGAGTTACGGACTTAGATCATAAATACCGAATGACATGCGATAAACCCGTATTTAACAGGTAAATTGTGGTAGTTTGCTGATTGTGTACGTTGCGAAATGACTCACGAGTGGTAATGGGCCGACAAGTGCTGTCATTTGTTTGTTTAGGTACCTATGCCCAATTTTATATTGTAAAATCTTTATTGAAAATGCTCTTCGCGGCGCAGGATACAACCATTTTATGCAACATTCGATGCCTGCCGAAATTTTACACCTTTAGCAAGAGTAGTGCACCCAACCTTAGTAGTAAGTATTCAAGTTCTTAATGCAGTGAAATGTGCCTCATTCAAACTTAAGCCAGCATTAGGAACTAGAACTTGTCTAAGCACTACAGTTATCTAGACTTAGCGTTTGCCGCTCAGATGCTACATCAATACAGGCGTTACGTAATAGAGAAAGCGAATTGCACAACTCTGCCTCATGTCTCTCACCATATTCCTCTGGCAAGTGTTTCCAGGAACAACACTTAGGCTGGGTTGCACCATTTTACTTTAACTTTGACAAACGTCAAAAATCTATCAAACTCCATACAAAAAGCACCGGTTATCGTTATAGTTACAGTCAAAGTTAGGTGGTGCAACTCAGCCTTATTCTCTTGGTCTGACAGAAGATTCAAATGTAATGATAAATTATTTCAATCTGCTCGTGCAAGGAAAAATGCTACTCTGTACAACATGACGTTGCAGCGCGCGGTTAATGCAACTTGGAATTAAAATGAAGGTCTATGAGGTAAAGTCCCTTTTACGAAAAACTTACGACATCTTAGTAACAAATCAGTCAACGAAGCAAGACTACTAATCAGCTACCAAACCATTATCTAAATATTCTTAACTATAGTAAAATAAACAAGCTAATACGTGTTTATTGTGTTTTATAAGAACGACTTTGTGTTTAGGAAGTGTGTAAGCGAGTTGTCAACTATCATCGTAATAGATACGGGGAAAATTTAAACCGCGTGAGATCATAATGTATGCGCAATAAAAACTACGAATACAGAATTATAGAAAAAGATTACATTTATGTACATTTGTTTGAAATCAGGCTACGTGTCTACGGTTCACCGCTCCGATGTATTTAATGGGAAAATGAGAGATAATTCAGTGGGCTCACTGCAATGGGTTAGAAATACGTGTAAAAACTAATATTTATGGTTCAAAGATTGCTAGTGCAGTAGCCATAAAAAACTAGTCGAATGAGATATACCTATACCCATTTTTTGTATTTTATGAAGGTAACTTACTAATGAAACTTTTTAAAATTAATTACGGTAGACTTTGGAATTAGGGTTGAAACTTGTAGTTAAGCGAGACTACTGTATTAATCATTGTTGTGGTTGAGAAGTTGTTACTTGAGAGAACACTGAGAATATGTAATTAAACTACATAATCGCCTATTCTGGTGTATGATCAAGAAATTACGTAGCTATGATTTGTATTTTGGCAATATAGACAACTTACGTCTACAAATGTATGTTGCAAAATTCTTGGTTTTAAACAGGTGTATAAAAAATGAAATGAAATTGCTCAGATAACATACTAGGGTTAAACATTGCGTTACGAACATAATTTTGGATCTTTTGTAAAATTTTGCCCCGATCATTAGCATTGAAATGGAAATGTAGAGTCATAAAGGAACCGTCTACATGTTGTAAATGTAGCGTCAGCTGGAAACCAGTTTCTGGGGATGGGCCCAGGAACCGGACCGCATTACCCTTTTACATCTAGGTATTCCACAGATGGGAAAACCCAGTATATTTTAAACGGGTTCAGACTTTATAACGACCAATATCCGAGGATTTTAAAAGACTTTCGCGTCGAGATGCTTGTTTTTATGACTCTAACAAGGTTGTAAATTGGAGAACGAGCAAAGAGAAAAAAAGCTTGTGACTTTTAATGAGTGATTAATTAATTGCTGTTTGATCTGGTGGTTTGTAAGCATTACTACATCCCCAGCTGTGGTTATGAATCTTGCTGGTGTTAGATGTTACTTAGATTTATATATTTACTAGCGGCCGCCCGCGACTTCGTACGCGTGGATCCCGTTTTACCCCCTTCATCTATCTTACGCGGTTTAGATTTTTTCATACAAATGTTTTTTCCCGCTAACTCCCGTTCCCGTTGGAATTTCGCAATATCCTGTTGTAACCAAGCTTTAAGTTTACTAAGGGACCTGCTTGCCAAATTTCAAGCGTCTAACTTAAGCGGTTTAGATTTTTCATACAAAAGGATTTTCCCGCTAATGCCCGTTCCAGTGGGAATTCCTAAGTATTATAACCTGCCCAGGAGTATGAAGAATAATTGTACCAAGTTTCGTTAAAATCCGTTGAGTAGTTTTTGTTTCTATAAGGAACATACAGACAGACAGACAGACAAAAATTTTACTGATTGCATTTTTGGCATCAGTATCGATCACTAATCACCCCCTAATAGTTATTTTGAAAATATATTTCATGTACAGAATTGACCTCTCTACAGATTTATTATACCTAAGTATAGATATAGATGTTACTACGTTGTTATTCTTATTATACATACATGTACATATGTATAGGTTGTAATCTAGTTGCCATAAAAGCTTCGCCCAAAAATTTTAGTTTTTAAAATTAAAATTATTTTTTTAAGCATGATCCCGTAACTGGTAGGATTTCTCAACATTGCAATGACCTGCAAGACTTTACAATAAGTCTAGATAAAAATTATCTTTACTTCTGAAAGGCACTGTTGCCGCAATCGCGAATGACTAGTTTATCAATTAATTGAGTCGGTAATGAGGGCATGCACCTCTGGCGGACTGTATCGGAGCTTAGTGCGAGAATCATAATCTATTTGAAGTGGCGGTCTTTGAAGAGAGGACGATACAATTGAAACAACCATTCGGTAGTCTTGCATCTATGAATTTGAATACTGAATGATGTTATTTTACATTGAGAAGATTTTCCAAACAAGAAATTTTTAAATGTTCCGCAATATAAAGATTATTTTAAGATTTTTGTAAAGTTAGTGTTTCTTTTTAGAAACACTTACTTTCGTCTTATTAACTATGAATGGGTGTATTACCCAATAACAATTTGACTTGAACATATTTTCTTTTTCATCCATCGTATTTTCTTTAGCAGCACATTATTTAATTTCTCTCCACGTTTAGATTAGTTCTCACCACTGATTTTGCTGTTTCAGTAAAAAAATGCTTTTAACCATTTAACAACATTTTTGCTGCATAGTTGCGGCAACGCTGCTCACCTTGAGCAGATCTGCGCCCGCGCAACTAACCCGACACTAACGTTACTATTACCAATATTCGACCATATGAAGCTGATAATAGAGTTTTAAATTAGTTCAGTAACGCTCTCGGTTAGATGTTTACGTTATTTTGCTTTGTTTGTTTACGAGTAGGTAGTTTACGTCCGAGGTGAGATTTCGGAATTTCAATAAAAAAATCGGACTTATTTTTTAATTCATGAATTTTATTAGCTTATATTTTAATACCTTTGTGTAATAAATAATGATCGTAAGAATCTATAACAGACCGAAATTAATGTAGGAAAAGCTGCAGTCAGAAACGTTAAGTAGGTTATAGGAGAAGTTGCCGAAATAAATCTTAATTCTTTCAATAAATCAGCCAAAGTTATATTCTAGTGCTGGACGTTACCAAATAAACGCCACATAGCAAGCATCTCCCGCCTTAGTGCAGTCCTGTTGTCCCCCTGCTTGGCCCCCCTGGGGGAGCCAACAGGATTTCGAAATCCTGTACCCCCGCATTATTTCTGGTCTACCTTCTGGAGGTCGAAGGTCTATCGAGCAGGTGGGTTCCTATCTTCATTATTATTTTTTATTTATTTATTAGGTGCACCAACATATCACATACTTTATTTATCATATACATCAATAACTTATTTTATTGTGATTGTCAAGACCAAAAATGACCTATTTATGTGACAGACCTCCAAGCTACTTACGATAACGTATCAAAACAAATTCGATTGGTTGCGGTTTGTTATCAGCACATTTCCTACATTTTTTACATACAATAAATAAACGTTTCCCTGCTTTATCTATCAATTACAACAATGCAGCGTCATAAAAGATGGCGTGCGTGTGAACACCTAATTACGGGTATCTTATTAACGCGATAATAAAAACAATTAAGTAGTTCGCTATTCAATCAAGGTTTAATTTTAGGATTGTTTGTTTACAAATTAGCGAATTGAACCCATATTCAATTTCAGGTGCACAAGTCGCCTCACTCTGCCATTGGTCACTAATTAAGTGCATTTCTTTCGAGTAAATATTACTATCAGTTTTTAATTATTGCAGTTAATGGGTTGAAAACTATGGGACTTGTTACCACCAAGTCAAGAACGTAGCTCAAAATTTTAAGGTCACTCGTTGTATAATACCCAGACGCGTTAGTTCGGCCGTGCTTTCGTAATTCATTATGTCAGGAGGCCAACCAGTTGGGTGATAGACCTCTTATTAACAACATGTGTTTAATACGCAACTCTGCCGCAGTAAAGTTCGGAGTTGTAGAGCAACTTCAAGGTACAACATATTCTTCACTGGAAAGATATCAAGTAGTTTAGTGGTACAGTTGCATAGTTGCATAAAGTTCTGGGTTTAGTTTCAGGGAGAATGCATGTAAATATCTAAAGTAATTTCCTTCATCATCTTCATTGTAGAGCTGGACATTTATCTTTTAGAGGAGATAGCGTCTAAGAGACTATACTCCGGTGGTGTAGTTGCATAAACGCAGTTCAGGGTTCGGTTCCAGGGAGAATACTAATGTTTAAAATTGGCTCATGTCTGGCCCATAGGTACACAAATTATAGAAGGTAAGTGTTTACCTTCTTCGTTTCTACTCTTTGTGTTTAGTCATAACTAATGTCTCAAAAGTGACGTGCAGGGGCACCCAAGCTAGCCGGGGCCAATGACATACCATTGTAGCACGAATGGATGGCGCCCGCGCATCCTTGACACTGCACTAGTGCCGCAGCATTTGCATAATGTGATGCAGCGACACTGGTTAACGCCAGTCGGGCTCGTAGGATGTCCGGCTTTACTATCATGTTAAGGAGGATAGTTATTTTCGGGTGCTTCTTCTTACTGGTGAGTGGTGAGTTGTCTTCATTGAAGCTAAGCCGTCATTTTCCTTCGGTCACATGATAGTACGTATTCTAACTTTGTAGGCTCTTTGCACAATGTCGAAAAACTGGTGTTTCTAAGATGACTTTACGATTCGGTAGCAGCTTTTCAGCACCTTAGAAAAGTCAATCTCAAATCACTATCAGCATTGTCGTCTTTCCACCTACATGCTTTAATCAGATTGGTATAGTCTTCAAAATGGTACAAAGCATTCGGTAATATATTCACCTGCGAGTAACTCCAGTGCGTTACATAATGTGAGCACACGCAGTGTCAAGGATTCGCGTAACGTGTGCGCGTTACGTGGTGTATGCTTTAATTTTTTTTGCGCATACGTAATTTTGACCCTTTGATTTTGGCAAGCTGTTCGAGATATAAATTGAAATCTTATTTTAGATTTGTAAAAGCCATTAAACAAAACAATATAAACAATATTTATGTACCCCAATGATGCTTCTAACAGCAGAAAGAATTAGCTTTGGTAAAAAAAAATGAGCAGAATACCACATTCACTCCCATTAAAAAGTAAGTTTTCTACATGTATGAGTAGGTATACTAGCCAAGAAATAGCTGGTACGAGTATGACATATGATTATCCATTACAGCAATGGATATCTCCCGCCAGCGCATCAAGTAATCAGTCGCATCCTGATCGTGGTGCGGTGCCACTGACAGCGGAATCGAACAATTTATTCTGTCGAGAAAGCGGTGCGGCAAACACATCGAAAAAGAGCTAGTTTGAATGTATTTGATGAGATATTTTATTAATACTGGTTTTAAATTGCTTTGAATGAACATTAGTGGGGTGAGTGACTTCAAATTTTCTGTATTATCGGACATGTAAGTTACTATACTAAGTTAAGCGACGGAGTTTATTACCGACTCTACCTCACATAAAGCCGTGTACAAATCAACGTAACAACACTTTACAGAGGGGTTAACTGAGGGTTATTAGTCATTTGTTTAACGACAAACTGCTAGTAATCTGTCTAAAGAAATGACGATGTTGATAATTTCTTTATTTTTATTAAACGAGTAGGTACTCGTCAAGGCACTATTATTGGCCCGCTCTGGGTGCGCCCACGCGCTGACCTCGTGCAGGGGTCTGCAGTTTCGCTCTGGGGAGTTAATATGATGCACCGATTTAGTTGTTATCCGACCACTTGGAAGCCTCTAGAAAGACAATATACGTACGTGTCGCTTCGATACTTTTAATACAAGAAAAATTCCAAGAACAATTCTTTGGGATGATAAATGTTTGACTCACGTCAGGCGATTAGAGTTAGGTGCTAGTTCAGGTAGATGAAAGAGTGGTTTTAAAGAATCTATGATAACACTTCATGCAAACATTCCAAATATCAGTTCCAAGTTTCTTGTTGTATGTTTCAAACACTTCCTCTTCATGTTTAACAACTGAAAACAAGGCAATCCTTTGTTTAGCGGACACCGGAGCCGAGTTTGGTCAACTTTTTGGGTGCAGTGGTGTTTGGCAACTAGCGGCAACTAACGGCAACACCGGCAACGTTGTCGCGAGGCGGATGTTTACTACGCGTCGCGGGCGTTGTTTTGACAACAGCTGACAACGGGCGACAATATTTCAGATTGAACATGATGTTGGTAAAACGCAGATTTTTCTTCGATTTTCAGATGTCGATCTTTTCTAAAAGCATTCGATTTGATGCAACACTGACTCTTCTAAAATATTTTCATAGGTATATACCTTTACTCAGGTAGAGCTCATTACCGTTCCTCGACATCAAAGCATAATTAATTACCTACATAAAATACATTAAAATGATATTTATACCAAGCAAAACATTCTATCGATTGGTTCCATACAAAGACAATGAAATACATTACTTTGTTTTGACATACTGAAATAAAAGCTAAGGAATTACTACTATGGGGTATTCATGGTAAAAGCTAATCACCATAATTATGTCACAATGGAAGGTCGTGAGTTGTCAACTCATTTTCCGCGAGTGAGACAATGCATTGATTTATGGATTATTGTTAGCTCTCACAAACCTAATTATTATCTACAGGTACGAGTAACATGTGCTCGAGGAGTTTTCCTGTGGAAATTAATAAAATTGACACTTAGATCAATTAGATATTTATTCTTGTAACTTCCTTAACAATAAGGTAATTTGGATGCCATTTTACCATTTTATTTATTGCTTATAATTCAAGCCTCCTTTTTTTTATCCACAACGATGAAGCTCTTGGTCTGTTTCTCACCTGATGGTAAGTGACGATCAGGCCGAAGGTGGAAGCGAGCTTCACCCGGAATCCATTAATTTAGGTATTTGGACGAAAATTGTTTTCAATATTACATCCGTATGTTTTTCCTAGAATAGCACCTACTTTCAGGAGTTCAAAACAACTGCGCCATTGTTTAGTTCAAACAAATCGCGCCAGGTGGCGTAGCTGTGACGAATGAGGTGCGCGCGCGCCTGAAACTTTCAACTGTCAACATCCAGGCGTCGCCAATCGCGATCCAAGAACTTTGGATGTTGTGAAAAGACGCGTTTTGTGATGGTCATTATTTGAGACGGAAAAAATGGATTAACATAACAATAATAAATGTTTTAAGATAGATTGCTGATGAGATATGGATATGATATACCTTGTTGTCCAGTGGGTAAAAAAGACCACCGACTCGTGACGCGTTTTGAAACAGTATTTTGCGATGAAGTGGCTATAGTTAAAATTTTTGCAATATTGAATTATGATAAAATAATATCATTGAAGTCCACGTGGTAATGGTAATGATTTTATTGGCGCAGGAGCGTGAGGAACATAATAGGTACTACGTAATTAATAGTGTCTGCCTAAAAACTAGTGGTCCTACATACGGCCTATTCGTAGTCATGTGGCTGCAGCCTGAATAACAAATTCAAACGACACCACTAAATAGAAAATATTAGCAATGATGTACAAAAATGTTCACCAGTTGGTGTCACCGGACTTGCTAAGTGATCTGAATTTTGTGTTAACATGTATTGTTTTCTTACGTGCCGTGCAGGTGGATTATTTACTTTTGTAAAGAAAGTGTTTTTGATTTCTGACTCAAAATTTTATTCAAAACATATTAACTACTTCAAGTTCATTGCCGTATTTTCAATCCCGCTTTGAGTAACTACGAGAAGTGGGAAAATGAAGCTGAACATAAAGATGTACGTGCCAGTAAACTTTGAAAGTTTCGAATCATGGACTGAACTGCCTCAATTACATTATTTGTTTGTAGTTATCAAAGGTCAAAATTACGCCTAAAATTACTTATCTTGGTTAGCAAAATGCTGAGGTCAATTACAGCAGAGTGTACCTAAACAATAGATTGTTTGTTTCGATCAAAAATTGATTTAATATTTATTTCTTAACAAAGGGCCTAAAAGACCTTATCAGTACAGTGAAAGTAGCTCTAGAACCTTTGCCTACTCAACGGTCCTTGTCTCTCGAAAGCGCCTGATCTGCGCCTGCGCATTCGCAAGGCCGCTTTACGAAACACTTGTGAAATATCAACCAGTGCAACTCTTGGCCAGTTCTTTGACAACTAACGTGATTTTACCCTAATTAAGATGAATGAAATTGTGGAAATCCTTGGGGGAGGCCTTTCTCCAGCAAAGGACAACTTTCGGCTGAAACGAACGAAGATGAATGAGTCCATTTCATTAAATTAATTTAAACAGTCTGACAGCTGCTGCTCTATTTAATAAACCTGATAAGTCACGTCGAAAACGCAAAACTTGTGATAATTTGTCTCAACAGGTGTTGCAACAAAGCCACTTGTTAATATTATATTTAAGTTTATTATTAAGTTACTAATTAAGACCTACAGCTCTATAGCTAATTCTGAAATGACGCACAAAAACAAATGTTTATCTACTTAGAAATAGATTCAAATCTGTTTGGATTTGTTTGAAGATGTCCAATGCTGTAAAGATGCTTCGAGCGGCGTGCGGTGTATAAGAAAATAAGGCAGTAGCGCTTTAAAGTTTTTAAGTGCCTGCCTAACATCATAAGTTCCATCACTGTGAGTGCAGCCTTGTTTCTACTGCATAAAAGTGGCGTATCTGTGACGAATGGGGCGCGATAATATACTGTGTAGGTGTGAACTAACAGAGATAAGGGTCGAGAAAGTTACTACTTCTTTTATTCATTAATTTAACTAAATTGCAAGAAAAGCGCATGCGCCTCTGTAAATGCATATTAATATAAACACGCAAGTAAATTACTTATATGTATAAATATCAATTTGTAATCTCTATTTACCTATAAATATCTGAAAGATAATTAAAAATACCCAAGCTTCTTATCTGGTCTTAGACCTTAGGCTTGTCTAAACCGGATACCTACCTAAGTGTTTAGTACAAATAACTACGATTAGAAAAAAATCCCCTGAAATAGTTAATAAACTACGTATTAAAAAATTATGAATGCGTTTAATTAGCCTAATTTTCTATGGAACTGATATTTAATTTGATTAAGCTTATCTTTAGATAAGAATTGAAAATTGAAAAATATTGATGACGAAAAATCATAAGTAGTCGTATAGGCGAAAAATAATAAATATAATCGAAATTAAAGTACATATAGCGTTTTACTAGTTGAAGTACTTATGGAAAACGGTACATTGCAACTACAGGCTAAGGCTAGCTTCCTACAGAACCAGTTCCGGAAGGCTTCATTGTCTGCATGTGGGGCATCTGGGGTCAAACGAATGTTGCTATACCAGTCCTGGAAGGATCTAGATGGCCCTTTAGCGTTCCATGACTCTATGCTCCTATTTATGTTATGTTGGGTTACCTACGTGAGTGCGACAAACGTTACATCGAATTTTGTTTCTTCGAAAACCTTTCTGCGAAGTTACTATACTGCGACGCCTTGTTATATCGATGCCTTGTTACTGCGATGTTACGTTACATCGAAAAACTTTACTGCGAACGATTTTATAGTCGTATTTTATAATTTATTTATATTTATGTTTCTATTCTTATGTTATTTAATCAAAGATGTAACTGTTAAATATATGTAATAAGTAAATAAAATGTAATGTATTTATAATCTTATTTCATCTATAATTATGTACCGCCCACTTTATTCTATGTATGTATGTAAGTAATTTCATTTTTTCAANGCGATGTTACGTTACATCGAAAAACTTTACTGCGAACGATTTTATAGTCGTATTTTATAATTTATTTATATTTATGTTTCTATTCTTATGTTATTTAATCAAAGATGTAACTGTTAAATATATGTAATAAGTAAATAAAATGTAATGTATTTATAATCTTATTTCATCTATAATTATGTACCGCCCACTTTATTCTATGTATGTATGTAAGTAATTTCATTTTTTCAACTATCTGCTAAGTCAAATAAAGAAGGCTTCGCAGTAAAATCGTTCGCAGTAAAGTTTTTCGATGTAACGTAACATCGCAGTAACAAGGCATCGATATAACAAGGCGTCGCAGTATAGTAACTTCGCAGAAAGGTTTTCGAAGAAACAAAATTCGATGTAACGTTTGTCGCACTCACGTAGGTAACCCATTTATGTTTATATGATACAGTTCTTGTAAGAAACGGTGTAGTTTTCATGATTTAGAATTCCAAACCCGTCTTTTTCGCAGTTCAGTTATAGACTCTACATAATATTTTGAATTAAGTTACAATTTACCTTAGTTCCCTAATTAACTTAAAAAGACTGTTATTTTTCTTCGAATTTAAAGAAAATTACATTTGTGCCGTAAGTTTTACATTGGCCTTTACAATTTATAGATTTACCTTTCATGTTATGAATTCTGAAGAGCTGGTCGCGAATCAATGCAACTGTATTTTTATGATCGAGCCAGTTAGTTTTATCGCCGCCGCAATAAATTCGCCGCGCTACGGCCAGGACATTGTTATAAATACATTAAATAATAGTAATATCAACGTTTACATTCTGAAAATTACAGAAAGCTTATAACTTCGTAGTATTGCACTGATTAAAAATGGAAATTTAACTGCGTTTGAGGATAAAAAAGCATTTTTTCACTAAATAACATACGCAATTGTTTGTTTATAGATAAGTCTATAAATACGTTAACACCTTTAACGCAATCGCTTCCATTGGCATGCTAACTAAGATTATCCAAATCACGTCGTATTGCGTCCACATTCAATGTAAAGTGGGATAATATTTAACAGTATAATGTGAATAATAATGTTATTATCCACACTTGATAGTGGTAATTTTGGTCACTACTTTCTTAGTAATTAATAGGGTTAGAGTTTTTTACAGCAATATTTAGTACATTTCGCTCTACTTATAGAGCGATCCTATTCCCGCCAGCCATAAAAGGTATGTATACGATTTTCATATACATATTATATCAATGTTGTTAACATGTGTTACTTATGGACAGCTTAGTGTAGCAGCTGCTAGAAAATTTTGTTATCCTCTTGTTGGCAAATAAAATATTTTTTACTTTTACTTTACTTAATATTTCTCTAACAACTGGTGTATCTCGCTAAAACTATGTCATCGCGCGGTAGCGAGCAGTCGTTTGGTTTAATTTAAAACAATAAAGTCGATTGGCGGCGCGGGCGCAGATTTGAGGGGATATCTCGTGACCCACGGACATGGACGATTTGCTAATATTTCTGGGGCTTTCGTTTGGTGCGAAGGAAATGGGTTTAAAAGTTTCCTTTCAGCCGTTATTGATAATTTGGTATTCAATATAAAGGTGGTGATTGATCTCTGGCTCGAGTAGTGCAGAAGGTTTAATCATTACAACCATATTTATCATTTATTAATCGTTAATGGCACCATCGGCATCATCATTTCAACCAACGACATTCTGGCTGGACTGGACGTAAAAGCTTCACAATTTAATGTATTGTAGAAATGTACCAAGTAAAGTGCAAAGGTACTGTTGGTATTTGGTTAAAAAAGTTATGCGTCCTTGACACAATACAATTTCCGATTTGCAATTTGTAGCGGTGCCACAATTAACCATGGATAGTTTTTTGTTTCCGATTTCTAAATAAGATGTCGACTTTTCTAGTAAGATTTGAAGTGGTTGCTTTTGAGATTTAAAAAATATTGTAATTACGAAGTTAAATACAGTGTGTGACAAGAACTAATAATGTATAATGTAAGTCTTGATTGGTTCCAATCACAGGTTCCTATACTCGTAATAAAAATTTTCTATCATTTTTATCAATTTTATTTGTAAATGGATATTGACCTGATAAAGATGATAAAAAAGGCGTAGATAAAGGGAGGCAGTTCAGCGATGGACGTCCTTAAGTTGAGATAACCCTGAGATAAATACACAAAGAATGTGGTTCATTGAAATATTAGTTAATTTGTTTATAATACAAGGATAACATTAAAATACACTGATTTATTAACTAAAAGGGAACTCAATTAAGTCATAACCTGCTACTATATCTACACCGGTAACAATCATCGAAATGCATCATAAATAAAGTAATTTCATAAAAGATTGCGCATGCGGTATGCAAACAAGCTTTAAGTAATTACACATAAAAAAGTCCCACAGAACGTAACCGGCACGTAACGCGTACGTGACGCGCGCGTTACGTTGTGTTACACACGAGGTCGCGTGCGCCGGAGTGCTGAATATCGATGTTTATTACTTGTCGATTTAATAAGTGATGATTCGATTCCACAGGGCATCGATGCAAATTTAGTGTATTGTCATACAATTAAGTAGTGTTGTGTTGGGTTGAATATCATTCGTCGATAAATATCATTAATTAAAGTATTTTAAGCTTTGTGTTACAAGACCACAATAGGGCCTGCTGTGCTGGTTTCAGATGCTGCATCAGCTCTCCAGACCGATGGGTATCTATGCAAGTCAATGCATTTTCCTGATGCATTAAAGGGTTCAACGATAGTGTGATGAGTAGGTACGAGTAGTAAAATATCTGTTCATAATTTCAAATGACGTATAATATGTATAATTGTGTTCGTAAACTTCTTCGTCTATATCACTGCTTTACTATACTACTGCACTATCTAAGTAATCTACACCCAGAACAATAGTTGCAGACAATCGTCATTGTGAACTTTTAATAGTATTGGCACTAACTACGAATTTTATTAATAGGTTACCAACTTCTTTATTTCACGATATAGTATCTACCTACGTGGAACGTAAAAAATATAAATATAATGTAATAATGTATAAATATCATTAACTATTACACTTTGGTTGTAACTGCTCGTGCTTATCTACCTATCACACTAACATTAAAATATTTTTCCCTCGAACCTCTAACCGCAGCTGTTTTTAGTCCGAAATATGATTTTTACTCGCCTCTATCTTTTACTAAGTTATCATTGCTATCAGAGAAGTGTCAATTTTGTATAAATAAATAGTTAACTATACTGCCTCCTTGGTCGACTGATAGACAACTTTGTAAGATTGTTATCATTTTTATCACTGTGATGTAACTAAAGTTTCTATTTAGTTATGATAAGTAGCCGAACGTTAACCCCAACATAACCCTGTCTGCTACCAAAAATAAATATTTAAGGCAGTTTAATATTAGTTGCTTGTTACTAATTTCATATTACCTAATGCCTAATTACTTACACTCTTATTTAAATAGGTAGTCAACAAAGATAAGATTAATATTGTATTAAATCAAAACAAAACTAAACTAAACTGGATTTAAAACGAGTTGAATATCAAAATAGTACCAAACAAACAACATAACATAAGTACCATTCACTTTTTTAAATAATAACCAACCTCACGTTTATCAAGGACGATCTTCATCATAAGTTAAACAGAGCTTAATTACTACTTATTTTAAAAAGAAACTCACCAAAACTTTAAGTTCAGGTAACACTGGCAAATAATAGGTCCTTCTCAGGATAAAAAAAAAGTTTTAATAACACTCGCGGACACGCGCGTAAATTAAAAATAAATCGTTTGACAGCTGCTGTCAGAAATTGGCGCGAACGTGCTCGTGGTGTGGCGAGCGGCGGCGATGTGGCGCGCTTGGAGCAATCACGGACACTTGCGCAAACGCAGCGAGCGGGCATTGCGGTTTGACTTATCGTAGTTACTTTTAACACAATAAAATTAATTAGATACCTAGTTACAATGTAGGTAAATGCATACTTGTTAGTTTGGTGTTATTTAGGTAGGTATTTGAAATAAAAATGTAGAAAAGTTCCTGTTCCTTAATAAGCTCTATCAAAAAATACTTTTTTTATTTAGAGCTTTTATATGCCTAAAGTTCAGTATTGCCGCCAATAACGCTAAAATTGCCTCTACATTACAATTTAAACAGGCGCTATAATAATATTTTAGATTTCCAGTTAGGCTTCTTTCTATGCAATTAACGAAAAATTAGCATTAATGCATCAAACTATTTCTAATATTTGATAAGGGATACATTCATTTATTAGAACAATATTGGCAAAAGATCTATTTAGTATTAGTGTCACACTTTACTAATCCACCAAAGCAGAATTCAAATGCATTGTTGGAGGCGGAAGTGATGTAACATGATGTTTATTTATGATCCTATGTTCAAGTACTTAAGTACCTACAACTTTTAAATAAGTACTTTGATCGTTGTGACTATTTTCGATTCGCAATGATTACTGTGTTGTCAGGCAATCAATATTATAAGCCTTTTCTAACTTAACAATTTTGCCATAAACACTGTAATCATCAAGTTATAAAAGATAAGTGAATGCTTTGTTGATTAGATGTTGTCGAATTTTGTCCTTTATTAAATGAAGAAAGAAGTCATATAAATCAATCAATTTATATATAAAAGTTATCGACGAGCTTTCCGGAAAATACCACTTTAGTAGATATCACAATAATATGTATCTGAAGTGACTGAAGCCACTGTTGCAAAAGTTTAAATAAATAAAGTGACATAACCCGCTTGCTTTATAATAAGTATGTAATACGTTCACACAATTAATTTTCAACACCATAAAACAATGGAGTTATCCTCCCATCACTCTCCGCGAGATATTTCCTAATAAACTCCCATTTATACAACCTACTCTACTGCCAAATGATCTCTCAAGTCCGGAATACTGAGCAATAGAAGTTATTACAACGATGGTAATGCCATCAAGTGTCTTAAGAAATTAGTTTAAATTGCAGTAAATAACAGTGATGTACAGTAAACACGGGACAGGTTGATTTATATAAGTGAATTCACAAGGGATACGGTCTCAATAACTTAGTTTTTTACAGCAGACATTATAAGTCACACTTTAAAAACAATTGTTTTACTCTTCAATTGCTAGCTTTCTTTATGCTATGTAATTTCCATTGTATTATAAGAGGTTTATTAATGAAACTTAATTATGTTAGAGCTTATTTACCTAAATAGTCTAAATACTTAATTAAACACAAATGCAAAAAATCGCGAATGTTTAAGACACTAATGGGTTAGGGCAATTTACTTAGAGCATGGTCAAACACCCTCTTTAAGGTTCTTTCTATTATCATATACTTCAGGATTTTTTAGAATTGAGTAACTACGTCATCGTATTTTATATGTTATATGCAGTTCTGAAAAATATTTACAGGAAATGTGTTAGTTTTGTAATTCCCGAAGACAATAAATAAACTGCTTATACATGGAACTAACTGGGATATAACGTTTTGCGACTACGAGTATATTATAGAGATTGGCACCTTCAAGTAAAAGTAGCGTGACAACATGGTAGAGACCTTAAGTTTCGAATAAGTTAGAATAATTCCAGCTAGATATCGGGTACATTATTAAAAAGTCACGCTCCATTATAGATCACATCTAATCAAGATTCTTTTGAAGATGCACATAAATTTGAAATACCTTTTTTCAATTCAAATAAAAAGAAGACTAAACCGTGTCTAAACTTTTTCAAATCATAATAAAAAAAGACTCACCGTGTCTTAGAAGCACAAATCCGACAACAGTTCCTAGCGGTGTCCGCGTCGAACGCTATAGCGATAGTGGGCTCCTATCTAAGACTGCTTTTATATATTATCAAAATCATTGCTAATTGAGCGTATCATTAATAAATTAATGATAATGACATTCAGACTTCATCCCAGCGGAACATCGTGGGATTTGTCTGGAGATTATATTGATAGGATTAGAGTTGTCTTGTTGACTTGCCATCATAATTTGTACATACCTACTTGCTCACCTACCTGGTTGATGTAGGTAGAGCTTCCTCACAGAGGCTTGCATCGTATACATCGTAATAAACAATAGGTACCTCTAAAAGATAGAAACCATAAAATCCCGATGTAAGTAATTGTAGTGGTGCCATTAAAGTTAAAATAATCAAGATCTAGATCCTATCGCCCCCATGAATGCAATCTTACTTGAAACGCGCGCGCCTACCGTGCTTTTGTAGCAAAGTTTCCATGCAGCATATTAAGCATGGATGGAACTAAGAAAGTACTAATAAGTAAGAAGGAACTAAGAAACATTGAATTTCTTAATAAGGAATTATTTTATTTTGGTAGCTAAATTGTGATAAAATAAGTAGAAAGTGCTAAAAGCTTTCATCATTATTATTATTTGATAGCGACGTATCTAAACAATACTAGAAACTAATAGGCTACTTTTATCTCATTCTTAAGGTTTCATACTTTTATCTTATAAACGAACCAATCACAGAGCTGTATTCAACGCTGTGCGTTCGATTTGCTGTTTTACATAAGCAAGCATCGTTTCTTAAATACATTTTAATTAATCTACATTAACTAAAGTATTTACGTGCGTATTTTTGCCAATTCTGGGATAAACAATGGCCTTGGAATTATTTCGGCTACACGCGATGCATATTTTTGCATACACGTTGCTTTTAAAATGAATTTCAATACGTGCACTGTTTATCGAACATGCAGCTGTTTCTCAGATCATTATGCCTGTAATTTAATGTGCTTAGATCATTTGTCTACGGAAAACCCGTAGCAAAAATAGCTAGCTACTACGAAACAAGCCACGACGTTTAAATATTCTATGTACGACGTTTATTCGAGTAATTTACTTTAATAATAAACATGTAATGTTTGTTTTCCAATTTTTGAGCACAAATATTTAGAAAAATATAGGAAGTTTACTTTAAATAGTCAGTGCGTTATGTATATTTTTTTACTAATTTCAAAATTTTTCTCGTCTCATACAAAAAAATCGGCAGGCAAATCGATTATTCAGTAACCTAAACAAGTATTACACCATCTGAAGCTCGCTGAAGAAGTAAGACAGCGACTTTCAATTTGTGTGAAATTTTCGATAACAACTACAGGGCAATGAAGGGTTGTAGTTACGGTAATGAACTCTACCTACCAAGTAAGCAGTAACTTATTTTATTTGGTCTATTTCGGTCCACTTTGATCACCTGGATTTGATCACTCGGGTGATCAAAGTGGACAACTCTACTTATTCTGCCCGATAGTTAAGAGGGCGCATGTAACATTAAATTAAAACGTTGATAAAAAGATTTAAATTCTCAAATGTTTATTTGTTCTCTGTCCTTCAAATACGAAAAAATGCGTTCAGTATTGCTGTACACAGTTTTAAGTTATCTAAAAAAATTTAATGTATTCGCTGATAAGAGTCTCATTAAAGATAATCACATTAGATGTTGACTGATGATAATTTAATGATTCAATGCATCCCTTGTCTTCCTTTATCAGATAGTAATTAATAGTAAATATTAATAAATCTGCATATTTCTAAGCAGATAACGTATAAAGCATCGATGCATCTTGATTAAGATTTATTGCGGGCTCTACAACATTGACTTTGTTCGCTTATCTGGCATTCTGATTAAATAAAAAATATAAACTTGCTTATCTATTTACACGAGGAACCTAATCAATAGTGTGAATTGTGTAAATTTTCCTCCTTATTATTTTATTTATTATTTTCCTGTGACTTAAGATGACGCCAAGTTTAGGAGTTGGTAGTTTGGGACACACAAAAAGCGACAGCGAGTAGTTTGTTGTACTAATTTTTGCTTACTGCTTGCCAACGGAGGTGATCGATTCCACAAGCCCTCATGGCTTGAATCGACCTAATAGTTGGATAAGTTGACCCTTGTCTTTTTGCTTGACCTCTAAAGATGAGCTCAGTAGCTTTGCTCTATCTTTAATTCTAATTAGCGTTAAGGTTTCAATAATTGCCATAAATTTTTAGGTAACTTAGCACAACAAAAATCGTTTGGTAGAGGTACAGTAGTACAAGTAACAGGTAGAGACAGTGTTTGTCTTACCTGTGACGTCATCCTATTCAATTAACACTTCATTTCACATTTATCACTCGTTCCAGAACCACATACATTTTCACAATTTTGTACGAATATACCTATATTTCACTCGTAAGACTTCGTGTTGGTTATCATGATATCGCGCGCGAACGCATGTTTTAGGCTAAAGCGTGTCGACTGGTGCGCCGGCGCTGGCGCTGCGACTAATCTCCTGTGTTGGGCTTTCAAGAGACGTGCGCAAATTTTCCGTGTGCAATAAATAGAAAAGCAAACAGCAAGTGAAATTAACAGGGCTCTATGGTTCTCACAGACTGAAGGCATGAATTGGCCACTTACTTTTTCGAAAAACGATTCTGTGCTTTAGAGGGCAGTTTGGCATGTATCCAAAAATTTATATAGTCTTTTACGCACACTCCGGCGGCATACACACACACACACACACACACACACACACACAGCGGCGCTGGACCGGTCTTTGTGGAAATCCTTGGGGGAGGCCTTTGTCCAGCAGTGGACGTCTTTTGGCTGAAACGAACGAACGCACACTCCACCAGTAAATACACATTCGTATCGCATCGCTACCGTACAAAACAGTGTGGGGTCGTAAAGTGTAACATTATGTAGAAACCTACATAACAACATGTTGGTAATCCTTTCCATCCTGTTATGTACCAAATAAAGAAAAAAGCAAGAGAAGAAATATTACTGATTCTTATTTATATGATACTTGGTTTACCAAAATAATGAATGGAATTGCCATTAGGTAGGTATTTGTTGTAATAATCAATGAATCAATGAGATACGCGGCATCTGCACTCATTCTTCTGTTTTGCTTTAGGTATACCTACATTGCGTAGTTTTTCTTCATGGCCGTAAGGTTGACTTACAAAATTTTCTCCTTTTCAACCGACTTCAAAAAAGGAGGAGGTTCTCAATTCGACCCGTATGTTTTTTATGTATTATGTAAGTATTACGTGCAACACGAAAGAATCTTTTTAGATACCAATTTCTTACTTTGTTATTTGATTGAAGCTGGAGTAAGAAACTGGATTTGTAGAGTTTTCCGGCAGAATAAGCAAGCCCTCGGAATATTCTGAGCGAGTTGCGTAAAAAATCGTATTCATAGGAGCTTAAATACGATAAGGTTAGGAAAAGTTTTAAAACGAAAAGAAACTAAAAGCTTAATAAAATAAGCTATATTTCTTTTCCATAAGCATTATTTTGAGCTTAGTTTTTATTTTCCCTTATGAGAAAAAGTGCTATTGCATCTTTTTCAAGCAATTTCACAATCTGGCCAAGCACGCTCGTGCGTCCCATGATTGCCGTTGGTGGCAACAGTGACGTGCGCTCGCGCGGCGAATATTATATCACTGATAAATTGATATTGGAGTTCAAGATAAGAAGCGTTGGTGCCGTGCGCACAGCTGTTAACACCTTTGCTGCGGCAGTTACTTTCTAATACTTTCCATTCCTTCGGTACAAGGTCAGTAAACCTGGTATTAAAACTTACATTGTGGCGGCACAAGGCTTAAAGACCTTGTAATATTTAAGATATATTAATTTTATTTTTGGCTTCATGTTAATAGATATTGTGTTTTTTTTCTTTGAATATTAATAATAATGCATTTATTGACATACACCTGAAGGCGTTCGTGAATAACTTGTTTAGTATAAAAATTATAGCTATATTCAAAATACAAGGCTTATGCACCCTGTGCCGCACTGAAGTAGGGAAGTCTGGTGGGTATTCTAGGGATGTGAAATACAAATATCGATAGTTTAAATTAAGTTTTAATAAAAATTTAAAAAAGTAACAAACAAAGATGTTTTAATAATTTAGTCTAAATATTTTACAAATAAGACATACGTGCATAAATACTTAAATAAGCTATATTTAAAGAAAACATATTATTTAATAACATTTAGTTACAACTTCAAATGTTTGTCACGAAAAACATTATTTAAATTAGCAATAAATCGTGTAGCAAATTAAATTATAATCAATTTGCAGTTTTGATTTTGTTTGTTTCTCTTGACGCCATGTCGACATGTGCGTTTCTTACGAATGCGAGGCAACACTGGCTGCACGAAGCTAGCGTGGGGTGCGGTACCAGGTGCGCAGGGTACAAGGTGCTTCGACCTGGTTTCGCATTGTGAAGACATTTTATTACTTCCGTGCGGTACCAGGTCTAAAAACCTGGTATTAAGGTAGGTACATCATTGGATTCTATTTTAAGAATACATCATAGATATATATTCATCACTTTCCTACACCGGACCCAATTGAAGTTATGCCTTTCGCACGACAAGGAAGACTATAATTTTCTTAGCCGCACGGTAAGCGAGACGTACACAAGGTCTATAGACCTGGTTTCGCACTCAACGTGTTAAGGCGAAGCTAGGAACTGCTGTAGAGACACAAAAAAGCGCTAGTAGAGTGCAAGCTTTTATGTATAGGCATAATGCCATAGAATGCACATGGTTTATGTGAAAACTTTAACTTCGTCTGCATATATTCCGTAATTGTCAAGAGTCTAAGATTTAGACCCCTGAGTCTTCTACATAACTATATCTACCCTTTCCCTGCTGCTCTTCATGTGTTTTTTTTTGTACACAGATTATAATATCGTACTAAAGCATAACTACTACGTAGGTCTTTGTACGTAGGTCGTGTCTTTGTCTTTGGTATTAAGAGCTGAAACTGAACCTATCATAAGTACGTAGATTACAATTACTAGGAAGCTTGTCTCCTTAACTGTAGTTCACACGGCACTAGTGTCGCGTGCCGAGAGGCTTTCAGAATTGAAGACTCCAATGTCCAATGATAAGACAGCGGGAGCGACGGACACCAATTATTATTAATAAGCGGTTGACGATTCGAATGTAACAATAAAGGTATACAGGGTGTTAAAGAAACACGTTGGGCGTATAGGTAGAGACATTTTGGTTGATTCAAATTCATAGGATCAAAATATGGCCGAATTTGTGTTCTCAAAATGACTTTACCTATAAACCCAACGTGTTTGGCTAACCTTCTTCTGAACGCCCTATATAATATTGTACAGTTGACTGCACAAAAAACTATGCAAAATATGCCTAATGTAATTCAACAAGTTGCCACAGTGTTTAGTGCAATATTCCGCTGTAGCATGAAATTTTATACATTCAAAAGTTGTTCAAGTTGCAATTGCAGTTTCCAACGTCGGTGCCGTTCATTGAGAAGGACATTATAATAGTGTATGTATACTGCAACCGTATTTAAAAGTATGTAAAATACACTCATTTAACATAATAAATTGACACTGCCCAATTAAACTAATTACCGAATGACTTCTACTTAATAGTCTTGCACACGGCTCTAGAACCGTGCGCAAAAAGGCTTTCACGATTGCCTACGTGTTCTTAAGTCCTTTAAATAGATAAGGGAAATCATAAGTTCTTGAATTACAAATCAGTAGCGGTTCACTACCCAACAGACAACGACATTCGGTATCTCTTATCAATAAGAAGTCTTTAATAAGGCGATAGCTGTAATCATGTGATTGTATTATCCCTATTGGCGAATTGTTAACGAAACGTGCTACTTGTATTAACAACTTTAATCAATTCCATTTCTTTCGTATAGATTAGACTGATGCTATAAATCAAATTAAATGCCTGTTATCAGATCTGTCGTTATGGCAACTGGCACTATGTCTGTTTTGGTAATACGATATCAGCTTGATGCTTGTGAGACCTCTCCTGATGGAGCCAATGAGGATTTTCCTACCTCTCTGGCATAATAATTAAGACCGCCACTGTACAGTTTTTTTGTTCAAAAGTATAAATAAATAAATAATATTATAAATTATCTTATGCTGTGGCAATATGCACTAATTTTCATCAAAAACCTATTCTTATCTTTACAATATTAGTCAAATCTGCGATTTTGCTTAAAGGTGTCTCCACCTAGGCGTACAAACCTGACCATTGATTCCTACTGAATAGAGTAGGAGAACTTGTTTTTATGTGACAGGACTACTAAAACTTAAACGAGACTGAACAGTATTTTAGATGGCAGCTTAATAGAAAGACAATTCTGTAATATTCTATGTTAAATATTATTTCATTGGTATCAAATTATTTTAGTTTTTCACAATCTTTTCTTTTCAGTTTTATTTCCTTGTTTCAGATTGAGAAAACGTTGCGTACTTCTAAATTATATCCTGTACATTTTGTTACATAATAGCATTTATTACGATAACCAAAGTGTTCACCTTGGATGTGTAAATTTTACACGATTTAAAGTAAAAATATCTAACAATGAAGTCATAAAAGTCCAAATATGTATTGTGATTTTGTGATATACTAAGTACAAGGTTTGATCAGTAATATTGTATTGTAATCAATGTGACCGAATGACAGTGCAAAGAGAATATTTTTTACTTATAACTTGATTGATTGATCGGTTTCCAAATGTTAAATATATTTCTGCATTGTTTAACTTTTTTGTTTCGTTAGTAAAATATAAAAGGTATAATTTTCTTGCTTCTCATCATTCGTTAAACGTGGCTCTCACAGAAGTATCTACTACAGTTTCAAGAAACGAAGAAACCAGACAAGTGCTAAAGATGGTGAAATTAACTTTGTTTTGTATTGTTGGAGTTATAATTATTCAAGCAAGTATGCAAGCCAACACTGGAAAAGCAAGCGATATACAAGCCAATTTAGGGGAAACCCCTGAAGATAACAGCAAAAACGACTCCTCTGAAGAACCGGAATCCCTAGTAGTTATACAGGAAGAATTCTTCCCTAACGTGACTATTGACGATGGAGACGCGAACTCCACCGACTCTACGCCAGTGTATGTGACTGAAATAGTTGAAATAATTGACATCGAGAATTATCCACGTCACAAAAGAGAGATTATTGAAGCCTTGTAAATTACAGAGGCCGCTTAAAAATAGTTGCAGACGCGGCAAGAATGTGAAATCTGGAAACATTGTTTCTCGATACCTCAAAAAAAGGTCTCAAAACAGGAATTATGGTAAAAGGTGAACTGATAAATTCGACTAAATTTTTAAAGGACTTGAGATCACTCCTATGGACCTGGATATTGAAATTCCATCGACAGATATAATTCCAATATTTGCTTTTAAGCGTTTTGTCCAATTTGTTTGCGGGAAAGTGTATTACTTAATAGTTACAAAGCAGAATAATTATGATAAAGTATCCAGTATTATGTGAGTATTAAGCTCACCATACCGTAAAAATTATTACTAAAATATTATAACTAATGTGATTCACATTAGGTCCCAATATTGTTCCAAGGCAGTAGGGTTATTTAAAACGTGTAATATACCTAAGCATTTTGTGTTTATTTTTTAATAAGCTTAAAATATAATTGGATGTCTATGTTTCAAATTTTATATTTGTAGTTAGATAATATTATGTGATATTCGTAAATAAATAAGAGATTAAGAATTTCTGTGAATTTTTTGATTTTACAATCTCAGGATGGCTCATTTTTATGGCTATTGAAATTGTATGTGTACATAATGTACAAAATGTAATCCTACCTATTAGTATAAGATCCCGCTATACAACGACCTTCACCGAGATGCTTATTTGATGAAACATATTTTATATTCAATTTAACATGTCAATAATTATATTGCTTAAGGGTTGCCTAATAAATTTCAGTCCAGGATATGATTAATTAATCATTAAAAATAGATTTTTTTTTAAATATTTCATCGTTTTGACTATTAAACAAACTCCATACCAATCGAAAGTATGAAGCCCATAGAATATGCAAACGTTAGGTTGCCTATTCTTTTCCAGTCATAACTCTCGGGTTGCCAGGTATAAACAGGTAAATTGATAGAGCATTATGCACCGGTCTGATAATTTAATCAAATTTAAATGAAAATAAAGATTATTTCATTATGAACACGGTGGTATAGGGTTGCCTGCGAAAAATCAGTCCTGAATGACGGTTGTCGAATTTTGTAAAGTGAAATTAAAACTGAAAAGTGACATTTTTCGAGTAGTTGGCAACATTTGGGAAAGACGAGTTGTATGAGGCGTTTGTGTGTCTTGTCAAGAGGTGTCGCTTGGGTGAAGAAATTTCTCCAGTGTTGCCATGCTTTGGGAGATTTGGTCCAAAAATGTCGAAAGTGGAAATAACGACTTCCGGTCAAAAATTTGGATGACGCCTCCTGCAAAAGGGTCGTGCAAATGATATTTGACCATTTTCATCTCGATCACCTGGCAGCTACGGGGAAAAGTATTTTTTTTCGACATGGGTGTCTTTAAAGTTAAGGAGGGACAGAAGGAGATATGGCAGAAAAAATCCAAAAATGGGGTTTGGTCGGTTATACGACCCAGATTATGGGAAAAATCCGAAAATTCAGAAAATCAAGATGGCGACCGAGTGAGCGGTCATTTTGTAAAAAGTTTCAGATTTCTGATTTTTCAAATGCATTTTTTGGGCAGTTGGCAACATTTGGGAAAGTCGAGTTGTATAGAGCGATTACTTAGTTTGCTAAGAAGTATCGTTTGGAAAAACAACATTTTCCAGTGTTTCCTTTCCGTCGTGTGTTACTTTCCCCCGGGACAAACTTGACCTTCATTGGTTGGGTTTTATGGCGGTCAAGCTGTAGATCCTGTCTACACAGGAGTTGCAGTGGTGGGAACGAGAGGTGGGAAGAGTCCCGATCTTGTGAGGGTCGTTTTTTCAGATATTGTAGGGAACGGGCCGGAAGACATAGTGTGGGCAGGCCCTCCACTAGATGGACCGACGATCTGCCGAAAGTCGCGGGATGTACCTGGATGCCGCCACGCTGGACTTGTCGTTACCGAAATCCTTGGTGGAGGTCTTTATGCTCTATGGATGTCCAGCAGTACGGAACGGAACAGAAGTGACTGGTCACGATAAAAATTGTTTCTCTGTTCATAATGTAGTCCGCAGTATCACTTAGTGACACAAAACCAGACTTCTGTGTAGCTCCAGCTCCCTCAAAGGCCCTAGAGCAATTCTAAGTAGGTAATCATCATCATTTAAAGCTAATCAGTCATTAATGACTGAAGCTATTGAAGACTAATTCGGCTTTAAAATATAGCCTACTTAAATAATAAAGAGCAACTGAATTCATAAATATCTTTTAACACAGTAAGTAGAACCGATCCTGACGATTAACAAAAACCAATAATTAACATTTTGTACCTTACGGAATCGGAATATCTATGTTTTTATGTTCAACTCGCAAAAATGAAGTGGGGGGTTGTTTTCGATACCAAGTTCAGCCAAAAAAGGCGAATGGATCAGCCAAAAAGGCGTAGGTATGAGTTTAGTGCAATGGCTGTTCATTCTTGCTTTGAAGCTCATTTGTTTTCAATCAAAGTAAGAAATCATAGTCACAAAATGTTTATTAAAAAGACCGATGAAGTGCAAGTAGGACTCACACACCGAGGGTTCCGTACAAACTTGTTGGTCTATAAATAATTAAATACATAGTTTGTTTCTGAAATTTTAAAGCTATCGTGCAAAAAAAGGCAAAAAAATACTTTTGTTGTATGAGTGAGATACCCATAAATATTTTTATTATTCTGATTTTAGTACCTATTTTTTGTTTTATAACAAAAATACATCATCTGTGAAAATTTCAACTGCCTAGTTTAGCCACCACGGTTCATATACAGACAGATCGACGGAAGTCTTAAGCTCGATTCACACATATCAGTGAAGCCACAGTTCAGGCTCAGTACCGGCACAGTGCGAAATATTCTTTCATACAGTTTCTATGAACGCATCCCCACTTGTCAGTGTCAGTGACGACACAGTGCTCTCAGTGTCAGTGCCGATACCGGCAATCACCGACGTATTCGTTGACGACGATATTTTTTGTCGGATCACGGACGCCGCCGCGGCGTCAAAAACAAAATAGGTAACATAGTACTTCATAGTTTCTGAACAAGAATATTTAAAACAGCTCTCTGGCATTTTGAAATATTCCAAATATTTCACTGACGCAACACTGTAGCACTGATACTGAACTGAGCGGACACTGTGACGGAACTGTGTCTTCACTGATTTGTGTGAATCGAGCTTTAGTAGGTAATCGGGTTTCGTTTTTACCCTTTGGGTATGGAACCCTAAAAAAGAAATAACTTGACACTTTCTGTTTATAATTGAATTTTTTTATATGTAAATATCAAGGTGACCGGAGTTTTGGCTAATGTTAATGAATGATCACTTATGCCTTGAATGATTGATTTTAAAAAGAAATTAATTTAAACTCCTTACAAAAAGTATCTTGTGTAGAGCTATATAAATATAAACTCCTGATAATTTGCATCATTTGGTTCTTATATTCCAACCGAAAACATCTCTATAGATATCACTACTTGCCTGTCTGAAGTCGGATAGGTTCTTTTTACCTACAATAAAGAACGTTCAGGAATATTTAATAATCAGGAACGATCCTGACATAGAAGATGTCAACATTCAATTTGTTTTGTATTGCCGCAGTTATTATTGTCCAGGCCGCTAATAATGTCGACGGATTCTATGGACAGGATTATCAAAGTGCTAACTCCGAAGATACAAACTCTGAACCATTAGCAGTATTAGTTCCACTCATGGCATTGCAAAAAGAAATACAACCTTCCCTCAACTCCTCAGATGACGGTGGACCTTCTGACACCACGGAGGATGCACCGTCGGTATTTTTACCAGTTCTTGTTTCTGGATTCAAAAACTTTACCAGAGATATTTGGAAACACATCGCTGCAGCAGCCGAATCCAAACTGGCAGAAACTCGAACTAGAAGGAACACTAACGTGACGGAAGATTACGGAGATATTAAACATACATAGAACATATTGAAAAAATAGTATCGACTGAAAATAAATTCCTTAATAAACATTATACTTTTTATTTTTATCCCTGGTAAGACAGTGTTATTGCTTAGGCGGTTATCAAACTGCGCCGGGACGACAGATTTGATCATTGTATGCAAGTACCTCAGTTTGTATAGAAAACATGCGCGGCACTTCACACTGACAACGCGTCTGCGCGCGTGATTTTTTACATGAATCACTGCGCGCGCCGGAGCGCGGCGCAGTGTGATAACCGCCTTATTGTTGAAATTCAAAGATTGGAAATATTGTCACATTGCCCAGCAAGTTGCAAGCAATACACACACATACCTATATGATAGTACACGCAGATTCGGAAACATTTTGATCCAGTATTACCTTACTTAGACCATTACCTATTACGAATATTTCGCAGCAATATTTTCAACATCGCTTGGCAGCAACATATTGCCTTTAAAAACACATGTTTACATTGGGTACTGACTACTGAGTGATGATCAGATTCGTTAAAATCAAGAGAGTTAAGATGGGTGAATTCATTAAAGAGCTCTACGCAATAAATCTAAGTTAAATGGGTAATTTAAGTACTTAATGACTTTTAAGCCAAAATATGCCACACACATGCCACACACAACAGACACACAACGCAGTTCTCATTTCCATAATTTGTACCACTTCTTTAATGGTTTGTTGTGGTCAAATCAGTGTAAAAAGAAACGCTTATGTGCAAAAAACTAACCGTTATCAGTACTTAATTTAATTTTTTAAATAATTACTACTTATTCTAATCAGGGATTTTAAATTGAAATACTGGGCATAAAGTAGCTGAGATGGCAAGAAGTCCAATTTATTAAAGCAAGAGAGGTCAAATTACCGCAGTCTTATACAAATGCTTTAAAATACTACAAAAGCTATAATACCTACTATTATTTCTATCAGATTGGCATATCATAGGTAGGTACTCGTAGATGCATGCTTGTTAGTACGACTCTACTTTATGTCGACCGATAAGTTATGATTTTTTTTTTAATTATTCTAAATGATAATGGAAAGTTCGATAAAAGTAAAAATCTCTAAAAGTTATGAGAGTCAATAATCCAAGTATGTCCTAGAGACAGGATTCCGTTAATTCTTCTAACTACCATAAACGAGTATAATTTTTTAATTATTGAAGGTTACATTGGAAAAGTCATTACTTCAGATGATGATTCGAAAATACTTTTAATTAATATGATTTTCCACTTCCAGAAATAGTCCATGTTTGTCTACATAAAGCCATTATTATTATCTGTTCCATTGCTTATCGCTTGTCCTGGTGGTCCAAAGATGCTTTTTAGGGTTATTTACTTTCCTTCTTCTACTGCCGTTTCTATAACTCTGACGGTGTTAAACAGAAATGAACCGAGAAGTCCAAGACCACCTCCTACAATAGCGCCAACGGGCCCAAGAGTTGAACCCAGACCCGCGCCTGCCACGACAGAAGTAGCTGTGTTAGATATAATTCCAGATGGTGTTATTGCTCTCTTTTCTTCCACTTTGTCTCCTTCTGGATTATCTTCTAATACTTCTTCCGCCAAGTCCGCGCTCCTCCTCGCCCGAGCCGCCGCGAGTCCGCTGGAGTAGGCAGCCGACACCATGTCGGAGAAGTCCTGTGTCTGGCTGGCGATGCTTCTGGCGAGCCTGTGGTAAGCGTCGATGATGTCAGACACATCCACCGATTCTATCGGTGTTGTGGAAGGGTCGTTGCTTAAGTTCTTAAGGTCGTCGTGTATAGCGCTTGCTTCGACATTACACTCCGAGAGGACAACCAACACTCCCATCAGAGCGACCAGGCTGAATTTTGACATGGTTGTGAGGAGCTCGCAGTAGGCAGTCACCGAATGATTGAAGAGATAACTGAATGACGAGACATGTGTGGTTAGGCTTTTATATCAAACGCTCATTTGTGTCAAAGTGTAAGAAAAAGCTAGAATAAGTAGGCATACTTAGTTACGTTAAGCGTAAGGTTACCTTGAAACTGCAATTGTGTTAAAAAAAACTCGAAAGTGTCAGTCACAGAGTGGAGAAAATATTTTTTGTTAAAATTTTTTTACATCTTGAGGGTTTAACTTTAACTGTCTTTTTTACATACTGAACCGATATTAACAGAGTAAAATAGTTTTGTGCAATTGAATAAAAGGTAAAAAAAATAACGAATCATTTTTCTCCACTCTTTCACTGACACATGAGAGTTTTTTTGATGCTTCTGTTTCAAGGTAACCTTACGTTACTAAGAGCATCGATCTTGAGAAAACATGTCGGTATCCAGTCTGTTCTGTATGGTTGGAATTCTGCTTGTCCTGACCCAGAATAGTATTGAAGCGCGCAATACACAAAATGGTCTAAATAGTATACACCCCGACTCTTCCTCTGCGGTACCAGCAGAAACGGTGGATATTTCTGACGTACTTGACGCCTACAACAGGCTCGCCAGAAGCATCGCCAGCCAGACACAGGACTTCTCCGACATGGTGTCGGCTGCCTACTCCAGCGGACTCGCGGCGGCTCGGGCGAGGAGGAGCGCGGACTTGGCGGAAGAAGTATTAGAAGACAATCCAGAAGGAGACAAAGTGGAAGAAAAGAGAGGACTAACACCATCTTCAGTTATATCCAATACAGCTGGTTCTGTCGCGGCTGGTGCAGGTCTGGGTTCTACTCTTGGACCCGCTGGTGCTCTTGCTGGAGGTGCTATTGGACTTCTCGGTTCATTTCTATTTAACACCGTCAGAGTTATAGAAACGGCTGTAGCGGAAGGATAATAAAAAGACACAATAAGGCCCACGACTAAACTCGATCATCAACTTTGTCACTATAATAATAATTTATAAATAAATTTAAAAATGCATGAAACGTAATTTTATTTTTCTTTACTTTCCACCAGGTTGTACTTGTTCTATCAGGAAATCTTTAATTAATTCCTAATGAATGTTGTCTGTAGCTGTCTATGTAACCAACACATCCAGTTCACATTCTAATTCCGTAATCAGTTCCGGATTACATATTCAGTGACCAAGAAGAAATTACATAGTTAGATACACACATCAACATGGTCTAGGGATATTTCAATTAAACCTAAATAACTAAAATTCTATTAACTTTTTGTTGAGGAGTCTTAACAAAAAGTTACACATTAAAATAAACCTTGTTTAATAAGTAATAAACTTTCAGAAATAAAGCTAATTTTAAAATAACTTAGAAGACGAGGAAAAACTCAGACAAAATTTCAATCTTAACTTAACTTTATTTTTGAAACATCAAAACTTAAACAAAACAACTAATTTTTTTTTAAATTGTTGAAAACTTAAAATTAATAATCCGTGGGTCCACCTAAGACTCTCCGGACACATCTGCAGCGGTTTTGCATACTCAAAACTAGGGTGTCAATATCCTGCTGTGGAATACTGTCCCAAGTCCTGCTAAGATGCAAGAAAAGCTGGTTTTCATGCAAAATATCTTCAGGGAAATTCCTAAGAGCTCTTCTCGGAAGCATATCCCAGGCATGCTCAATGGGATTTAAGTCAGGGGATTGTGCAGGCCAGTCTAAAGCTTGGATATTATGCCGTTGTAACCAACTTGTAACGAACGATACGCGCCGTATTAGGCCAGTAGAATTAAACACAAAAATTGATTAAATCGGAAATAATTCCTACAAAAGATTTTTTTGCTTTAATGGCTTCATAGGTTGCCCATTAAGACTCTCCTAAGTTTTCGACTTCGACGGAGTTGTGCTTAAGTGGTGGGGGCCCCCGAAAGGGGCGTTTTTTCGGTTTTTCGGTTATACCGCGTAAAGGACTTACCCTATCGAAAAGTGGTCTTCATGATGGTTAAAGGGCACTTAATCCTGCATTGAATAAGACCAAATTCATATGTTTTGGACAAACCGTTCTCGCGCTAAAGTTCGGCAAAGTAGAAAATATACGTATAATTAATGACCCTCTCCACGTCCAATAGCTTGTTACCCACATGCTTCCAAGCCTTGTAAAGGGTCGCCTTAACCAGTGTAACCCTAACAAGGCTCACGAGTTTGATTCGCTTATCCTTGTTCGTCCCAGCCGTTCCTTAACTGCGGTTGCTGCACCTCTTCCTGGCACTCTCCTGAACGACTCTGTAATGTGGCTGCCCCTCTTCCTTGTACCCTCCTGTACGATTTTATTGCTTAGCCATATGCCTGGTCCAAGGTTCGACGCCACAAAATCAACTTCGTACGAGTGAAAATAGTTTAAATACTATTTCCCGTGCTTGCAACATTTTTCTTTACTGCTTCGCCTCTATTAGTCGTAGAGTGATTGTATATATCCTATAGCCTTCCTCAATGTATGAGCTATTCAACACAAAAATAATGATTTCAATCAAACTAGTAATTCTTAAGATTAGCGCGTTCAAACAAACAAACAAAAAACTCTTCAGCGTTTTAATATAAACTTGTTGTTGTTGATTTTTGGCGTCGAACCTTAGACCAGGCATACGGCTAGGCAACGTAGTCATGCAGGAGGATACAAGGAAGAGGGGCAGCCACAGTAGGTAACACAGAGTCGTTCAGGTGAGTGCCAGGAAGAGGTGCAGCAACCGCAGTTAAGGAACGGCTGGGACGAACAAGGATAGGCGCATCAAGCTCGTAAGCCTTGATAGGGTTACACTGGTTGAGGAGGCCCTTTTCAAGACTTGGAAGTCTGTGGGTAACAAACTATTGGACGTGGAGAGGGTCATTAATTATACGTATATTTTCTACTTTGCCGAACTTTAGCGCGAGAACGGTTTGTCCAAAACATATGAATTTGGTCTTATTCAATGCAGGATTAAGTGCCCTTCAACCGTCATGAAGACCACTTTTTGATAGGTAAGTCCTTTACGCGGTATAACCGGAAAACCGAAAAAATGCCTCTTTCGGGTGCCCCCACCACTTAAGCACAACTCCGTCGAAGTCGAAAACTTAGGAGAGTCTTAATGGGCAACCAATGAAGCCATTAAAACAATAAAATCTTTTGTAGGGATTATTTCCGATTTAAAAGCTAATTCTACTGGACTATATGTGGACGGGCATTGTCGTGCATTAGCTGGAAATTTTGTTTTGTTTTGTTAATTATTTACTATCAAAGTGATCTGCCTACTTCACTAAGGCTGAGTTGCACCATCATATTTTAACTTTAAAAAACGTCAAAAATCTGTCAATCTCCATACAAAAAAACACCGGTCATTGTCATAGTTACGATTAAAATTAGTTGGTGCAACTCAGCCTAAGCATACATACATATAATGCCAATCCGACTCTACCGATTACCGTTCAACTCAAACCTATTTTCACATTATTGATCATTTTTTCGGTAAATGTTGTGTATAGTGGATCACAAACGTTATACTGACTGATTGAAGACGATTATGTTAGAGAAAAATATAAATAGAAAAAATTGGCCAAGTGCGTGTCGTGCCACGCGCAGTGTAGGGTTCCGTAGTTGTCCGTCGTTACCACAATATATTTCAGAAGCAAACAATTACTTCGTCTAAAGTCACTTTTCATATTTTCTTCTAAGGAATTTTTACTGGATACATGAGTCAAATTACTATTACTCTTAAACTAAGCGATCTATCTTAACCGCTATAGTTTTCCTTGAAAGTTCATGAAAAGCAGTATTATTATGAATTTTTCCAGATATTTTCAAGCCAACAGTTTTGTTTTTAGAGGGGGAGGGGACGCCCTACTCGAACAAAAATTGGCACTTTAAACTTTAATAATTTGCAAACAGATCCATAAATGAACAAGTCTTAGAAACCCCTAAGCCATTTTAAAAGATTTATCCAACGATACCTACCCCACACGATGGGGTAAAAGATGAAAAAAAAAATCATTCCCACTTTAATTGTAGGGGGTAGCCAAATTTTTTTTTCCAAATTTTATTTAACTGTTTTGCCGGCGTGATTAATATACATACCTCCACAAAATTACTAGCTTTCTAGTGCCGATAGTTTTCAAGCAAAACCTCGGACAGACAGACAGACATATCGAAACTATAAGAGTTAGTTGTCAGGACTACGGAACCCTAAAAAGGCTTTTCGACCATCTTTCGACACAAAAACAGTCACATTTTGCATCTTGTCACAGTATGTATAGACAACATGTATTAGGCATTGATTAAAGATTTCCTGGCAGATCAAGTAACTGGTGTAAACTAAAATATAAAGTAAAGTAACATTTCATGTAATATTCAATTTATTATGAATAATTATGGTGACAAAATTGATCGAGTTTAATCATTGGCATCAGAGTCAGACTAACTAATATAGTTTTTTATTATCCTTCTTCTACTGCCGTTTCTATAACTCTGACGGTGTTAAATAGAAATGAACCGAGAAGTCCAAGACCACCTCCTACAATAGCGCCAACAGGCCCAAAAGTAGCACCCAGACCCGCACCTGCCGCGACAGAAGTAGCTGTATTGGATATAATTCCAGATGGTGTTATTGCTCTCTTTTCTTCCACTTTGTCTCCTTCTGGATTGTCTTCTAATACTTCTTCCGCCAAGTCCGCGCTCCTCCTCGCCCGAGCCGCCGCGAGTCCGCTGGAGTAGGCAGCCGACACCATGTCGGAGAAGTCCTGTGTCTGGCTGGCGATGCTTCTGGCGAGCCTGTGATAAGCGTCGATGATGTCAGACACATCCACTGAATCCATAGGTGACTGTGCTGCAGAGGAAGGGTCGGCGCTTACACTCTTCAGATTGGCCTGTATGTCTCGTGCTTTAACATGATTACCAGTAAGGATCATCAAAACTCCAACAACAGGGAATACAGAAAATTTTGTCATATTTTCCAAAGAATGCAACGACCGTGATAGAAGCTGACCAAATGATGAGGATCAAAGTGAATTCGGTCTTTTATATACACGAAAGTACCCAAATTCAATAACGTAATGTATCAATCAATCAATCGAGACCTAAAAAAACTTGACGTACAAGTAAGAAAGTAGCAAGGTTGCCCCGATGAGGAGCATTATCACGAGCAAGTATTAATAAAATATTAGTTAGGTACATACGAAGGACAAAAATTGTTTGATTTTACTAGTAAAAGCTAGCCGCGTCCTCAATGATAAAGAAGTTAAAGAGTAAGTTATATGTAAGGTTTATTTATTTATTGAACAACTTTAATGCACAATTGCACATACAACAGGGATCGTTTTGTAACGCTAACTTTGAACCATGTTGCATTGAATTGAAGGTTTTCTTCAGTCCACCCATTTTAGGGGACACATTGGAGGATACCTTTTATCTCATCGAGTTACTGGAAACAAGATCTTCTAGCAGCTTATAAAAAGTTTTTTTTTTTTACTGAAACCTGGTGCGGAAAGTGGTATTATTCAGTAACTCAATGAGGTAAAAAATAAATCGAAAAGATACTATTAAGACCTCAAAATAATTTCCACTTAGGTACCTAATATTAATCTTCACTTTCACTGTCATGGATATGTAAAAAGTTCTGTGCAAAAAATATTCTGCGTAAATTGCATTTACAAATATTAGCGATTTATTAAAAAAAAACTTAAGTGCGTAAATTAAACAAAAAGCAACTTTTTCCTAAGTAACTTAAAACTTCTGAATTTCTTCAGATTCAAGGTGAATGCAGTACATTGCAGAAAAAATGGGTCCGTGGCCGAGTCCCCCAGTGTTCGACGCACCCGTGGTCGAAGCCCCCGATTTAAATAAATTTAATATCATATTTTTTTCGGCTTTTGCACTAAGTACATGTATGTTTGACGACATTTAAAATGATGTATTTAATTTTTTGTTAAAAATACTTAAAACTTTTATAATTAAAACTTTTAATTGTAGTTAGTTAAATGTAGAGAGAGTAGACTTATTTTAAAGACTGATTGTTACAATTATTTTGATTAAGTAAAACGATTTACATGTTATTATAGGTAAATAAAACCTATGATAAAATATGATAGGTTAAAATAAAACCTATCATATTTTTAGGTATTACTATGGTAAAATAATATTAAACATTTATTTGTACGATCAGTACTATACATATTTATTCGTTTATAAACATTTTTGTGACTGACTGTACACTTGATTAAAAATTGCTTCTATCTGACCGGGGGCGTCGACCACGGGTGCGTCGAACACTGGGCGACTCGGCCACGGACCCGAAAAAATGAAATAAAAACAAAAATATCAATTAAAAAAAAAGTAGCTCACTTAGGGTCAAATGGGCGAACTTGTATTCATAAAATGACCTTACCTATACATACACCTACGAAGTTTGTCTAACCTTCCGCCAAACACCCTGTATATTTATTATTACATTATATTTACAATTAATTATTGTAACAATTAAACCCTACTGCATATACAGTACCATTGCAAACAATACTGCACCATACCATTTATATGACCATGTTAACATGAGCTAGTGTCGGCTCATATACCCATTTACCTAACACCCTGTAGCAGCATTTTCTTACATTTCTTTTAATTGGATCGAGGTAACACCACCGGTACTGTTCGCAGACGATATATCAACACTTATTAAATCTGATGATAAAACCAACCATGAAACCCTAATTAACGATACATTAAAAAACGTAATTGCATGGCTTGAAAATCACAATCTCAGAATAAACTTAAAAAAAACTAAAATAATGGAATATCGATCTTATAATAAATCATCATTAAACATATCTATCAAATACCACAATGAAAAAATAGAAACCGTAGACACGTTAAACCTACTAGGAATAAATATTAACAGTCACTTAAATTGGAAATCTCACATTGAGAAAATTCAAACCAAGCTATCTCGTTTTACTTATGCCCTTTTCCAAATTAACCAAAGTACCAATATAGTCCAGTAGAATTAGCTTTTAAATCGGAAATAATTCCTACAAAAGATTTTATTGTTTTAATGGCTTCATTGGTTGCCCATTAAGACTCTCCTAAGTTTTCGACTTCGACGGAGTTGTGCTTAAGTGGTGGGGGCCCCCGAAAGCGGCGTTTTTTCGGTTTTCCGGTTATACCGCGTAAAGGACTTACCCTATCGAAAAGTGGTCTTCATGACGGTTAAAGGGCACTTAATCCTGCATTGAATAAGACCAAATTCATATGTTTTGGACAAACCGTTCTCGCGCTAAAGTTCGGCAAAGTAGAAAATATACGTATAATTAATGACCCTCTCCACGTCCAATGGTTTGTTACCCACAGGCTTCCAAGTCTTGAAAAGGGCCACCTCAACCAGTGTAACCCTATCAAGGCTTACGAGCTTGATGCGCCTATCCTTGTTCGTCCCAGCCGTTCCTTAACTGCGGTTGCTGCACCTCTTCCTGGCACTCACCTGAACGACTCTGTGTTACCTACTGTGGCTGCCCCTCTTCCTTGTATCCTCCTGCATGACTACGTTGCCTAGCCGTATGCCTGGTCTAAGGTTCGACGCCAAAAATCAACAACAACAAGTTCATATTAAAACGCTGAAGAGTTTTTTGTTTGTTTGTTTGAACGCGCTAATCTTAAGAATTACTAGTTTGATTGAAATCATTATTTTTGTGTTGAATAGCTCATACATTGAGGAAGGCTATAGGATATATACAATCACTCTACGACTAATAGAGGCGAAGCAGTAAAGAAAAATGTTGCAAGCACGGAAAATAGTATTTAAACTATTTTCACGCGTACAAAGTTGATTTTGTGGCGTCGAACCTTGGACCAGGCATATAGCTAAGCAATGCAATCGTACAGGAGGGTACAAGGAAGAGAGGCAGCCACATTAGGTAACACAGAGTCGTTCAGGAGAGTGTCAGGAAGAGGTGCAGCAACCGCAGTTAAGGAACGGCTGGGACGAACAAGGATAAGCGAATCAAACTCGTGAGCCTTGTTAGGGTTACACTGATTAAGGCGACCCTTTACAAGGCTTGGAAGCATGTGGGTAACAAGCCATTGGACGTGGAGAGGGTCATTAATTATACGTATATTTTCTACTTTGCCGAACTTGAGCGCGAGAACGGTTTGTCCAAAACATATGAATTTGGTCTTATTCAATGCAGGATTAAGTGCACTTTAACCGTCATGAAGACCACTTTTCGATAGGGTAAGTCCTTTACGCGGTATAACCGGAAAACCGAAAAAACGCCGCTTTCGGGGGCCCCCACCACTTAAGCACAACTCCGTCGAAGTCGAAAACTTAGGAGAGTCTTAAGAGCGTTTACGCCGTTTGGCGCAAAAACAGTACTTTTTCAACTCGTTACAATCATTAACCAGTAATACTACAAATATGTTATAGGCATAAATAGTTAGGCAATTTCGTCGTCTAAATAGTTAATTGAGAAAATATTGCGATTAGTTTAGCATTTAAGAATTCTATCAAGAAAAGTCCACACAGGTTTTGTAAATTTCCACTTTAGCGTCAGTTTACAAGCTGANTGACGTCACGGGCCTTTTCTTATGAACTTTGGCGCGCTTTATCTCTTTAAATTTTCATTAGTTTGAAAAAGTGAAAAATACGTTTAGAGTATTTTTTGATAAGTTAACTGACGGACTAATTAAAACTCTTGCTTTTTGACCACTGGACTAAACCACTGGACGCGTAACGAGTGACGTTTTCGTCTTTACCCCGCTAGCACTTACCATGGCTAAATTAGCCATGGTAAATGTTGTCAGGTTGTCACTTTGTCAGTATGACGCCAGCTCTCGAAGAGTAAAAATATCACGAAAAATGGGTAAATGCGCCGTACTTTATTGCAAAAATTATTCCTGTCACACAAGAAATGTTTCTTATCACGCGTAAGTACATTTTAAATCTATTATAGTAGCTATTTTAATAAAATTTGATATGTAAACAAAATATGATTACGTCATTTTAAAAAGTACTCATTGTACATGTAAATGCTTAAAACATGTAGCATATTTAATTTGGTTGGATTATAGGTTTCATTAATTCATTCACATCTAATTTTTTATGACGTAAGGGGCTTGAAAAATGTCGATAAGTTTATCGATATACCAAACAAACTGAAACTGAAATTATTCAAATTAATTTAATATACGTGTACGTGCACCACGAGAGGTGGAAACCAAAAGGTAGAGGCTTGAGGATCTAGGACCTAGAGTGCTGTATTAGAGGAGTGGGTGCGACGGCATGATCGCCTCACACAAAGGGCGACCCAGGTTCTACCGGGCCATGGGTGCTTCGGGCCATTCCTCCACCGAGAGCCTGTAGATGGTTGTCAGTTAACACTGCAGTCTTGGCACGTGAGTCACCGCAGCAGACTGACACGCTCCAACAGTACCCAGCCTAAGCGAACGAGCGGCGGTTGGAAATGACCTCTCCCTACCAATCGGGAAGAGGCGTGAGATAGATAGATAAATTGTTTATTTGTTGTAACACACTTTATTTAATGTTTTTAACACACACATTATGTATAGTTGCTATTGAAATTCAATTCAATATCGAAATAAAGTTAGTTAGTCAAAAAACACACTAGGTGCCACCACTGGTATTTTGTTACACAGGTAATAATTTCAACAGCTGCAACATAACAAAAGTGACAAAACAACATAAGATAAAGATGACTAGCGTTTCAAGTAGTTCCCTGCGTCAGAGTGATGTGTGCCGCAGCGATGCAAAAAGCAAAGAGCTCAGTATAAACACTACCCTCAAAAGGGCAGAACACTGATTTTCAGCTTTTGCTAGAGAACGCATGAAGCGTACAGGTACGGAATGAAACCGCTCGCTTTCGGAAACAATATCTACATTAGTATAAAATATATGATGAGACAAATAATCTTATGGTATAGTGTGCTTACTTTCTGTGAAAGTGTGCTTACACAGAAAGAAGCAGTGGAAAGGGGGAGCGAGAGGCCTCAGCCGACACTCCGGTTATCCGCCGCCGACACCCTGGGCGCAAGAGGACAGCTTATGGTCTCCAACTCTCCCTTCCTAACAGGCCTCGGTCGCTAGACATGGAGGTGTCTGGTGGCGGCTAAGGACGAATGCGCTACAGGCAACAGCCAATGGCGATGTCCCGTGTTCCCTCATAATTATCACTCATATGGATCATGGTTGAAACAGTCAGGTTTTTAGTGGGTGTAGGGGCTACCCACCTTCTGGTAGGAAGAACCCCACATATGGTGGTGGGTATGAAATGTTATGCATTTTCCGGATAAAAAAAGAATAGTAAACAGGAAAAGTTTGTTTTGAATAGAACCGATTTGAAAAAATCTCTCACCATTAAAATTCAATTTTTTTTCTGCTTAACATAGGCTGTATAAAATATTCTCAAAATAGTAAAAAACCTTTGATAATTTACTATTTGATAAAGAATTTACGTATTTATTCAATAATCAATATTAGGACTAATGTATACCATTATTTATAATTATGGAGTCGGTGTTGGAAGATTTGAAGATTTTATAGTTTCCTTGAGCTGTCACTTGACAGCCTGGCACACTTTTACGATGGTGGATCAAAGTATTTTGGTTTGACTATAGAGCGTGAGAACACGCACACAGTCATAATTATTTTAGTGTGAATAAAACTAGCATCGAAATTACCTAAACTTGACATGCCACGCTAGACGTAAACGCTCTTAATGGGCAACCAATGAAGCCATTAAAGCAAAAAAATCTTTTGTAGGAATTATTTCCGATTTAATCAATTTTTGTGTTTAATTCTACTGGCCTAATATGAAGACAGCCCTTTCAGCTTATTACGCGTATGCTTTCTCATGGCTCAAATATGGCATAATCCTATGGGGGAATAGCGTCAATGTTAATGATCTGTTCTTACAACAAAAGAAATGTATACGAATTATGGCCCAAATTAAAAATACCCAAAGTTGCAGACCATTTTTTTAAAAAAATAATATCCTCACGCTCACATCGATATACATTCTGGAAATATGCACATTCGTCTTTAAAAATATGCACTTCTTCTTAAAGAGGAAAGACACTCATAATTTAAACACCCGACATAAAGATAAACTCTTTCTGCCACAATCTAGAATTAAAAAACTTAACTGCAGCCCACTATTTATGTCAGTAAAATTTATAATAAAATACCTATAGAGATAAAAAACCAAACTAAATTCAAAATTTTCAAGAACCAATTAAAAAAATATTTAATTACCAACTGCTTTTATACATTAGATGAATTCTTTAATAGTAAACAAACTCTTTTAAGATAAGGCATCTCATAATGTAAGTTGCTAGACCTAAGTTTAGACTAGTCCTCTCTCACCACTAATATTGCAATACCCATTAACGGGTTATTAAGTTATAAGCTCATTGTTTAGATTAAGACCCAATTGTAAACACTTAATATGCAATAAAAAATTTGAATTTGAATTTGAAAGCCTCAAACCTACGATACATTTCACATACCTAATTCAGTTTCTTTGTGCCAGAATCCTTCGATTTAAACTATAAAATCCAACTTAGGTCCTAACCGTAACCTTTTTGCCCAACTGTGCTTCGAGGAGAATATTTGGCGAGTGCGTGCTGACAAGAAGACAAGAAGCACCGCAACAAACTCTGGCACTACTGTCTGCATAGGATTGACTATCAGCTGAAGTAGCAAACGACACAAGCCCAAACATTTTGAGAGTCCAAACTCTTAGTAGGATAAGAAGGTAATAGATATTTTAAACTATCAGAAATAACGATGTAGAGACGTTTGGGTTTGTTTAATTCTAATCGCTGAATCCGTGGCGGGCTCCAAGGCAAGGCAATCTTCCGGGAATACATAATCAACCATCACACCATGTTGGGTTACACTGACGTGGACGGGGAGGTGTGTGGGAATGACTAGGAATCACTGCTCAAGTGATATTTTGGAAACTTAATAAGTTTTTGCTAAAAATATAATTTGAAACAAGGTTTCTAAAGAGTATATTTTAGCATTTTACTCGTACCATTCCCATTTACACGAATAGATAATTGGTTTCCGTGGAATAATGAGAACGCTAAAAAACAATTGCATAGTTATTATTTTGAATTTGATTATTTTCAATTTTCAGTACATGTTGACTATTGATTAGTACCTATAGTACCTAGATCTTAATGATATTCTAATACTTTGGAATCAAATACACATGTTACCACAATGAACAACTTTATTATGAAGAAAAATCTTGTATAATATTATGTTATGTATTTAGGCTTATTTGATTACAAGGGAAGTGAAATACTTATAGGTAGTACTCTCATTATAGGATTATGATCAAATGTCGTTGGCCTCGCACACTCGCTAAACTGGAAAATAAATTCAATCCCTTAAGGTAGATTAGTTTCATAAACACCAATTTTATGAAAACCAAGTGGACCCGGTACAGCAATGCCTCCGGCCACAACTCCCTCGGGTCCGAACAGGCCCGCGCTGGTGGCAACGGGACCAAGCACATTCGACACAATGATTCCACCAGGCAGTAGTATTACTCCTCTTTTTTTCTCGACTTTATCTCCTTCTGTATCATCTTCGTATTCTTTAGCCAAGTCTTCATTACTTTTTACTTGGGTAACTGCTTGGTCATTAGGGTTGGCAGCTCTTTTGCTGGTCATCAATCTTCCTTCGACGTTATTTTCTAGGAAAATAAAAAGTCCAGCAATGCAAAAAAATATAAATTTTGTCATGTTTATTATATCTGTCTTCAAATGCACCCTTGAAATTAAGTTGCAAATATTGTATACACTCGTAATGTCGTTCCTAAATGTTTCTTCAATACATAATACAAATTATTATTCGAAATTGCGTTCGGAAAGTATTGATCGAATCAAGTGAATAAAGATGGCAAAATGGCTTTATACCTTCAAAAAGAAAAGAAAGTTAATGTACAATTTTCTTCATTGACGCATTTTCACATCAATCAATCACGTCACGACATAGGACGATTGTCAATCTGATCAAACGCAAGGTGATTGGTGCATTCACCTTGCTTTATAAGAAATTTCCAATTTATTGAAATAAATAAATTAGCGACAATTTTTTTCTTCAATCAAAATACTTGAAAGATACGATGAATGATTTTAATCGACATTTTCAAAAAGAAACAAAGAAAGAAAGAAAATATTTTTATTTAGTCCAAATATCCTACTTACAACATGATTAATAAAGTAAAATCAGCAATACTGACAAATAATTAAAATCAGATGGACTTCTTGGCGGGAATCTGAAGCGTCATTTGTTAGCGGTTATGTTTTATTTCCTCAAATTCGTGTTTGGGCGACTATTAGTGTGTAATAATGGTGGATTATTAACCATTAAGTGTTCGTGAACCTGCATGAGTGAGGGCGAGTGAAGCAGAACAGTGCATCGTGATTCTTCTGGTTTTCTCAAGTTGTCCATAGGAGGTATCAGTAAAGCACCACAACTTTACTGAGACTCAAAGGGTGGGAAGGGGTATCATCTATCATCCTTCATGACATCATTACTTGATCTCATTTTGTAACTCGTATCACATAAATACTTGAAAATGGCACAAATCAAGTCGACCTCGACGTGTATTGCCAACATCATCAAAAAATAAGAAGAATTAAAATCAGATTGAAGCCAAGATTAGCGGACCACCGAAGTCAGTGTGTTTGGTCCCTACCCTGACTATATTCACGAAACAAAATTTCAAATGCGTCTTCGTTTACGCAAGCGTGTTATATGGTAGGATTTCCAAGCAATTTTATGTTATGTTTCCATGACGGAAACAAATATTAAAATCGAATTACCTATTAATCTATTACAATTACAACGAAATTTCACTGGAAATTGAAGAAAACTTAGATGAACAAAAATGAAGGCGGAAAACCACTCATAAAAATGTTTAAGGAAGGGGTTTTATCTATAGGAGATCATGAGATTTTTCTTCGATGCGTCAGTGATGTAAGCTATTTTGGTCTTCGACGGCCTTTTTCACAAGTAAATGGGCTTTAAGAATCGTTTTCACTTAGCAGTACTAACAATAATTTGACCAAATAATCAATATCGATAACAATACTTAAAAGTTACATCTAAATCCTTTCAGTAAGTACTTTTTTGGCGCGCTTTTTGCTTTATCTTTATCTCCATATTCACATTTATAATGTTCTAAGATATTCATGAATTAATCTTGCCGCTATAACCGGTCCTTATGGAAATCATTGCGGGAGGCATAGATTCAGCAGTGGACGTCCTATGACTGAAATGATGATTCATGATTAGGTTTTAAACTCACACTCTCACTCAGGTTAGTACACCATACTTACTCGTTGTATGTGTAAGTATAGTTTTGCTCAAGTTAACATTACAAAATGCATACTTGTTTATTAACAAGTTGAGGAGTTAAACCTTAGCAGTAAAGTTATGAAATGGATCATTGAGTATACATACAGGGTGGAAACGATAAGTGATCTCACCCGATTATTTTTAAACTATACAAGATATCGAAAAGCTGGAAACATTGAATTTTCGGATAGATCCAGTTTATTCTGTATTATTACTGATACCGTTTGAAAGAGCTCATCAATCACTTTCAGTATCGTAACCAGTTTTTCGATATCTGTTTACAAATAATCGAGTGAGATCACTTATCGTTTCCACCCTGCATATTAAGCAGTAAAATAATCTCGTTGTTGCAGTTCTATAAAAACAATGAGGTGGTTAACTGCGAACTAGGCTGCACTTCGCTAACGGCGCACCTGATCACTCCATATTCTTGATTACGGGCTAATTTGATATTTTCATAAATTAACGAAAAAATATTATTATAGGTAACCTGGTTTAAATAAATGAAATGAAACCATCAATCGAGCTAGTAGGATTTATTTTATTATTCATCAATAATCAAATTCAGAACTTGAATATTCAACGGCAATGTTTGCTCATGAACGCTTCAAACTCGGTACTTCTTTCCCAATTCCATAAAATTCAACACTTAGAAAGTGACAATTTTTTTTAAAATAGATAGTTGAAACAAACCACAGCTAATTTTCATAGTGGACTGTACTATGCGATAAACATGTCAGTCAATTTGACAACCTTTGTCGGAAACATTATTCAATGAAAATATTGTCCGAGCCCTTAATATTTCACTTCGACAAATACTTTAACACATTGTGAACTACTTTTCTTTCACGACTATAAAAAGATTTTAGCAATTTAATTCACAAAATCAATTTCGCACATTTAAAATAAAGTTTGTTTACACTTTGACAGCAATAAACTGACATGCAAGGTGACATGTCAATGAAGTTTTCAGTTACTGTTGCCATTAAAAGAAATTAGTACCATTAGTTTTCCGCAACATGGCGATGGTTTTTATGTTCCTGTGTGCCTACCATGAGTTTACGTTAGGTGTGCTCGCTAGCGACTGCGTAAAAAAATGACATTTAAATGTATGACATATTGTGCAGCGCCCCTAGCGGCTACTTTCAAGAAATAAAATCTTCATAGAATTTTTTGTCGTATTCGCTAGCGAGCTCACCTAACGTAAACTCATGGTAGGCACACTGGTCGGGCTTATAGTTTGCAGAACTAGATAACGAACGCTTTAAGGATAGATTTCATTAGGTTAAGCATTGATTAAAATGTTCCTGGCAGAACAAGAAACCTGGTGGACACGAAAGAATAAAATCAAGAAAAATTTCATGCATTGTTTTTATTATGTATTATCGTATTATTATGGTGACACAGTTGAGTTGATCGAGTTTAGTCGTCGGCATCAGAGTCTTATTGGGTATCTATTTAACCTTCCTCTACTGCCGTTTCTATAACTCTGACGGTGTTAAATAGAAATGAACCCGCGAGTCCAGCAGCACCTCCAGCAAGAGCGCCCAGCGGCCCCACAGTGGCTCCCAGGCCCGCGCCCGCCGCCACCGCAGTCGCTATGTTGGATAAAATTGTAGACGGCAGTATTCCTCTCTTTTCTTCCACTTTGTCTCCTTCTGGATTATCTTCTAACACTTCTTCCGCCAAGTCCGCGCTCCTCCTCGCCCGAGCCGCCGCGAGTCCGCTGGAGTAGGCAGCCGACACCATGTCGGAGAAGTCCTGTGTCTGGCTGGCGATGCTTCTGGCGAGCCTGTGGTAAGCGTCGATGATGTCAGACACATCCACCGATTCTATCGGTGTTGTGGCAGGGTCGTTGCTTAAGTTCTTAAGGTCCTCGTGTATAGCGCTTGCTTCGACATTAAACTCCGAGAGGACAACCAACACTCCCACCAAAGCGACCAGGCTGAATTTTGACATCGTTGTGAGGAGTTCTCGGAGGCAGTCACAGAATGATTTGTGGAAGGCAAATGAATGATGAGACTTGTGTGGTGCGGCTTTTATATCATAAAACGCTCATCAATTGTAAAATCAATCAATCCAAGTGTAAGAAAAAAAATAGTAACGTAAGGTTACCTTGAAACAGCAGCATCAAAAAAAACTCTCACGTTTCAGTGAAAGAGTGGAGAAAAACGTTTCGTTATTTTTTTTACCTTTTACTTATTCAATTGCACAAAACTATTTTACTCTGTTAATATCGGTTCAGTATGTAAAAAAGACAGTTAAAGTTAAAGCCTCAAGATGTAAAGAAATTTTAACAAAAAATATTTTCTCCACTCTGTAACTGACACTTTCGAGTTTTTTTTAACACAATTGCAGTTTCAAGGTAACTTTACGCTTAACGTAACTAAGTATGCCTACCTATTCTAGCTTTTTCTTACACTTTAGTTGATTGATCTTACAAATGAGGGTTTGATATAAAAGCCGAACCACACATGTCTCGTCATTCAGTTATCTCTTCAATCATTCGGTGACTGCCTATCGAGAGCTCCTCACAACCATGTCAAAATTCAGTCTGGTCGCTCTGATGGGAGTGTTGGTTGTCCTCTCGGAGTGTAATGTCGAAGCAAGCGCTATACACGACGACCTTAGGAACTTAAGCAACGACCCTTCCACAACACCGATAGAATCGGTGGATGTGTCTGACATCATCGACGCTTACCACAGGCTCGCCAGAAGCATCGCCAGCCAGACGCAGGACTTCTCCGACATGGTGTCGGCTGCCTACTCCAGTGGACTCGCGGCGGCTCGGGCGAGGAGGAGCGCGGACTTGGCGGAAGAAGTATTAGAAGACAATCCAGAAGGAGACAAAGTGGAAGAAAAGAGAGGAATACTGCCGTCTACAATTATATCCAACATAGCTAAGGCTGTCGCGGCGGGCGCGGGCCTGGGCTCTGCCTTAGGGCCCGCTGGCGCTCTTGCTGGAGGTGCTGTTGGACTCGCGGGTTCATTTCTGTTTAATACCGTCAGGGTTATAGAAACAGCAGTAGAAGAAGGCTAATAAAGACTCTGATGTCGACGACTAAACTCAATCAGCAACTTTGTCACCATAATAATTCGTAATACAACGCATGAAATGTATCTTTTTTTTCTTTCCTTTACCACACACCACTTACTTAATTTTGCTTCCAGAAAAGGGTCATTCCACCGGCCAAGAAAATCACGTGTCCGGGGCCAAAAAGTACCCGAATATCATAATATTTTAGTAACAAATATTTTTATCTAATAGTATAACTTTGGTTCTTGTTGTTAAACCACAGAGATAGTTAATAATAGTTAATTAAGTAATTTAAAAAAAATCGTAAGTCGTCAAAAATTGATTACCACGACGTGTCCGCGCTCCCGATTTCAGAACAAATTTGCTCGTATAAATTAATCCGTTATTATTACCGCTTTCAATGCTTATGTAATCGATTACTGATTAAATAAACATTGATAAATTAAATACGATATAACTATATGACTAAAAGGTTTTGTAAAATAACTATTTGAAGTTGTGTCCGGGCGTTAACCGTGATTACCCCGACACGTCACTAATATGCGCCTACGTCCCTAGCTACGCAATTAAGAAACGAGCTCTATCCTCCCCCGTGAACCTTTAGTGGTGGCCTGCGTGCCGAGGTGATCGGTAATGCAACTCGTCGCAGGATTTCGGAGTTATCGAGATAAGAATATGATTACCCCGACCTTGGTTCAGTGCACGATTGATTTACTCTATCCTGTTTTTTTAGGTTTCTTTACATGGAAAGTTCTTGAGAATGTACAGGAATAATGGTCCATGTAACCGCATTTTTGTGTATTAAAACATATGGGATTCAACTTACAGATTGGGCAGGGCTCAGGATAAACCTTAATTTTTTGACTACCCCGACCTTGATTACCCCGACTTTTGTCACCGAGTAATCAATAATACTGTAATTTTACTAATGAATGATTAACTAAATAACGTTTAATAAGCAAAATTACCCTTTACTAAAATGAAATCCTATCTCCTATTAATACATAATATTGCACTGCTAAGACTTGGAGCGAGATCAAACACGAAGCTCAAGACCGAATGCGACTGTTGTGGACGCCTTATGTCCCATATAGGAGACATAGGACATTGAGTCACTTATATTATATGTAAAATGTATATGTATTTTTTTTACTCTTTTACCGCAACAACTACTTAACAGATTTTGTTGAAACTTTACAATATTGTCGTTTATACATCAAAATAACAAATGGCTAGTTATAATAACATTTATTTTACCATAACTTAAAAAAAACCTTATAAAATAAAATATTTTGTTTTATTTTTGATTACTCTGACTCCCAACTTTGATTACCCCGACCATGAAAATTTTGATGGCGCATAACTTTTTATTCCTGCTTGCTACCGATGGGCCAATATAAAAAATATGCTCGTAATAATGTCTATTTTGAAATGTTTTACCTAAACTTAGTCTAAATTCAAAAATAAAAAAGGTCGGGGTAATCAACAAAATAATCCAGATCCGGAGAATGACCGAAAACCTTTTAATCAATACTAATTATTGTTGCCTCTTCAGAATCTTCACCTTAGCACATCCATGGATAAAATTATGGTAAAGCTATTTTAGTCTTTGAGGTCTACTGAAACAGTTGGACATTATTATCTATTTACTATCGCACGAATTATATGTAATTCTAATAATGATTTGTTCATGTAATTTTGGGTATTATATCACCGTTGTAAATGCCTCATTTTTAATCTGCGCAAACCATAACGCAAGAATTTTCATCTCTTTTTCTTGAATGATTGATTCTCTATAACTAGAATCTTTTATTCATCAAGTACCTAATTATTTGGTCTAAACGAAAGATATAAATAAATTAAACCTCTTCGTCTACAAGTCCAATTTAATACATCCGTAGAAAAAATATCTCAAAGTTCCCATTACGTAGATAGGGAAATGCCTGGATAAGGGCTTAAAAAGAAAATTCTAAGTGTTAATCACAAACATTACAAATACTATTAATACAATCTTATTCTTATCTGATATTACTATGTATTTGATAATTTCTCTGAGTCGTAGTACCTACGAGTAGTTTAGTTATTTATACATAATAGGTAATATCGTATTTTACTAGCGTAATAATAAATATTATTTAAACGTTGCGATAGCGTAGTGGCGCGTTGTATTGCTATGAGCTCAGAGAAGCCGGGTTCGATTCTCGGTCAAGGCAATTTAGATAACGAGATATAGTTAATTAGCTATTCAGAACTTAGTAATAAACAGTTTCTTAACTAACTATCATTGCGTCGTTGTAAAACACTAAAAATCGTGATCAGTACGTGATCGAAGGACAGTTAAATGGGCAGAGGATCTGACCTGATATATTTTTTAATATTGTTGGGGTGTCAAAATAAAATGGACAAATATTTTATTTTGAAAACAAGGAGTATAACATCGTAGGATATATGATTTTTTCAAAACGATCAAAATTGGCCCAAACTAGGATCAAACCTGGGAATCTTGGGACCCTTTCCCAGATAAAAAAGACTATTCTCGGTAAAATGAATCATCATCATGCGGTCAGAACCGCAAGCAAAGGTTTCAAATAAATAAATACGTCGTCGTAGCAACTATCGGCAAACAGCCGAATATCAGGGGACTGATAAGAGCAATTGGAGCCGTGTGCAAAAGACTTAAGGCGCATTCTCCCAAATACTAACAGTGTTCCTAGTAATATCAGAATGCGCCAATATTTAAAAACAAGTAACTGTTGTAAGCTACATAATGTGAAACGAAACCTGAAAGAAAATTATCTAAATGCTTGTAAATTACTTTAGTGTATTTGCCGCTTTTCATCTGCAGTTTCCATTGCTGTTGTTTTCCTCTAATTTCACATTATGGCGCAAGTACACCATGCGGAAAATATTGTGAACACGCACTTCGGTTAGTTTCAACCTTAGTTTCAACGTGCATCGCCCTTACTTCGGTAAGCGATCTAGCACTTCGTCTCGCTCGATCAATTTCTCATACCTATTCACAATCAATAGTGTACTTGCGCCATAGAAAAGTTTGATACGAATAAAATTCAGCGGTGGCACACTGGCGTGTTAGACTACGTAGTTACCTATTTTAATATTGTTTATGTGCCTGTAGATAATCACGGGTGAAAAACATTTTCTTTTTAAATATAAAGACACTTTGTTATTTTAATTTGTATTGGCACTCGTAGATCGATTACCTGCCTAAGTAGTTAGTAGACGAAGCCGTCTACTTTTCCTTAATCACTTATAAAATATTTTAAATAAGTTATGAGTAAACTGTAAGTAGCACCCACTTGGTGCAGAACTTATTTGTTTCGTCTTTAATTTAATACACTTCAAATAAATAACAAAAATAACTTCTACTTAATTGTTGTGCAGACGGCTCTAAAGCCGTGTGCAAAAAGGCTTTCATGATTACACCATTTTTATTTTGTTTTGCTTATTATAATAATATGTTTATCTGTATTAATAGGTGTAGCTTAAAATGTTTTGGTCTTCGAATAATCAGTAGTTATCGGTCCACGAACGACGCGGCTGACATTGGAAATAAAAATTTATCATTGAATTAATTGTTGTTCAAGATAATAAAATTGTAACCATGCCCAATTCGGTAGTTTTCTTTAGTTTTTAAAAATTTTATAATACATAGAAAACAACAAATTGAGACAACTAGAGACATCTAGTGTTGAGCGGTAAAACTAAAAGAAGCATGCTTATGTCTCATCTAAGGATTTTGGTGCAATAACAAAACGCAATACCACGCCACCTTTTACCATAAGTCAATAGATGTCAGCACAATGACTTACAAATTCAATTTTATTTACATAATTAATTTTCCAAGAACATATTTAAAATGTCCCGATATGTTTTAGCAGAAACATTGCAATTAAATATTATTACATAGATAGTAAGTAACATACATAATCAACGAACATGAACAAAACAAAATAACGAAAAAAGAAAAATCTAATAAGTTTAAATAGATAGACAAGTGCCAGTAAATAATTAATTTGTATAGAATTACAATTTCTGGATATTATAAAATCCTACTAACCTGTAGTACATTATCCAGCCAGGGTCATCTTTCAGCATCCTCCAATCCTTGTTCAGCGTCATCATTTCAGCAAAAACTTAACAATCTATTATTTATTTTATTTTTAACACAACACTTTTGTCCAGCCAGTATACTGTTTTGATCTATGAGGATTTAATGTAATAAAAATAAATAATAAATTCTGCATGGACCTATAAAAAAAGGCGGACGGAACTCGCGCTACAACAAAACTGTGACTCAAAATTTTGGCGTTTGTCTATTGTGTGAGTGAATTTAGGGATGCCATGTTAACCAAAACATTTTACCCATTTATTTTAAGAAAAACATAGATCGGCAGATGTTACTTGGAAATGTAGACAGAATTATTTCGTGCCATTTTAAAAGGATGAAAGGTGAATGCGTTGAGGTAGGAGCGAAATTTTCAATGTTCAAATTTTCTTACATTGTTTGCAAGTCAGTGTGTCAGGGTATGTAGTTATGTAAGTACATAATGTTGATCAAAAATGATTCACGCAGTTACAAATTACGAATCTTGTGTACCTACATTATAATCATAATCTTATGCATCATCAATATTTTTTTTAACATACAACCTGACACTGACTTGCAATCAATGTAAGAAAATTTGAATTTTGCAGTTCCACATTTTTGGGAAGGATCAAATTTGCCTATGAAAATATATCCCATTAAAACACAATTATTATGATAAATTATTTTATTTTCATAGTATGCGTAATAAATACTAAAAAGTCCTAAAATTATTATTAATTTCCCATATTTCGGGTAATTTTCCCACGTAAATAACTGAGAACACTGGTCTTTGACGTATTATTTTTTCGAGTGAATGACGTTTGATTTCAATTAATTTCAATATTTTAATGTCGGGAAATAAGTGATTGGATTATTATTTTGCCTGTGAAATGTGATTCCTTAATTTTTGTTTGTTCGAACAGAACGGTTTTTACACAATTTCATCACACAAGACATGTCGTATTCGTGTTGTTTTTTCGCTGCTTAAATGTGTCAACTGTGTGAAGTTTGCACTCGAAGTGATGTATCAGGGTGTGAATGTGTGCGTGCCGGCCTGTACGTACAGGCAAGCTGGTGTATCCTAATGTCACAGTATTTTGTTGATGAGAATCCGTCCGACTTTTTTTATAGGTCCATGAAATTCTGTAAATCAGAGGCGTACGTCAAAATGTCATTGAACCCGCCATTTTTTTTTCAAACTGACCGTAGGGTCATGGACCAATCAGAATGCAGTATTTTCAGCGCTAGCTTTTTTTCTTTTGTATCCAGAATCCCGGCCCGGAATTCCCGGAAGTAGGCACATGAGTAAAGAAATCATTGTAGTCTGGAGCCTAATTTATCTAAACCTAGAAAATTCGCAATAAGAAAGTTGTAGTTGTCTATTAATTTTAGAATCAGACGAAGTAAAATTCGTAACGTACCTATTAACTAAATAAATACGAAATATTTTAATAATAAAGAAAACATTAGGTACAACATTTTCTTCCAGTCAATCATTGGGCCAAGCAGTGATAGCGCTACAATTACTGCGAGAGATAAACGTTCCCGTGTATTCTCACAGACAAGATTTGTAGCTTGACCGCCAAAACATTGTTTAGCGGTTTTAAAATGCAGCAAAAAATGTTTTTTAATTTGCAAATATACAAATTCAACTTAAACGTGTCCCAAAGCGTGTCGAATGCGGTTCGCGGGCGCTTTGTAACGCTACGCCAACCGCCCCCAAGCGGCAGGATTATGTGGCGCCCGCGCCCGGGCAGACCGGGAATAATGCCTTGACCTCTGGTGTTAATTTTTTTCTCAACAGGGTCTAAGAACAAAAACTGAAACACCACCCCTTCGACTCACAGAATTATACTGAAGACACATAGATTAATCCTTCAAGGCCCGCGAATCTAGACAATAGATAATCAATTGTTATGACATTAATTAATGCCGTCTGGGGCTCAAGCGGTTAATAAAGTCTAGATACAAATAGATTCTAGATACGAAAAGTGAGGCAACTTTTAGTAGGTCCACTTGAAATTTGTTTTGATTTAATGTCTTTTTAAATAACAAATAATAACATTTTATTGCGATTTTAATTGAAAATCTCTCAATGTCGAAAAAATCGCCATTGTTTTAAATGGCGATTTTTTAACAACGTGCAACGTTTTAACAGTAATGACATAAGATTTGACAGTAATGACATAAGATTTTTGCCTCATTTTTGACCAAGCGTTTGGTATAGCCTGAGCCCCGATTACGGTAACTTTTAACGTTTACAATCCAGACGCGTTTCTGATTCTGCAATACGATTGGTCAAAACAGCTGACGTACGCTGTTGAACGACCAATCGTATCGCAGAATCGAGAAGCGTGTCTGGATTGTTGACGTTAAAAATTACCGTAATCGGGGCTCAGACCAGGAACATAAAAACCCTGGCATAGAGGCGCGTCAATTGCATTTGATAGTGCAACACTGAGTACAGTCGTACCTGTGTTAAATTAATAGGCTAACTTTAAGTATCAGGATTCAGGGTTACGGGCTAATTTGATATTTTCATAAATTAACGAAAAAATATTATTATAGGTAACCTGGTTTAAATAAATTAAATGAAACCATCAATCGAGTTAGTAGGATTTATTTTATTATTCATCAATAATCAAATTCAGAACTTGAATATTCAACTGCAATGTCTGCTCATGAACGCTTCAAACTCGGTACTTCTTTCCCAAAACTCGGTACTTCTTTCCCAATTCCATAAAATTCAACACTTAGGTACAAAGTGACAAAAAACTTTAAAATAGGTATTTGAAACAAACCACAGCTAATTTTCATAGTGGACTGTACTATACGATAAACATGTCAGTCAATTTGACAACCTTTGTCGGAAACATTATTCAATGAAAATATTGTCCGAACCGTTAGTATTTCTCTTCGATAAATACTTTAACACATTGTGAACCACTTTTCTTTCACGACTATAAAAAGATTTTAGCAATTTAATTCACAAAATCAATTGCGCACATTTAAAATAAAGTTTGTTTACACTTTGACAGCAATAGACTGACATGCAATGTGACATGTCAATGAAGTTTTCAGTTACTGTTGCCATTAAAAGAAATTAGTACCATTAGTTTTCCGCAACATGGCGAGGGTTTTTATGTTCCTGGTCAGGCTATATGAAGATTATCCATTTAGGCTACACACATAATAAAATGTAAGTGTAGACATACTAGACATAAACTTCAGCATTAATACCTAGAATACCTACCCTGGAGATGCTGGGACGTAGCACAGAATACAGGTACAAGTTAGAATTTGTACTAAGCCTATTGTTTATTCCAGTAACTCGTTGCTCTCTTGTACAAGTATCCTACCTACTCCATGTATTATCATTTGTCCTCTTTCCTAAAGATTTGTTCAATTCTGGGCGTGAGAGCGGTGGCGGACGGCGAGCGTGTCGAAAGAGCGCGCGTCGTCGCGTCGCAGCGCTCCCGCGACAAAGCCGCCGCTGCCGACTTTTAATTACGAGCCAAGGCTCGGGTGACGAGATTTCAGGGTTCCTTACAGAAAGGTTGGTGCAGATTCTTATACTTACTTCTTGAAATGTTAGTACTTAGATACAGTCAGCGTCAAATAGTTCGTGACACCCAAAGTGGCCAAAAAGTTGATAACATAACCTTATAAGTAGACGTGTTACCACAATAATAATAAGTACTTTGTACAGAAGTTATACTTCGCGAAGGTATTTAAAAAAAAGTATGCTCAATGTCATTTACTATATGGTGTAATTTAGCCTGTCTCAAGGTTGATTTGCAGATGAGCACGTGAACGTGTCCTGTAGCAGTTATACACAGCTCATCAGCGTATAGCTAGAGTACCTTCTCACTGACGAGACAGTTGTTGCAAGTGCCGAGGATTCTAGCAATCATACGCACAGTTCATCAGCATAGAGCTCGAGTGCCTTCTCGCTGACGAGGCAGTTGCTGCAAATGCCGACGGCCGGGAAGGGCACGGAGGGCGCGCCATCGCTGTCCTGCAGGTTGATCTGCAGCGGAGGACGCGCGCGCGCCCTGTAGCAGTTGAACGCCACCCACGACGAGCCCCAGATCATGAGGAGGAGCATGATGATCCTGTAGCACCACCTGGAAAAGCTTTTACGTGGAATCTGAGTTTGAAGATCGAAGCAGACGTACCTATTAGGTACTTATGGTAACATACTTGTAAGTTACCCACCTCATAGCCGTCGGAGAGTCCTTATCTGTCGCGAGCCTGACGCCCTTGATCGTGCAGTGCGTGACGTACTCCTTGAAGGCATCCACCAGACTCCTGCGCAGCCTCTCTTCCAAGCTCTCGGCCTGTTGCCAGCTCAGCTTCACGCCGCTCTTGGCCTTGTGCTTGGACCAGACCGCCGGGTCTACTGTGCGCATTGTGGGAATTAAGGCTGAACCGAACAGAATAGAATAACCTTGGTACTTCGGTTTTGTTCCCCAGTCGATGAAGCACCTGATGTCGTGCCCTGAGTGCCCAAGCAACTGCACTCAGGAGGATTTGATGAGTGCTACTGACAACGCCACTCTTGTGGCGGAGTTTTGGGCTGACACTGTGTAGGTTTGTAGTCGACACGAAAAGAAGAAGACCTAGGTACTTAGTAGTTCAGTCCGTAATTCAAGTAGGACTAATAAGAAAATCTTTTTTCTGGTTTTACTGTATTTACAATAGCAGAGAATAGCAGTACTTAAAAATGATTTTATTGTAACTTAATTGATGGTCAATCCCTCACTGCACGACTGCACGACTCACTCCACAATAGAAATCATACCGCATGGAATTAATATTCGCGTGACAGTAGCATGATTGTATCAATTAAAACAGTTCCATGATAGTTTCAATTATTTACTTTGTTTTTATTTACCTCGTTCAGGTATTTTCACATTTTACTAAATTAACAATTACTTACTCCATTTAACTGTTTTATGCCACGCCATGTAGTTAAACCTGCAGCTTATATTAGTTCACAGTTACACTGCAGCTTATATTAGTAGTTAACTGCAGCTTATATTAGTTCTCGTACGCATTCGTGGTTAGTTTAATAGATGAATATTAATTAACTGATTTCTTTTGACTGTTGTTTCCATATGGAATTTTCATTTGCACAAAACGTTTTCTACCTACACTTGCAAACTGATGAAATTTTTTCGTAAGAAAATTCTACAGTTCTCCATTTGCCATCGTGTAAATGTTTGCATTCCAAAATGATTAGGGGTTCTGTGTCCTCTGAACTTCAGTTCAGTATTTAGGTATTAGTATTAAATAACTATTACATAGAAAATCACTAAGTAGGTACCTACTAAAATATTAATTAATGAACCTAATCAAATTGCTATTAAGAAAAATATGTTTCCTTTTATACAAGTAGGTCAATTATACAATCAGGGCACTAAAGTTATACAAGCTTACGTAAAATAAGAAACAGAATTAATGCGGTAACTCTTTATTTCATTTGTAAATATTATAATCCAAGACAATATTACATATTTTTAAACGAGTATAATTTAAAACATTTCAAGGTATATTAATTATGAAAATCTGATTTGGATAGTAAAATATTTAATTAAATATTTTAAAATCTGTACTATTTATTTATTTAATATGTATAGAATTTGTTATATCAGAAAAGTATGTAAGTTTAATATAAATCGTAGGTATTTTTGCATCGTAGGCCGAGAATGCTATTTTTTATTAAAATCTTAAATTAAATAGATAAAAACTCTCGTAATTACATGAGTAGATTACAAAAATATTGTCCAATCTCTCTTATTCTTTACCTATCACACCATAACTAGGCAGACTGGGGTCGCACCCTGTATAGGAAAATAGTTCACAAAATTAAAACACTAAAATCCTGTATTACAGTTTCACAAAGAACTGAAACTCCTGAAATATCAATTTTAAATTGTGTACGAAAAGTGGTTTCATTTTCAATCATTTTAAACAGAAAGAAAGAAACATTAAAAACAGAATCATTATAGGTAGATAGTAATGACTAAATAGGTAAGTATTTTTTGTTTTCTTAATCATTTTAATTTCTGTGAACGATTTTAATTCAAACACACACAGCCCATCATTACATGACAGCCCCTTACACTAATGCACCTTTGGCGTCGATACTGAACTTAACATAAATAAATAACGTCTAACCAAAACATTGTACAACGTAACATTTAACTAAATCATTGGTTTTTCAAAATAAGGAAAATATTTTAAATATTTGCAAAGTTAATTTTCTTAAATATAAATGCGTAAAATTCCAAAACCTAAAATACAAACAAGAAGGTGACTAACATATTTTTAATTCCAAAGGAAAAATAGCTTTACATTTAACTAAAAAGCCTTCTATTCAGTGCAGCTAAGCAGACACAAAGCTATCTTATAGCCCTGAAAATAAATTAGTGCTTACTTAGTTCACTAAACTTATTTAATTACAAGTATCTACAATTTATACATCGATCAAAACAATTAGTAATATTTGCATGTGAACTTCAAGCTTAAATTCCTTTAATTACGAAGAGCATTTAAAACTACTAAGTTAACATTATTTTCTTTCAATACATATTTGATTATACATGAGTCAAGAATAGGAACGAATAGCTATTCTCTTCTTTCCTCATATTGTGCCCAAACTTCATTATTTGTTTCAACTACTCTCTAGTTACATAAATAGATATTAAGAAGCAGTCAGTTTTATTTAAATTAATAAAACATGTCATAAAGTATAGTGGTCCGCTTAATGATAGTTAAATAGTGCATCAGTAACGAGTTATGATTGAAGAAGTAGTTACCCTCAGCAATTTAAAGCTTGAACATACTGAATGAGTCGAACGAATCGAATGTCTGGTGGTTCAGATGAGTAGAAGATAAGCTCCTCACGTTTGGGAAATCTAAATGTCCTCTTCATAATGATATTGATACATTAGTGAGAACTAACAGTTCAGCAGTAAACAAAGACTAATCCAGCAGAAGATGATGGTCCATGAGATCAGAAGATAAGCTCCTTGCCCATGATAAATTGAAGTGTCCTCTTCACAAACACAGATATAAAAGGTTCCAAGAATCGACATGAGGCTTGAAGAAAAACTACATCCAGCAGTAGCCAATACTATGTTGATAAGGATCTAAATCCTGTGCACTTTGCCGCTGGTGCCTACACGTGCGCGGGCACAAGCGGCGCGCGCGCAGACGCGTGTCACAGGTAGGCCACGAACAGCAGCATCGACAGCAGCAGCAGCGACGCGCCGCTCACGCCCAGCCGGGACGACTTGGACAGGATGCTCTTCCCTGGAACGAGATTACTTGGATTAGTTATGATGTCAAATGACTAAAGCCAATAGCCTGAATACTCAATGTAATTGATTAGACTGCCTTTAGAAAAATCCACAGAGCAAGCAAAGCAGTGGAAAGAGTTAGTTGATTTTAAGCGCTTAACTATTCGCGACAGTAAGAATTAAAAAGGGCACGTCGATAACACAATCTTATTTCCTGGCAAGGCTGACAATTGAAGCTATATGCGTCTGTGAAACATGGCTGACAGAGGAAAAAATTGAACTGATACATTTCAGTGGATACAAAATAGCGGCTTCATTCTGTAGAAAAGATCGAACAGGCGGCAGTNGCTGACTTCGGTAAAATGATGTGACGTGAGGTGCCAAACTGCGGAAAATGGCGGAGGAAATACATGATTTAGCATGTTATCATGAATAATATTAACTACTTATTTACCTCTCAGTGTCTTGAGGCAACTTAAAAAAGTACATTCTGTGTTTTTATTATTATTTAGGCAGTTAAATACTGCACAGTATTTAGTACACCATTTTCTTCATTTTCTTCCATCATACACACTAACATACACAAGAATACGCGTGCGTGAGTCAATGTTCGCTCGTATGTGAGGCCTTGTCGAATAGTATCCTGTAGGTGGGCCATCGTGCGTGTTTTGTTTTCGATGTAAACTCGCGGAGATGAACAGGCCTGGTGTTACGAACTTATTGGCTACTTTGGGTGTCACGAACTATTTGACGCGTACCTCTGCGTTCATGAACATGTTCTAAACGCAATCCGCGAGAGCCATAAAGAAGAAAAAAAAAAGTATTAATCTAAGACATGTACCACATCGTCTCAACTACAGTCAGATTTTACGTTTACGCCTTGTCAGCTTATTCTACAGAAAAGAAGTAGGTAACTAAGTACCTGTTAAGTTATAGTAAAGACTGTTTGTTTGCTTAGGTTGTTCTAGTAGTGTGTGCAGGCTTCTCACTAGGTGGACCGACGATCAGGTGAAGATCATAGTAGGTACCTGGATGCGGGCAGCGAAGGACCGAATCGTTATGGAAATCTTGTGGGAGGCCGAATACGAGTAATATGTTGGGGGAGGCCTTTGTCGTCGGCCGTCATTTGGCTGAAAAGAACGATCTAATAGAGTTATGTAGGTATTCGATATAATGTCTGAAAATGTTTTTCACCATAACTGCGGAACCTTACCCCTTTAAAATCAGCTCACACATGACCCTTTAAATTTTTTACCTTTTACTTTCGAGCGGCGGCGTGCTCGTAAAATTTGTTATTAATACAGTAAAATTGGGATTAGTATTAAATTGGAAACAAGCGGTTTAATTGGCGCTCCCGCGGGCGCAATATCCGTTCGGTTATTGTTTCGACGCACGCGCACGGTGACCAAACTGTTTTGAAAAACGCACTGAAAAAAAAAACGACTAATGCATTGACGGACTTGCTGTTAGGACTAACTTTCTCATGGAGAATGGAGTTACAGTTTTAATGGCGACATTGAGACTGAAACGGATTGCTTTAATTTATAATTCAAGTTCTTCTGATGTCGTGACTCCATTTTCAACGGTTGTGTCTGGTGTAGCTTAATCGTTTCTTTATGTTTGTAAATTAATGATGATACCTACACTTTTACGTGATGAAAACGAAGCTCAAAATTCATTCTAGCTCAATGCCTGCATACCTACTTACGTTTGACTCTGAATTTCGTTAATGTCGCATGTCGGAATCAAGTTTAACTTTCTAGCCTCAAACTAAGTTCTGAAGCTGTTTGCCTCTGTTTTTCTTCTTATTCACCTTAGTAATTATTATAAGTTCTATTTTATATTACCTATGTTAGGTTGTATTGTGACATCTGAATAATTGGCCACCCTATCTTCCGCAGAGGCATTGTGCACCGAATCAATTACGCGTTCTTACAAACCAAAATAGCTCTAACAGAGGAAGTCGCGTCGTCAGATTTCTATATTATGTCACAAATAGCTGCACTTTTATTACCACCTATTACCGAACTATGTATTTACATTCGCGGTAATGATGTGTAGTCAGTATTTGCAGTGACGTAACTGGTAACACTGGTAATGCTATTTATGTGTCAACAGCGAATTGATTTTCATTTTAGATCACAATCGCGAGATTATTATGATAATCTAGAGATCAAGGAGTAAATAATGTGTTTATTATCTATCAATCATTGTCTATTTATCACCATTATCAATGTGCGCAGACAGCGTATCGTAAATCCTCAATCAAGTTTAATCATCAGCTGATTCAATCAGTCACTAATAAATCATTCAATAATCATAATCGTAAGAATTAGTTGTACTTAAAAATGAAATTCACGTATAAGAATTGTTGTAAAAGGGATTTTTCACTTATCAATCTTGATCTAACTTAATATAAATTGTAAACGATTTGATTTGATTTTTCAGCGAGTCATTATCTGAAACGGCAGTATCATCACGATATTTAAAGATTTATCTACTGTGGTATCATCTATTTAAGAAATTAAAAAATATCAAAATATTGTTCGATGGTATACTTATGTTGCCTGAATCTGTGTTTAACTCCAAAAATGAATAAAACAAAATTCCATGAACAAACCAATATATTCCGAAGATATGTTCAAAATATTCTTAAAACTAACCGTTAGTTTGTAAATATAAATATTTGTACAGTTCTCAATAAATTTAAACTACCAGAGAATCTTGCCCCTGCAACTATAGCTTCTCTATTAAGTACCATTACACTAGGAAATAATTACAATACCTATTTACACGATTGCACCCACTTATAATTAATTCACAAAATTATTAATTTCTGGTCCAAAAGGCTTTACTTATTTGAAAAAGTAGAAATTATTATCCATTAACATCACAATTTTTAAAGAGTAAACTGAAACTGGAAAAATATTAAGTTTTACAATTAATTTATCAATAAAAAGAAAGAGTAGGTAATTCGGCTTTGAATTCATTTAAAGTCTCTGATTGTGAGGAAGTAAAATCAAAGCAAAGCAACTTTGAGATATCTACGTTAATTATTTATTATTACGAGTGTAATTTGTTAACGTTCAGTAAAATCTATCTTTATTCTCAGATAACAACAATTCATCATATTAATTCAATCTGAGACAAATGTGAAATGGTGAAACTATGCATACAATCTAATCAATCTCTATTTATCTTACAACGCTGTAATTAATAGATAATTATTTACACTAATTGTTTAATACTTTGTAATCATTCGTAAACCTTGTTGGCAACACTGACAAATATTTTCATTGCCTTTCATGCCCCAACCGCAAAATAAAAAATATGACACTTCAATTTCATATTGATATCCAGATCTTAGCCGTTGTCTATATTTTTTTGACATGCAACAAAAACAAATATAATTTAATCACGTCACATCTACCACAACACTATCACTCAGTTGAGCATTATCACGTAACCCTTACCAAATGCTTCAACCTTTTCAGTCATGGTGCTTTAAATCTTATATCTACAATGTCTCTGCACTTTAAGAATGGTCCTCATGAATTGCACTCGTCCTCCCAGTCAAATACTCCACTGTCTTATAAACCGCACGATCAAATCCTCCCAGTCAAATACTCCACTGTCTTTTAAACCGCACAATACACTGCACAGATCACGTTTGTGGGAAATAGCGCACTTTTCAGATTTTCAGATTACCGTATAGCGCGTCAACAGTTTCACTATTGGCACTTTATCGGCGACTAGCGCGCTCATAATGCGTACGGTTTGGTCTGGAAACGATGTTTAGCTTGAGAGTATGTGCTTCCTTCAGGAACCGGCGTCTAACGAGTAGCGCAGCTGTCAGGAAATAGCGCGAATTAGACAGCACGTTTGTCAGAGTGCGTGCGTGTGGTGAGGAGGCGGCGGTTGCTGGTGAGGGTGGGGCAGCGAGTGGGGATTGCTCGCTGCGTGCTGTCGACCCTGTGGACAAAGAAAACAAGTTCAATATTAAGGCAACCAAAATGTTTGATAATATTTGTGTAATGGAGGAAACATAATTTACCTGAAGGTACACATAATAGTCGTAAGGCTGATGTAGAGGCCAACACCTCTGCGGGGGTACAGGGTACAGCGGGGGCACGGGGTACAGTCCGCCGCCTCCCAGCTTATTCCTCAGTATCCTGCTGATGCTGGAGACTGAGGGCACGTTGTACTTGTCGCAGACGCCGTCCGCCAGCAGTCTGTCGCGGATCTCCCACGCGAAGATACCGGGGTCTTTCGCTTTCAACTGTTTTATGTAGGAAACAACCTGGAATATTAGGGAGTATTAATGCTAATTTTGAATGATGGATTTATTTTCATGTAAAGTCGAGTTCGAAGGTCTCTACTTTGCCTATTACAGGCTAAGGTACATCTTTACAACTTTCAGAGACATTTTGAATTAGGTTCTTTCTATAAGATGGTGTGTACCTTAGGTGTGGTGACCCTGGGTTTGGAGCCCCCAATAGCTCCTGGCAGTATGGAGCCCGTTTCGTGGTATCGCGCTAAGATCTTCGACACGCACCCATGGGACACCCTTAACTGTCGACTGATGTCACATGGCCTGGCAAATAAAGTTACAGTTTAACAAAAAAGTAGATGAAATGAAATTAAGAATAACTAGGATATGTATTTCTAATTCAAGAACAAATCTCCATAATACACTAACCAAATGCCTCGTGACAACATAAGGGCAGGCAGCTGCGCCCGAGCAGCTAGGCGCCATAGGGTGCCAGCCGTTGTTGTGTTGTGCCGTTGTCGTCACAACTCCAGAAGGGGGGAGAGTCGCATATAGGGACATGGATGAAGAGTAAAGAATTTGTAGGGAGTCAAGCAGTGTGGCGCAGTCGAAAACGCAGCTCCGCGTACACCTCCCGCGATTCAGCCAGTTATAACCGCAAGGTTGGAAGGCTGTCCCTATCAAATGCCCCTATTTGCGGGCTTACCTGATCCCTAACTGGGCTAGCTCCACAATCCGCAGGCGTACGGCGTTGGGCAGCGGCTGGCCGTTGATGAACACGCCGCCCAGCTGGTTCACCTCGCCGTGCTGCTGCGTGCCCTCTATATTGACACTAGAGGTGGATCCTCACCTGATCCCTAACTGGGCTAGCTCCACAATCCGCAGGCGTACGGCGTTGGGCAGCGGCCGACCGTTGACGAACACGCCGCCCAGCTGGTTCACCTCGCCGTACTGCTGTGCGCCCGCGCCGCCCACGCCCGGGTTGCCCATACCGCCCGCGCTGGGGTCTGAAAAGAAACAAACTGTAAGACAAAGAACAAAGAATTTTGTATCTCTCGTTCGCACATCACTGCAACTCAGGACACTGTGAAGTCAGGATCTAAAGCTTGATGGTCAATAAAACAAAACCAACGAAATCTGAACTAGTCCTGAGAGACATTTTAACTGCAAAAAACTGGGTCTATATAAATTGTAGCAAAAACTATACTCGTAAAGAACAAACTCCTAACAACGCACTTTGTTAGACAATTAGATACACTACTGTCGGGTAGAACAGGTTAATAGTGAGATTATTCTTAATAGCTAACAGTTTAACAGCTCTCTCCATTTATTAATTTTGTCAAGATCATAAACTGAAGAATGTTGTTACAATCTGCTCCGGACAGAAACATGATGGTTTCGATAGCCACAATTCAGCGGCGGCGTAATTTGTCACTGGAGCACACATGGGCGGTGACGTCAGCGCCTGCGCCCGCGCAACGGTGGCCAAAACTGGACAGATTTCCCGGATAACGGCCTATTTATATTTCGGGCAAGGCAGAGTAAACAGTAAATAAGAACCCAAGAGTGCTGTTTCGGGCAAGGCAGAGTAAACAATTAAGAACCAAGAGTGTTTAAATGTTTGAGGAAATTCAGAAGAAAATCATTGAGTTTGCATGAAGAAAATCTCCGTAACGATTTCGATGTCATAAATATTTGAAGGCATTTTTTCAGAATCGTGATTCGCTTACTTTAAAACGGATTGAATATTTCGTTTTTGCTCTATGTATTGAAATGTTTTTTTTTTACTTTATTTCCATAAAAATGTATCCTGAAATCATCTAGCTACCCATGGGCACGGTAGCGTGCGCCCGCGCTTCGGCCCGTCTGTCACCGAACACCGCCGCGACCTTTGAAGTCTTTTTGTGAAACCCCAGACGAATGTGGCCGTCATAAAGCAAACTTATTGTTCCCTTTTATTAGTTTAATTGGCAGCCGACACTTTGTCTCCAAGGGCCCTTTGAAGGTGAACTGCTGGGCTCCTCTTTCATCTGCTCGATATTTATTTTGGCAAGGGCGTGTCGAAATTCAAAGTCCAAATCTATGAGGTCAAATACAGCTAAGCAAAGATTAATAACTGTAGCAACATTGTTATGTTATAACTTTTAAACCTCAGTCAGGAAAAATAACCATAAGGTTCAATAGCGCAAAGCGCAGAGTAAGAATACATACTTTGTAGCCTCTACTCTGTTTTCAATTAGTTTTTAGATACGTAAAATATGTGATTTTTCGGAGATCAAGCAGCAATTGGTGATGAAGGTAGAGATCACCACCACCGAATCAACAAAAAACGATAAGAATACAGATGTTTTTGTAAAGCAGCTAAAGATACATAAAGTAAGTACCTAACTGTCATATTTTGTAACCATCGTATATTTCCAACATCATCAACAACTGTTTGTTGCTCGAAACAAAACACCCTCGTCACTTTGACGCGAGCGACACCCGACCCGCGACACGTCAGTTATTGTCGCCGATAGATGTCGCCGTGTCGCGTTCGGGACGCGCGCGCGCATGTCACCTGTCAGCTGTAATAGCCTCACTTTGGTTACAAGTTGGCGTTTAATTAACGAAATTATGCAGCTTTTACTCATAGCTGCATGTCAGTATGTAAGTAGGTCTTCGTGTTTCAGTAGTAAGAGCCATAGTTTCGACTCGGAGATCGTTTATTCCCAGGTTCTATGATGAGAAGTCCCAGCTCTTAGTATTTTCATTTGACATCTAAAGTAAAGCTTGTATGTATTACTTACACAATCAACCGGTACAGTTTCGCAAACTGCTGAAAACTCTACCAAGGGTGTCGAAAGTACCGAGGGCAGTTCGACTGAAAACAGTTCGATAAGTGAAGAAATACAATACAAATAAAATAAATAACTTCAAAATTTATGAACTTATGAATCTAATGGATTATTCCGGGAGGAATAATCTTCATCATAGGGAGGCTGCTCTTAAATCTGTAGGGTAATTCAAGTGCAATCTGTCATTTCAATCTATTCTATTTGTCATTTAGCTTGTTTAATCTGTGCTGAATAAAGTGCACAATATTTAAGCAGGATATGGTTGCACGCGGATTTTTAGAGAGTTAAATCTTTTGGCCAATAGAAAACGTCGATCGANACATCGAATACAACGAAAAAATAGATATAACTGATATGTCGTTAGAGTATATACTAGAGATATGTGCAATTGAACTTATAAATGAAAATATTATAATAATTAATATGTACTGGAATAGGAGAGAGGAAGCTTTGTTTATTAATCGATTACAAAGTATTTTAAACTATGTTACCAATAAATATTATAAATACAATATTATTATAGGCGGAGATTTTAATATAAACTTATTGCAGCATAATATAAAAACATGTGAATACTTAGATTTGATGCTAGAACATAAATTCACCCAACACATTAACGCTCCCACCCATATAACTCAGACAACCGAAACATGCTTAGACCATATCTTTACAAATTTTAAACCAAAATATCTTGAAACAAAAGTAGAAGAATTAGGATTTTCAGACCATTCAGGAGTTATAATCGATTTTAAAATACCTAAAATATTAAAACGAGATACTTGGATAGTAGAGAAACGCTTATTTAACAAAAAAGCAATATCACAATTCAGAGCAGAATTAAAATTAGTAAACTGGGATAATATAATTAAAAAAAAAGGTAATATTAATGAAAACTATGAAGCTTTTCACAACAAAATTAAAGAAATATTAAACACATGTATTCCAAATCAAAAAGTAAAGTTAAAAAATAATTATAAAAAATATTGGTTAACAAAAGGTATTAAAAAATCCTGTCAACATAAAAGGCTTCTAAAAATTTTTGCGTTAAGGTCAAATAATAGAATAATAAATAACTACTATAAAAAATACGAAAAAATACTTAAGAAATCGATTGTCTGGGCTAAAAAAATTCATTATATAAATAAAATAAAGCTTTCGAATAATAAAGTTAAAACGATGTGGAGTATAATAAACGAGAGAACAAATAAGAAAAACATAAAAGATAAAAGTAACATTAAAATTAAAATAAAAGACAATCTTTGCTCAAACCCAAAACAAATCGCAGACCACTTTAATGATTTCTTTGCATCCATAGGTGAACTTCCGTCTCCCAAACGCCCACCAGGTGGCAGCACCAGCCCTAGTCAACCCGTCTATAACCATCGTGTGATGAATCCTACAGAAAACACAATGTTCCTAAACCCGGTAAATTGTCGCGAGATCAACAGAATCATCAAATCTTTAAAAAATAAAAACAGCCACGGAATAGACGAAATACCACCTAATCTATTTAGAGAGTGTGCAAACGAGTTAGCATTGNATTATGCGATTGCTTTGGTGCTTTTGGCAAGATAATTGACACCACATATTTATAAAGAAAGAAAGATAAGGAAAGATCTCACCGGGTTTCGTCGGATTAGTTTTCTAGGCTTTTAGCTTAGGCGCTGTGCTGGTGTGTACTCGAAGCTTTTTTTCTCACCTACAGTATTTCTCACTCAAAAATACCACTAATTTTTACACATCTGACTATGTTAATAGTTAATCGCGACTATGATTTCGGGTAATTTTCACTGTTAGAACATTTGGGTTTCACCGTCGCGTCGGCGTCAAACGCCATAGAGCTTTGTAAGTGCCTTTAAATTTTAGGGTCGGACCGTCTGGAGCGCACGTGTTGCGCACGTCCACTCCCGAAGGCTGCCCAAAACGAACTCAGACGTGTGATGTATGAACTAAGAACAATAATTATTTATAACTATTCAAAAATTTCAAACATAATCAAACAAATTTCATTAATAACCGAGTTCTGTTATTAAAAGAAAGATATTTTTAGTTGGATAGGTCAAAATTAATGCTCTATACTGAGAATTAGAAAATAACATAATGAGTCCCAAACGGATTGCAGTCCTTTGCAAAGCAAAAATGTTTCTGTCAACCAAAAAAAATACATTCAAGAATCAAACGGTGGAAACGGCTGGCGATTCAAAAGCCGTCACTCTATTAAATTATTCCGTTTCGGCGGCTCAAAATGGCGGCCGTAATGTTGCCAGTATAAAAAGCCCAGTGAAAGGGGTGATTTTTTTTCTAGCAACTTTTCCTCGGTCAAGAGTTCCGCTCGTGTTTGGACAAATTGTTAGTCGCCGCGTTTTCGAACGCCTGAGAATTTTTTTCCCGCAATTGGCATTCTGTGCGGATTGCGGCCGCTTTCGGGTAAGGCAATTCAATTTTATTGTTTGCGATCGCTATTGAAGGTTTGTATTAGAACCGTAATTATGTAAAGGCCACGGAATGGAGGCTTTGGACACGCGAATGTAATATTTATAATGCTTTTAACAAATGTTTGTGTGATTTAAGAGTAATCTACAAAGTTTTTACGACCTCTTGAATTCTTTTTTATCTAAGTTATATACGAAGACATAAAAGTAATATTTAAAAACATTAAATTATGATATTGATTCGTTCGTAACCATTATGGAAACTTCACTAAGTACAAAATATGAAATAGAAACCATTGATAGCAATGGAAGTGTCCAACTTAAACTCACTTTAAAAAAAACTAAACAAAGCATCGCGACTGCGGGCTCATTGTTGGAGCGTTTATTCAAAAGCAATAAAACAGAAAAACATCGTATTTGCAACAATTTATGAGCGCGCGCGATTTACAGCGATGAGATATGGACGCGGCGAGTAAGTTATGACGAGGGCACATTACGTGCGCTAGTCGCCTTTTATTTTGATAGAGTTGATGTCTATCCCAGTGCTACGAGTATAAGATCGACAACGGCGCAGTTATAGAATTTTGCACCGGGCATATAAAAGGCTAGTAATCATAGTACTGGGGGCGTTATGTGAGTTTACTTCATCAAACGTATTAGATATCGAATGCGTCAAAAAAATCTATGAAAATTTTAGTGCTTGAAAGTATCTGCTAGAGGCGCTGTACAATCCGTCGTACATTTAATGTCATTTTTTTACGCAAATGATATCGGATTCGTTTGATGTAAACTCAAGATGAAGAATCCATTAATTTTGGCTTCAATTTATTCAAACTTAGGATTGTTTATTTCCATCATAATTAATTATGCCTACTTGCCAATCTTACCACAATAATAACGTTGCAAAATTTAACCTTATTACACTTCATGACATGCCATATTGCTTAGCTAGTTATATCGTTGTTCATACGTAAGGATGATAGATGTTTCATGGCTATTATTGGTTTGCTTTTGTTCCTGTTCCACTTGGCAAAGTCGCCGGTAACACAATTGGGCGTTTGAACTGAACAACCCTCAGTACTTTGACCCAATTTTAACGCCTTCAGGGAAAAAATACTTTGTTCAGCTGGGTCTGAAAGGAATTTGATTATGTTAGACTAGATTTTGATTGAAATGGGAGAAACATCTTTTTTCTTTGTCCACTTTGTAACTTTGAGAAAGAAATGGGCTAAATAATAATCAATTCAGGAGATGTAGAGCACTTCTTGACCACTGAAAGCTCTCATAACTACTTCATGTAACATTTACCTGACAAAATATTCTTGTTTTTAATCCAGTTAATGTTTTACTCATAAATCAAAACTTATGAAGTATCTTAGGAAGTGTAGAGCCAATCATTTTCGAGTACAATTAAAGTCGTGGACTCTAGTACTACTCGTTGATGAGTAATCTGGTCCTTATGATACCTATATGCTAAGTTTTGATTTGTATTGTTGTTATTTTAAAGGTTTTAAAACAGAAATCGTCCACATGACACGTAATGCAGGCCCGCATATGCTCGCGACACGCGCGTCATGCGATTGCGTCGAATTACGGAGTTATTTAACGGGCGCGCGACACAGTGCGAGATGCTTGTGCTAATAATGACGTTATCGTCCAGTTTGTTCGTCTGATTAGTTTCGCTCGTGGCCGATGGTGTTTTGTTTAGTTCAATGCTTTTGACACGATCTGTTCACTGCATTAGATATCTAATAACATCAGTAAATAGCTAATTAACAAGATCCAATCTTTGATTGTGTCCATGCATCGTAATCTGTCAATAAATGGATAAAGGTAATCAGTAGCAAGAACAGAAACATCTGATCAACCTAATATCAATAATATTGTGTTACTGAGCCTAAAACCACACTTAAGTAAACCAGTAGCACGTGTCGCGAAGCCTTGCATGCGAAGACGGATTGTATCTACTCGAAAAACAACACTCAACATCCTTGAATGGGACCAATAAAACGTTATGATTTATTTACGTTCGTAAACAAATGTGTTTATATCTCTAAAGACAGTGCACGCCTGAGCTTTGACACTATGCACATTCTTAACTATCTACCTAAAAAAAACTACGAGTAGGTTATAGGTACATATCATACGCCTGATTTTAACATCCAGTTGATTTATTTACTTCATACCCTAGTAAAATTCATTTCAGGGCCTTTATTTATTTAAGGCACAGCTACAGAGAACAAACTTTTCAAAGCGAGAGTGAATAAGGACTTTTAATAATAGGTAATCTATATATATAAAAATGAAACCCGTTTCGCGTTGTCACGGCATCACGTGTGAACGGCTGAACCGATTTCGATAATTCTTTTTTTTAAATGTTTGTGGAAGTCCAAGGATGGTTCTTACGGAAAAAAATATTAAGAAAATCTCTACGCTAAGGCGGTACGAAGTTCGCCGGGTCAGCTAGTATCAGATAATTATGTACCATCTACCTTGTTTTCCATAAAAAATACAATGCAAGATTTATGCAGTTGAAGTTAAAAGCACTGTTAATTATTCCTCACAACTAACTTGGACAAAACTGCCATCGACTGAAGAAGTTTTGATTAAGCTACTGGTAGTTTTTGCTTTTGCGTTTCTTTATTGGAAACTGGAAATAGTAAAAATCTTCAACATCCAATCAACACAGTTTTGTGGCAACATTGTGGTAGGTCGAGTTTATTTAGTGATATGTAAATACTGGCTGTATTTACTTACGAGTGTCAATAACATACCATTGCAATGTCAATAAATTACCAATGTGCAAATGTGCCCTGTGGCTGTAACATTGATTTCATGCACACTAAATGTAAAATGATAAAATTAGATAAGTTAAATTGTATTAATTGCTTTCAAAGATAAAATTCTATCAAGTTATGTTGACTTTTTGAATTTTTTACTTAACAAAATAAATCAGGCAACTATAACACTATTCAGTATCACATTATTATATTCATATGCGCACCTTATAGTTTGCACCACAGGTAAGAGTCAGGACCTTACTCTTTTATGACGCCAACTGGATAGACAAAAACAGTAGGTAGTCCTCATTGTAAATTACATTATATTGTGTACTGACTCTACCTAAAGGACATCGGTAATAAAAAACAAAGGGCATCTATTACCATAAAAAATATTTACTATTCCAACGGCAAAAGACTGATCGTTATGCTATCAAAATGTGTGCCTCCACTTCGACGCTTTTAATATTCACAAAAGGAAAACATCGGCCCGGCGAGTTAGTAGAGATGGCTGACCGTATGTCAAGTATTTGTACGAGTTCCCTGTTCCATATTGATAAGCCCATCCGAAGGGAAGTTAGATTTAGTTATAGTCTTTCGACCTTTGCCGATCATATAGGATGTGCACGGAAAGCCGGAAAACTGTACTTTCTGCTAGCTTTTTGTGAAAATACAAACTGAGTTACAATTAATTAAATTAAGCGACACAAAAGTTTAAAAATATAAAGTAATAGGACAGTTAAAATATAATAATAACTGACGTAGGTACAATTAAAAAGCTATTTTTTTATCATTTTATACTTACTTAGGTACTTCCTTTACCTAACTTTATCAGATGGCACAGCGATCCAAAGTGATGTTTTAGCCTCCGGTATTTGCATCAGTGAGCAATTTCTTTAGCACAATACTCAAGTAGGTAGCATAGTTAGTGAATACCTAATAAGTTAATTGTTCAATACAATATCGAATTAATTGGGCGTTTCAAATGGCATATTAAACCGTTGGCTCACGTTACTGTCTCTCATCAGCGTAATTATATTCCATTGCGGTTAATTGAGACGAAACCAAAGGTAAAGAAGTAAACTTTTTTGTTCAGTCGATTTTTTTGGCGAGCTAAGCGTCTACGTTGTATCAGAATTCTTCCAGTACAGCCATGCATGACATCATGGCTGATGTCACGTCATGTCACTTTCAACACTAGGATGTAGAAGCATGTTGCTCACACATTTAGCAGTTACTAGCTGTGCTCCGCGGATGTGTTAATCTAGGGTCTCAGCTAATTCCATATCATAAATAACTCCAGCTATTTAGACGTGAAGAAGTAACAAACATACAAACTTTCGCCTTTATAAATCAGTGTGATCATTGGCATGGACAGCAACGCGCACTTTCCTATGAGGAATTGTGAAGAGAGGCAGTACGTAGGTCTAGATTACGGGACACGGACTACAGGATCGATCACAGGTCTCCGACCTTCTTGGCCGGTTCGGGCGTCGAGCTTGTGCTCATGGCCCGTGCTGCATCTCGACTGGCTACTGCCAGTCGGTGGTTTTGTCGTCGCTTTGGCGACGGACTGCCTGGGCTTCTACCTGGCACCACTGTTCTGATCATATGGAGGGATTCACACTCTGACAAAATCTTCTTGTGAACAACAGACCCAGAGTGTTTTGTGGCAGTAAGGTTTTCTTTTTATCACCAGGACTCACGAGTAGTCGCAATAACTGGATGGTACTGTGCGATTTCGCGAGGTATCAAGCCCCAGAACTGGGAGGATTGATAATGAGAAAAGAAGGAATAGAAAAATTTGTAGAGAGTGAAGTAAAGCGCAAAGGGAAAAGAGCCTCGAGCCTGAAGTGAGTGAGACATGTACGAGTAGAGAACCATATATTGGCGGAGGGATTGTTCGTTCGATCATCATTAATAAAACTTTGTAATTTTTGGACATCATGTATCAATTTTGACTTGTGCAACTGAGGCCTAGTCTGCAAAGTTTATACAATAAAGGGGACAAAAACAAAGGGTCGGGCGACGGCGGCGCCATCTGTTTTTCTTGTCCGTAATAATCCGCGGCTGTCAGTAGCGCCGCGCATCCATCAAGATGCATTAACTTGTCACAGTGGGGTGTGGTCTCGGTACTAGCGAAAACTCTCAGAAAATGGTTAATTTCAATTGAAACTAGTTCTCCAGTTAATGGTCTTCATTAAAGAACACAAACAAGCAGTTTGTCGTGTGTATCGTACGACTCGCTTTCGACCAGATGGCGACGGTCGCGGTGTCTCGAAACCTGCTTACATGAATACTTATCTCCGCGGAATCTATGAAAAACAATAAAACTAAAACACCCTTGTTGTTGTACCTACTCGTATCTGTTTTTCACTTAACATTGGCAGAATTAAACTCTTGAAGAAGATTGGTTGCAAGAAAAATGTATCAACGTATAATTTTAAATTAAAAAAACATAAACTTTAATCGGTAAAATTAATACCAACAGCATAAATTGGAACTTAGACACATAAATCGTCGTTCCGCTGATTGTCGCGCCCCGCACTCTACAAAACGTTATTTGTTTTTTACATTGATGTGAATTTTGGGCGCACCTCAAAGTTTTGGACTAAGCCTATTTGTCAGGACTGATTTAAGACCAAACTAAGCGTAACGTGTAAAAAATTCGCCATTACAGAGTACATTTAGCTTGTTTAGATAGCACTTCGCAATTCGTTTTTTTTTTATTCTACAGTCGTTTATATCTTGCTATTTTAGTAAAGTTCTTGATCAAGTGGTGGGGTATACAGCATGCAGAAATCGTTTTCCTTATTTGCACACAACTTTCTTGCTGCCAAGTGGTCCATTCGTCGTAGATTTGGAAAAATTAAGAAAAATATTTGTGAAAAACGCTTATATCGTCCTCAATCTCGTTATAATCGACACGCAATGTTATTTTGATCGTAAAGTGAAATGCACTGTATTTAATAACTCTTTATTGAACCATGTAAAATTTCTTAAAACCGGTTGCTATTTAATTACACCTATTTTTTTACATTTTTAAATTCTTGAGTAGGTAATTTTTTTAGTACGCAGTTGCTGAAATTAACTTTTTTGTTTTATCAAGTCACAGTGCTGTAAAAATTTACTCGTGGCGCGTCTTACCCACTTTATAGTTTCCGACTCACCTTTTGTTTACGAATTCAAAGTACCTCTTCAATTCGTTGATTAACTACCAACTTATGTCAAACTTGAAAGGTAAAGACAAGATTTTTCAAGGGCTAAACATATCCCTTCTCTGCCCATCCCGTAGCCAATCCCAACAGCTGGTCGCCCTTTCACGCGCCAGATCACAACGCCGTCCAGCGGAACACCGGCTTCGCGAGAAATATCAGTCCATTGACAGGAAACGTAATATAACTTCTATACAGGGTAGAACTTTGAAATGCCACCTGGAGGGAAAGTACTCTTAATACTGTAGATAGAAAATTTTACTCAAAGAAAACATTCCTTTATTTTTTTAAAAGAAATGGAATTGCATTCAAAGATTTCCAAAAATTTGCTTACCACACCCGGGAATCGAATCAACTAAAATCTGTTGAAAATTACACCCTGTATTTTTATTGAATCGATCGATCGTTAGGGTTAAGTATAAGAAAGAAATCTCACTAACAAACTTGATAAATCAAATGAAAGAAAAACCATGAAATCTTAAACTATTTAAATGATTTACAGAAAATTGTAGGGTATAGTAGCGAATTTTCGAAAATTTTTCGGAAATCTTTGAATGCAGTTCTCTATCTTTTCAAAATAAAGGAATGTTTTCTTTGAGTAAAATTACACTGCACAACAGCATTTCTGATGATTGGGTTATGTTACATGATATTAGTCCAATTTTTAATGACGATTTCAAATCTGTGATTGAAATATCTGTATCAGCTCAGGTTAAAAAAATATGACACTTGGGTCTTTTTGTAAAAAAACACTCTTTTTTTAGAGATGATCCTATTTTATGAAGTTGTTAAGTTGAAAAAACTTTCTTTTATTTGACTTCCTTGCTGATGCTGAAGGCAGACAGCTCTTCTGAATGATTCAACAGCAGTCAGCCATCATGTGTGCATTCCAGTGGCCCTGATAGCGTCCCTCTATCGTACGAAGGCCCTGGTGGATTTGCTCGCCATGTTCTTCACTTAGATCCTTAAGAGTTGTGATAAAATTGTTCAGGTGATTGCGAAGAGAGTGTAATTCGATATTTATATTACATCCAACCAAAAAAACATGTTTGTAAGTGACTCATACGTTGTTCGATGTGTAAGAATAGTAAGATTTTTTCGGATTTTCCAAAAAAAAAATTAAAATGCCAAAATAACTCATTCCATGTCTTTTCGGAAGACTTGAAGATCCTAAATCTCTAAAACGATCGTTTAAACCATCTTGGCTACATGGTTTTGAAAATTTCGGGTCACATTCAAAGTCTCTACCACACTGACAGTTTTCGCCTCAAAATCCTCATGTGAAGTATCAACATGAGGTTCAGGTGACTGCTTAGGGTTGAAAAGACGTCTACATGCCAAACGTATGCAAGGAATTACTATTTAGTTCAATATTTTTTGGTTAATACCATTTTTTTCAAAAATAAAAATAACAGTCGTCGTGATGGTTCAAGGGTTCCTTTCAGATCATAGCGGTTTCGTACCTAAATCTACACATATTTTTATTTGTTTATAAACGTAAAAACTCAACGCATCTTTTCCACGCCTTTTGCGGAATTCAAGGCTTATCTTTCATTTCCACTGGGTCCCCAAACTAATTTTTTTAAGCCAATTTTACGAACTTTGTCACATTTAAACGGATTATTTAAACATATCCTCTCCGCAAATGAAACAAAATTGATTTAGATAATTCACACAAACACTTCTTAATGCTACCATATTAAATTATACAAAGAAAACATAGTATTTTTTTAAACTGTCGGCGAATTAAGACTGAAATTTGGCAATTTTTGAGTTAAAGCTATAACACGTAAACAAGAGCTGCTACGAAAAAATGGACGGCAGATTCAGAATCAGCGACGTCAAATTAGTAAACATCATGTAATGAAAGTCAATCATCAGCCAAATGTTGCAATTTTGTTGTGCAGTGTTATCTACAGTATTAAGAGTACTTTCTCTCCAGGTGGCATTACAAAATTCCACCCTGTATATGGTGGAGAATTGAGAGACGCTACACTGAATTTCCTCGGAAAATGTTTAGACTTCAATCATAACAATAATTGCAAGTTACAACTATGTACATAAGAATATACCTAAAGTAGTTTGTATAACAATTTAAATAACTGTGGACTGTCATGGGTCGAATATGATGATTGGAACGAAATATTTCTAGACCTCGTTGTAATCTGAATCTTTAATGTAACTCATATGTAGTAGTTGTGGGACATAGGTGTAATGGTTGCTATAGCATTTGTTTGTTCTATTTAATTTTTTTTGTTAAATTCTGTAATTAGAAATAATAAAACATCCAAATTGTTACTTTGACTGTAACCTTGATCTTTCGTTCCATCATAACATACATACCGCACCCGTACAAGGATTTTGTCTTCGCACTTCTGAAACGTATCTGAACTGTATTCTTCTTGAGTTTGTTTGTTCAAAGTCATTTTGAAGTGGCAATTTGGCCCTAAAATTGTTTGTTATTTTAACAGAATCAGGTAAATATGAAAGTAGGTCAAATGGAACGTTGTTTTTACAAGATGTTTTGTCAGTTTGATTGTCCATAATGGGGAACGAGTCAGTTAGTTCATACTACCAATTAATTTCGTCTCTACATTGTGCAGTGGCCAGGCGAATTAATAACAAACAAATCTGTGAATTTACTTTTTTAATAAGTCGAATATAATTAAACTTAGAGAGAGCCCGGTGTTAACGGCCTTCATGAATTTTTATTAATTTTATTTACTGAAAGATTTATGGATATTTATTATGTTTTTACTGTGGGTGATAAATGTTTTGGTATTATTCCATGCCACTAATGCTACTTGCTACTAATATTATAAATGCGAAAGTCAGTGTGAATGTCTGGATGTCTGGATGTTTGTTACTCTTTCACGCAAAAACTACTGAACAGATTTTGTTGAAACTTTACAGTATTATTGTCTGTAACCCAGATTAACATATAGGCTATAATTTATGCCGATCTGTCGCACTAAATTTCACGCGGGTGAAGCCGCGGGCAAAAGCTAGTTTAGTTATAATTTGATGATGATTAAATGGATCGATGTTATATGTTTGATAAATTTCTACTACTATAATAGATTCGAAATAATCATATTGCACGCCACGTTTGACCAGGTTTTCATTATAATTACTCAGTTCTGAAACCTAGAATAGAGCCTGCCTACTGTGTTCGGTTGCGTTGCGGTCGGCAGAAGGAATACAATTGTAAATACATTAAGCTTTTCCTCCGTTGGTTCTATCTTATTTGAGGTTGTCATAATTGTTTAGGTTCGTTCTCTTTATTTTTGTTTTTCAAATGTTAGTTAGAAAATAATACCAACATACCTACTTGCTTCAAGAATTTACACTTTTGATGCCTATTATTTTGGCAGGTATGCACGTGTAACAGAATTTTAAATTTCCTAATACTCGTATTGATTTCTTCATTTTAACTACCTAGAAACCTAAAAAGAGTGAGTAATTTATTGGGTTCTTTTTTAAGAACTAACTCTACTAAAGGAACTAAAATGCAGACTCTATGTTTGCACTTTTACTAGTTTAGTTTTTGGAAGTTAATTTACATAATATTTCGCTCAATTTTTGGGGTTCAGGTAATTCACGATTAAATTCCAGACAGAGCAAACAATATTCGGTACAAATTTGTACCATAATTAAAAATGAAAGCACAAAATTATCATCCTTTCTCTGCCTAAATGAAATCCCCGGCACAAATACTACATTCCTGTCTAAGCCCAAAAATGAATGTTCAAATATAGCATCTGAGTCGTCCATCATTCGGGCAGGGCACTTAATCCCGAGAAAGTAAATTCAACTTTTGAGTTCGGGCGGATTAAAAACGTTCGGTCGGACAGTTCCCGGGGCGGTGGTCCCGGAGCGGTCCCGCCGGGACAAACCAACGGGATGCTCTGGAGTAGCGGTGGATTAAATACGTATTCAAAAACATCTAAAATGTACAATTGATGATAATGTTAATTCCTTGTTTCAGTGTCTTATTTGCCCGTTAACTCTTAGGGAACCGTATAGTCCTTCAAATAGGTAAATAGAAAGAAAGAAAATACAGTCCCTCGTAATTTCTATGTAACAACAAAAAAGCATTTCGAGCATCAACTACGTATATTTTACTCTGGTCAAATACCTTCGCTCTCCCCTGCCTCTGACGTAGTCGGGTAATTAGTAAAATATTCCCAACACCCAAGCTGTTAAGACTTTCTATTGTAATACTATATTCGTAAGTACGCTAACAGATAGACAATGTAAGAAAATTACTTTTAAAATAAAACTGAAAGCCTACCCCAAAAATATTAGATGGGTATAATACTTTTTCTACCTTTGTGATTTCAAGGATTATTTACATTGCGACATTGTATGTTCACTGATATAAATATTGGACCTTTGAAGCAAAAGTATTGGTCTCATTTTCTCTCACATCTGTCCCTGATCTCAGTGTGACGTTAAAGTAGAAAATATACGCGTTTACAAGGTGTAATTTTATTTAAAAACTTTTTTCACGTAAATAAATTCAGTAAAACCTGTCTATAATTTACCAAAAAATGTAAGGTACGTTAAATTTTGAAGATTTTTATGATTCTTTTAATATTAGGTGCCTAGCAAGAATAGTCTATGATTTCTCTTCTCTCATGTAGTATTGTCCTCTCCCTCCACCCTGTATCAGCTACAGCAATTTTCCAGACATTTGCGAGCGTTAGACGCAGTGTTTCTGGCACCACGCACCTAGATTTTTTTTTCTATCTCGAAAAAAGGAGCCAAATCACTCTGCAGAACACAAGGAAAACAATAGGTTAGTTGTGGAAAGGATAAATAAGGAAAGATTTATTTCGTGGGCGGAATAATGCCGAGGCGCGCATGTACGGACGGAATATAAAGCAGTGATTCCATTGTCGGTGTATTAACAAATAACTGGCCTAGTAGGTTGTTTTAAAAACACCCCCGAGATGGGGAACTTGCATTTTGGAGGTAGCCAAGTTTGGAAGTACTCGTAGGTACATTACAACTCATTTTCAACCGACTTCAAAAAAGGAGGAGGTTCTCAATTCGACGCGTATGTTTTTTTTTTCTATGTTTGTTACGCGATAACTCCGCCAATTACGAACCGATTTGAACAAATCTTTTTTCGGCGTATAGGTAATACCTCAAGGGTGGTCCCATTTAAATTTAATAATAGAAAAAACAACCCCCAAGGGTGGAAAATTGGGGATGAACTTTTTTATACGCAATATCTCCGCCGATTATAAATCAATTTGAACGATTATTTTTTTGTTGAATAGGTATTAACAAAAGGGTGGTTTCATGCGAATTTGAAGAAAATATTTCACCCCCAAGGGTGGAAAATTGGGGATGAACTTTTTTATACGCAATATTTTTAATTTTTAGTTTTTTTTTGTGTTCACGCATTTGAAGTCATTTAATTTTTTTTTAAAGTTAATTATGGTGTCGCACTATCCAGTTCAAAGCTGCTATACTTGGCGTACCAATCATACAGGTACCTGGTAACATCGCAAATATGACACATTTAGCATTTTATAAAACTGGAGCTAACACAATTTTATTTTTCTTATAAGTGTGTCAAAGCAAGTTATTAACCTGACTTAATGAACCTGTGAACTCCGGAAGAAATAATTTAACTAATTGAGCACCTGTGCCTTTTTTCCGGTCCCAAATATTTGTAAATGTTAGTTCTGCCCTTTGATTAGGTATCAAAGGTTGTGTCCATTTTGTAGGGACGGTATTATAATGAGTTGCCAGACGATGCGTTAACCATTTTCGTTATTGGACTTAAATTTAGCGTAGACAGGTACGAATACACAAAGCTAGCAATAAGGTAATTGTGCTTCGGCGTTTTCGATGATTCAATACCTGGTTCATAATTTTAATTGAATAATATTCTTCTTTTATGGTACCTACTCATTTTATGCTTGGCCTTAATTTAATTTTGGTGTTTAGGATGCAAATGAGCACTTTCCAAGCAGTAGAACACACAAGGCATTTCAGCTCACCGCCCATTAATTAGGTCTCATCTGGCTGTTATTTTTATATTTTTACGAAATTTTAGTATACCATTTTTATTGCTAGTACCACAAGTCACAATCAATTAAACACGATATAAATTTATTCGTACCTACTACATCTTTGAATAATTACTAGCTTTTGCCCGCGGCTTCACCCGCGTGAAATTTAGTTTGTCACAGATCGACATAAATAATAGCCTATATGTTATAAACAATAATACTGTAAAGTTTTATCAAAATCCATTTAGAAGTTTTTTCGTGAAAGAGTAACAAACATGTTACGGCTNACCCTAAAAGAAATACCCCTCATCAACAGGATAGGTACCCTGTGTACACATCTTCGACCAAAGATAATATCCAGCTTACAGCGGAAACGCGAAATTGCTCTGGAATCAATGAAGTTAGGATATACCGACGTCTTCAAAACTGAAATAAGTACTAGGAGGTCTTCTCGAATGACCTAAACATAAGAATATCAACAACATTAGATAAGAATTAAATATTCTCAGATAGTGCATCCGTACTGCAAGCGCTACAAAGCAATACATTGTCATAATGTTATCAAATTGTGTTTCATGAAATGTATAGAAATAGGCTATTGATGAAACTTTTGTCCGTGACGTGAGACAGATTATAACATTTGTTGAGACCAAAAGCTAGTTAGCAGTCGATCGTAACAGAATATTACTTGTTTATTGCTTTACGAATTTGATAATGATAACACAGCAAAAAAATATTTCACCTAGTTACCTACCTATATGAATAATTTGTAATATTATTTGTACCTATGATTTACCAATGGCATTATAATAAACACGATACAATAATTAATTATAGTCTTTCAATTAAGAAACTTTCAATATTAAATCAATCCATAATTCATTTATCTCGTTAGGTTCATTCATTCATTCATTTACACAACTATCGATAAAAATTTACGATCTTTTCCCAGCACTAAATGTCATTATTTGACAATAATTGTCAAACCTCTCCCCCCGCAAAAAGTGGTTGATCGTGTTTCCTTAGAAATCTTGTAGGTTTCGTGTCCAGTGGTTTATTCGTCCAAGTTTTTGACCCAGGAAACATCCCTTATAATATTAGTAGGATACAGTTCAGTTCAGTCTTTTACCCTACGTACGATGTCACACAGTAGGTATATCATTGAACAGTAAAGTGACACTTAAACTATAATATAAATAACGACATTTCCGTCCCAAACGGGATTTCAGACGAACGAAGCTGCGACTAAAAGCTAGTAAACTCATATTAAATCACATTTAGGCACGTCTCTGCCCCCAAACACTAGTGGCTCATCTGGCCCGCCTGGCTTAGCATAATGCACTGGTCCGCGCCCGATAGCGCTCTCATTATTTGTGCTGCAAAGTGCGTAAATTAGATCGCTCTGCGGCTTATTAATTGGGTTTTATTGGGACTGCCCAGCAATATTGCTCTGGAATCGAATTTAGTAAACGTATACGTAACTAACGGCCGCCCGCGACTTCGTACGCGTGGATCCCGTTTTACCCCCTTAGGGGTGGAGTTTCGTAAAATCCTTTCTTAGCGGATGCCTACGTCATAACATCTACCAGTATGCCAAATTTTAGCCCGATACGTACAGTGGTTTGGGCTGTGCGTTGATAGATCACTATGTCAGTCAGTCAGTCAGACACCTTTGAGTTATACAGTGTGAATCACGTTAAAGTGTACATATGAAAATAGACGAAACTAGACCTCATTTTATCGACAAAAAACAGGTCAAAAAATTTTTGAGATTTTTTTAAAAAAAATTATAGAATTTTTTTTCTTCCAATTACTTATTGTAAAGAAAACGTAATAACTTTTAAACTAAGCGGTATATCCTGATAAAATAAAAACAGTAATAATGCTAAATAGCAGGCAATATGGTTTTTATTACTTTTTATTATTCTCTATCGGATTACTTTTGTAAAACCAAAAATCGCATGTCTCTATCCCTATCACAACATTCATTCTATAAAACATAAAAAAATCTCAAAATTTTTTTGACCTCTTTTTTGTCGATAAAAATAGGTCTAGTTTCATCTATTTTCATATGTACACTTTAACGTGACTCACACTGTATACTCGTATATTTAGATAAGTATTATACGTATAAGAGTCTTAGCTTCGATTTCATATTAGTTTTTTTTTTGTAAACAATAGTATAAAGCTCTTTTATTCCTCAGCACATAGTTCGGATTGTCCTAGAGTGCCTTTCCGTTCAAGTCAGTCGTCGTGGCATACTGAGGATTCCGTACTTGCCTTCATTTCTAAAACCGCGCGCGTGATTACATTTTAAATTATTATTACATAGGTAATATGTTGGAATAAAAAACTCAAAACTTTTCACTCAAAAGACTCGCTTTCCCATAACTTGCTATCTAATCTGACTCGTTGTAAATAAACAATTTCTGTATTTTCCTTTAGATGTAACAATCGTATAGAAGAAGAAAATACTGTAATAAATATCTAATTGAACTTCCTACGATAAGTTTCTTTTTTCCTTTTATGAACGGAACTCTAAAACAGGTCCTTTTGTTCTCCGAGGTAAGTAACTGGCTGTTGACATCCGATATAACAGTGCTCACGGCACAAATCGCGCTCGAAACGAAAACACGAGGTAAATATCGCGGACAAAGCACGTTCCAGATATTTTCTTCAAACTCTTCGACGATTGCTTTATCTCGAACACTTTATTTTCCCAGTCATTACGCCGCTTTCACGAGCGTTTCATTTGATTACGACGATAAAAACATATTTAACTGAAACGCCAAATAAGGCAAATATTATAACGCTAAAAAATTAGCTTCATCTCACGAGAAAGTTGGAAAGAAAACTCATTTCTGGCGTTTTTTGCCAGCAGATTGTTAATTCTGTCCTCTGGATTAATTCCCTCGCTTTTAATTACAAAGAAGTTATCATTTTTATAACAATTGCCTCGCTCGATCGTAATTATTTTTGGGTTTTTGTCGCGTTCTTGTTTACTTCGCTTAATGGATTCCGACGCGGCTCGATGAATATTTGCTTTAAGACCGTTTTACTGGTGTTATTGTTTAGTGACGGCTAACGTTGCTATACATAATACTTATACATAAAAATTCAAAAGTAACTAGTAAAATATGAAAAAAAGGCCAATAATGTAGAGGCCAACCAATCGACATCGAAGTATACCTACACTCAAATTTGCAGTTTTTCGAGCACCTTAGGAGCAGCACAAGGTTTTCAGAGTTGCAAACTTGGGTGGTATACTTCTCTCAAGGAATCTAATAAATAACATATTCATAGGTAAAAAATCGCAAAAAATGCGCGTTTGCGATGTTCGATGTCCATATTGACTGGGCTATAGCGCTAGGTTGAAATACCATTTTTAAAGTTTTAATACACATTACTTAGCATATTATTATTCAAACAAAACATCGGTTTAAGATAAAATCCTAAGACAAGGGCATCCTGGAATACGATAATTTACCTATCAAACGATATTGATTGGTTCAAATGCAATGATACACTTCTTTGGTTTAAAACAACTTAATTATGTAGGTATATACCTACCTGTAGGTATGACAATATTGTCATGGATCATAAATAAATCAAAAATACACGAGTTAAGTTTTATACTCGTAATTGGAGTCCAGATCATGTTATAAAGAAACTATTAATTACCCTACTTATCGTACTGTAATTAAACTCTGTATTTAACATATTCATAAAAGCAAAAAGAGACGAATACGTTGTTGTTTCTTGTCCCCGCATTTAATATTCAAATGGAAATACACGTTAACGTACACAATAATCATTCTTTTATATCGAAACATCTTTGAGTAGAATTGACTGCACTTTTAATAATAACTATGAAAGGGGAATGGACAAAAAAGCGAATGCGAAATGAAACTGTAGAGTGAGCGGAGCGAAAAGAGCGAAAAAAAAGAGCGGTAATATTTTAGTGCCGGCAAACTTTAATTAATAATTGAAGTAGAAAATGTGAAATATCTCGCGGGCGGAATTGCGTTCTGTGGAATGTAGGGGAATCTAATATTTTAGTTCCGAGCCAGATTTTTAAATTATGGAACATCTTACAGAGTTTCGCTGCGAGCGTGCTGTAGCGTCCGTTATGAAGTAGTTGTGGTCACATAATGCATGTAGCAGAGTCTCATAATATCTTTTTTTGTGGGAGGAGAAATATTAGACCACGATGCATGCATTGCAATTTTTAATTTGAGATCCAAAATTGCACAATACAAAGTGTAATTTGGTTTCTAATCTCATCTCTAGAAAAATGTAATATGCACCTTCGATATTGATTCTTCTAAACTAGTAGTAGGTACACCTAAGCTTCTAACATTAAATTTTATCACGTCTATTGATTCATTAACAGGTTATCCACAACTGTGTAGGTAGATGTGAATTGTTTCCTACTCTTTATGTTGCCCGATAATAACGATGGGAGACCGTATCACGTGGTAGTTTCATAGTTACAGATAATATATCTCCCATCTATTGCCCATCTAATATTATAATGGGTCAGTGATCCAGCCAGATATCGCCTCTATTGATGATTGGCTGTTTGCAATTAAAAGCTTTGTTTGGAATGGGGTCCATACGAATGGAAACTAACAATAGCTGGTTTAGTTACATGGCACAGAGTAGGCTCTAGAGTCTAGACTCTACCTATGACTACGAAGGTTATGGCTTTAAAAAAATATACAACCATTTAGCATTGAGTGACTCAAAAATGAATTTTGTAACTTACGGGGTATTTATTAATGTGAACACTTAATTTAGTATGTAATCAAAATAAATAATTTATAATAAATATATGTTATTTACAAAATAATAAATGTTATGCTCCTTTTATTACATTATTTTAAATTTTTAATTATGCGAAAAAAATCCAAATCAAAAATTCTACCAACTGTTTTTGCCTATGGTTTTTGTCATTGTAATGTGAAGTATTACATATTATGGAAAAAATATAGTTTACTTTATTTAGCCTTTTCTATTATTTATACGTAGACAAACCTAACAAATTACATGTTAACATAGCGATTAATTAGCTAAGTCTACGGCATTAAAATCAGCGGAGCCGTCCTCCGCAAACAGAATGATCTCGATTGTACTTCGCGATTGAGTTTTGATGAACCGCCTAGTTCCATGTCTCACATTAATAGCTTGTATTTAGTTTGTGAACTTTGAGATAACTCGTGTAGTTCCAACGCGGAAATTGTCTTCGGAAACTAGCTGCCGGTGTATATTAAAAGAGTTTGATAACGTAAGCTGTAGGAGCTGGTGCCAGAAAGTTTTTCAGCAAAAAATATCGATTCTCATTTTTATAAGTTACCTCTTAAACGAACTATAAACAACTATTAAGCTCAGTATAAATACTTTCATAATTATTATTCTGTTCAAATTTTGTTTTCTCTTTACCCAAAGTAAAGTTATTTTTAATAAGAGCAACATCAACTATTTTGGTTTGAAACTGTCTGAGAAAATCAGTTCAATTTTCGTCAGACTGTATTCTACGAACTAACGAAACCTGATAAGAATGGTTATGATTATGTTTATAAATAAATGTGAATAACTAGAACGCACGTGAAAGTAAAATTGGAACTGACGCCGATGTATAGACGTATATTGTGTTATTGACGTACGTACCTTAATTTGATTTCACGTGAGGCAGCGATCAAAAGTCGGTTGCTGGGGTAGGCTGGATGTGTACACGAGTCGATAATTTTCATTTCTTGGAATCCTCAATGATATGTTAATTTTCACATTTCATACGTAGTGCCGTATCTAGACTTTTAGGTATATGCCCGGCGCAAGCTTCCATAAACTTTTCAGGTATTCAGGACATTTCTGCGCCCTACGATACTGCACCCTATGCGCCTAGGCGCCGTTAATACCGCCCTAGCTAGTGCCGTTACAATACAAAGGCGGTGCGATCTAATTTTGTAACTAAATATATCTTAATTTTGTAAAAGTATTTTTACATCTCTCGGTCCAAAAGTAAACCAAAATAAGCAAAATTACTCTAAATCACGGGATCACATTAACGAAAAACAGGAAGAACAGATATAAAAACACAATTAACCCCCATAAATCTCGTACACAAATATATCCCCGGGAGTCCTGGGGCGGGAATATTTTTGAGCGGTAGGTGCGGCAGACGGTAGGTACGTTACTATTCAAACCAATTTGATTTACACGCTGCTTCCGCGGGATTGTCTAAACATAGTGTGTTGTTTCACTCTCCTTCCATATAGGGTAGGTTTTAAGTTTAACCAAATATTTATGATGTTTCACGAACGAGAAACGTCATTTTCAGTTTATATGTTAAGTAAATATGTAAGCACTTGTTCTGCCTTCATCTATGAATACTGCATTCTAAATGTAATCTATTTAATCAATATAGGAGTCTTCATTAGAGGCTTAGTTGCAACTTAAGAGAAACGGCAGTCTTTGCTTGCAAAATACATTAAAAAATAAAAAATAATATCAGCTACACCAAATGTAGCAAACTGAACGAATCTATTGATACAATAAAGACTAAAAACTAATAATATATCTCCAATTATGTCGTTTGCCTCCTATCACATAAAAAAAAAAAAAAAAAAAACCAGTTCTCAACTAATCCTCCACCTTGACGTCTAAAGTAATAAATCATCTTGAAAGTCCAAAGAAAAAACGAAATTGTAACATTCGTCACTCCACGACACGACGCCCGACGCGAGCTTACGGCGAGAGCTTCGAATTGAAAACTTTACATGAAAATCATTAGTATCAAATCTTTGGAGATCTTCCAACGATATACAGAGCAAGTTATAATGCCTGTATTTTTATCGCAAGCTGATAATCACACAAAACACGAATTGTATTGGCACAATAAGATTTCCATCTTACAGCTAGAAAGCGATATTATTATCTTACTGAGATAACATAGTACCTTATTGAATTTTATTTTAGAGGGGGAAAATTTCCAAATGATAAAATAGACCTTTAGACCTCCAATATACGAGTAGGTACTATACAACTAATATTTTATTCGCACTACGTCGTCAAAATCCAGGTCTTTAACTGCTAAGGCTCCCCTGTAGCCATTAAAGCCAGCCTTACGCGAACCGTTCCATATTTTTTGCCCTTTCCCAGATATAGTAGCGGCATATATCTCAGTAAGTACAAGAATCAGGTAGCAGAAACAATAACAACAATTTACAATACCATTCCGCAGTAGACGGCTCGGGCCGGGAGTCGAACCCGCAGCATAGAAACGGGCTTATTACACCCGTTCGCCGGTTACCGCTAATGAATAATAAAAACCGGCGAAGGTTGAGCTGGAACGGGCCATGGGTCAGTACAAATAATATTCAAATTAGTTTTAATCATTATGATTTATTTATTGTGTGGGTACATGATTTCATATTTTGCATATTTCATAACAATTTTGAAAAGTTTCAAGCTTGTTTCAACGGTGTGACATCCCGTTTTTTGAAGGATAATATTTTTTTGCAGGATCTCGTTTCGTAGTAAGTACGTGTTTTAAAATTAACGTTCCCATGAACATCCCGTTCGTAGTGTCCCGCAAAAAAATTATCCTTTGGAATTTGTAGTTCGAATTTCAAACACACGACAGTCGTTGTAGGATCCTGCATGGCTGGATCCCGCAAAAAATACACCTATTATAACTGCATAAAATATGGCGTAACTGATCTTGCCATCGGCCCACAAAACGGTTCATCAGCCCGAGGATCCCCAATCCTGCAACGTTGTAACAGTGCATTGGCGCCGCAGATAACGCGGCAAATGTAATTTTTACTGGCCCGTAAAGGAGCTAATTACGCGCATTTAGTTGTAAACGACCCCCGCTGGATAGTTCACTTCGCGGTCATAAATACTTTTATGTTAACCTTTCGGCTTAAACTTGGATTGGTTACAATGCAACGCCAGAACTCGTTCAGGTGAACTTATTTGGGATTGTGCTTCAAACTTGCTGAAAATTCAGTTACAATGAGAGTGTTCATTAGGTATTCTTTACGGATGCTGAATTCGAAGCAAAACTACATTCAGTAATGTTGTTTCTAAAAGGTGAAAGCATAACTCAATGAATTTCCACTTTCAAATTATTGCAAGCACGAGTAATGAGAAATGTTACGGCAAAGTAATAAACAACTTAATTGAATGAGAAAAAGTTATAAAATCCATCCATCTCCGAAGTCACGTCCCTATAACATGGGGTTTATTTCTACCAATATACTTTTTACCACCTTTTCCGCACACGGTGCAAGTAGGGTGTCCGAGGTTAGGCACAAAAATGGATAAAAGAAAAAGTGTTTTGTGAGATAATCTTGTTCTACCACCTTACTCATAAGAAAAGTCTTTGAAGTCATTGATATTGGTGTAGTGTAGGGCAACATCTACTGGTAATAGCACTGTGAACCTGCTCTTAATTTGGAACATAATGTTTTCTGTATCTTTATTATTTGCTCACTCCCTCTATTAACTTTTCTCCTCTACTAGCGAGGATCAAATTCAAGTGTTTTGCAGCATAGAGCTCGGGAAAGCTCTTGGCTCGATTAAGTTTCTCCGAGTTAAATATTGTGAACCTTATTATTGTGTTTATATTATTCGTTCAAAGTTTGCATATTATCACGTCCTTGTTTACCTTCGGCGTGGTCACCGTACTCACTGCGTGCCGCAGCGCCCGGCGTTAAGCCCCCGAGAAGCTGTGACGTCACGCACGCGCTTCCTTCCCATTGGCTTTTAATTGTTACTACTATTATCGAGCCGTATTGATAGTACGAAACATTATTGGAATGGTTTCAATGGAACGAATCTCTTTTCTGCGTCTTTGTGTACCCACTTGACCTTAATACGAGCACGAGTTCCTAAATATAGATTCTTAGTTCAATGTCTTGTAAGTTTTTGAGTATTATTTTATTATAGAGGCCTTATTCCTGCCCAATATAGATAATAAATTGATGTAGGAAGTTACGCCAAAGAATTTCAAAGATATATTATACGCGAGTTATTAAACGTAGTGAACTAATTCTTGCTCGCCCATCAAGTAAATTATGTTAAGTTATAAATCAAGAAACGTGTAAAAGTTATCAATTATTTTTGTTCGTAGGAACATTGGCACTAAACGTGTGATTTGCGAAGTGAATAAATGAATATGAATATGATTATTTAATTCAGTAGGAGTGGATGTCTCCACAAGTTAACAGTAACTCTATCTTAGATGCTATAATATGAAGAAGCGTCAGTTCAGTTTGCTTTTTAAGAAGATACTATTTGCATAGCTTTGCATGTTTGCCTACAGGTAACCAACAACCATGAACTACTTACCGAAATTTATTTACTTATTGTCATTAATTCACTGAACTACGCATGTACTCCAGGATTAGTTAGGAATAAATCGTGAAAGGTTTCGCTGTGTGTTTCGGAAGGCATAAACCTTCGGCGCACCCTTCGGAACCGACTAACTAAAGCTGTAACTGTCGAGCGTGGCAGCCTTAAACAACGGGATAGTTAGGGCTACCACATTCCAAAATAGTCTCTTAAATAATACTCTAAAGTCTCTCTATCAATTTTGAAAAAGATCAATCTCAAAAAAATAATAAAATTATTATGTCAACATGTTATTATGTCAACTGATAAAGGTAGCAGGAAGGCGCTGGATGCAGGCCGCTACCAACCGTGCGAAGTGGAAGTCATTGGGGGAGGCCTATGTTCAGCAGTGGACGTCCTGTGGCTGAAATGATGATGATGATGATGATTATGTCAACAGGATAAAGCTCAGTTCAATACAGGGAAACTTGAAGTCAGGAAATACAGCTTGACGGACAAAACCCAACTAGTGAATGCTAAGTTAGTCTCGGGGGAAATTTAAACTGTAGTTGGACCCGTAACAAAATTAATCAGAATAGAATAGGAGTCCAAAGCTAAGGAATTGATTTTGCTCCGGAACAAAATTAAATGTCCCTACCTATTATTATAGTTGTGAGTGAGGTACTGTAACCTGACCATCATGGCAACGCAATTGTGACATTATTAGTGGCATTACTTGGTTTGTTCATATTTAGCTTAATTCTTGTGCCACCCAGTGAGTTTTGTGTTGCGATGTTCTAAATTATTTATCCTCTTCCTGTTTAGTGGCTATAGTAGGTACTTACCTACGTACAAACTTTTTAATTATGAAATTGGTGATTTTTCATTTTTTATATTGACGTCATAAAAAGGCAGATGAAAGTACGGTGCTAATTAATGGCTTACATGATCCTCAAGTCTTCCTGATTTGTGTTAAAAACACCTTGTTGTTTGTTGATATTTATATTCTTAATCAATGTCGGCACCCCTGCCCCGAGCAGAAGTTAAGGCGGAGCGCAGAAGGGTCCATCCTCAGCCGCAAAGTCGGAACTTACATTAGCGCGGTCGCATCGCGGCGACAGTTTGTCTTGACGCACCTCGGCTGGACTCCGTGTGTTTAGGAGATGGCTGTTTGGTGTCGCCGGATAGTAGTGGTCGACTTATCCAGCTATTTCTGTCTGGGTTAATGGTAGAGTGGGCTACAACTGACATTATTGACTTTTTGTATGATTAGCTAGAGATATGTGGAAAAAGAAAGCTTTCACTCTGTTTAAAATTTTATGACGGATTGTGATAAAGCTCTAAAAAGCTTTAACAAAGTAGGTATACCGCTTGTTAACTGAAAAAAAAAACGTCATTCAGAGGTATTAACTAAGTAGGTATAAACCGTACTAAAATAAAGCATTGACCTATCATTCGATACAAAACAAATCCTACTCATATTCCGACAGCAAAAACTTTTCGAAAATATTTCACCGAAGTTATGGTGTCGTATCAACGGCAAGACCTACGTACTTATTCTAGTGTAGGTATTTACTCGAAATAACTACTAGTGATGTACTCCTATCTTTGTCTCTTTCAGCTTGCTTAGTTAAATGTCGTGAGTGAGTAAGACGAACACAGCTGATATTTTATAACCGTTCTACAGAATATGCTCCCTGAACAGGCCTGTCAAATATTTGCGTCTCTGTTAGCTTAGGACGAGATTAAAAAGTTCCATTGAAAAATTAAGGGATGATTAATGGTGGCGTGGGCGGGTTGTGTTTGTGCATGCGGGTCGCAAGATGCGAGATACGCGCAGGTTTTTAGGACATTAATTAACTTGTCAGGTTTTGCGGGCGTTGGTAGCTCGGGGTTAATCTTCAGGGTTAGATTAGGGTTGGGATGTAGATTTTTTGGTAAATATCGTATCAGTTACTTGTTGCATCTATAATACTGATGGGTGTTAATCTCACGCTAAACTTTGTGTAAAGTCCATGAATTGAACTTTGCATAATTATCTTTAATTATAACTTATTTTTTAATGTACTCTACTATGGTACTTGCGTATTTATGACGTAACGAATTTTTGAAACATTCAAATTCCAAATGGAATTGCACAAAATTCTTCATCATAAAAACTATTACTTATGTGTTTTTTGTTTCACACCAAAAACAGTTGAAATAGGTATTTTGGTCTGCTTTCAACTTCAAGTGTGTCGACAATGAATAAAATCAAGACGTGCAAACAATAATATCGCCTAACTTCTTGCAAGTTAATCTAAAATATATTAAAATCAAAAGTTATTTCGGACCAAATTATTTTTCGTGCACGAATTCAAAGATTAAATTCGAGTGGTTCAAAAATCCGTCCCCAGGTACGGGTAACACCCGCTGTAACGCCGGCCCAGGTGCAGGCGTGATGTATCGCCGCACTCGGACGGACTTAGTTTTTACGGCGTGTTCAACGTGATGAATCTGCGCTATATTTTAAGATCTATGTTTTTATGGCCATAATAAACAAGGAAGCGTTTCCTTGGGCGTCAAGGGCAATCATTTGGGGCAGGTAACCAAAGGGAAACGTGCCGTATTTTCGTGTGCATGCTGGAAAATATAAAAATATCAGTAGAAAGCACACACGTGCCCACAGTAACCGTTTGGGTACCTATTGACAGTGTAACTGTACATTAAGTAACAGTAGTAGAAAGTAGTTAGAAGTTTACATTAAGTAAAAGTAGTTTGGTTTGATTTATAATACGTTTCAATTGGCAAAATATAGGACAAGAATCAAACCGTAAAATGTGTGAAACAAAACAATATAAAGTTTGAAACAATCCCAAGAAACCGCTTGACAATCACATCGCCACCGAATCGTTGCGATTACACAACGATCTTTATCTGCAAATAACAACGGAGCACAAACAATCATAATTAACAAAGGAACAGTTAACCCGTTTATAACGCGTAAACTTGAAAGGCTCGACCAATAAAGCAATTAAAATTTCAAAACTCCACTCGTTTTGCTGTTTGTTAGCGGCTGGTCCAAGTATTTGAAGGGTTGCTTTTTTCTGATATTGTAGTTTTCTTACCTTACTAGGTCAAAAGAAGTTTTCATTTTGATCTTCTTCGTTATCCGTCTGTCTATCAAGACTCTTTTAAGTTTCAGTTATTTTAAATCCTTTGAAGTTGTAAAATAATCAAGATTTTTAATATGCCTGGCTATGTACACTTTTAATATTTGAAAGTAACTAAAACCCTAAAAAATTCTTTGACCTACATTCATAATGTAGATACAAATTAACGTCTTTTGAAGACAGATTAAGGCAAAATTATATTTTTAACTCATATTTACCCCACTCTTTATTTTCATTACAAACTTACATTTTTGCTACATTTGCTATAGGGAATCGTTGGCAGTGGTTCCACCTCTTAGTGGTCAAAGCAGCCCTATGGGAAGCCAAAGTTTATGGGTTCTAAGGCAGTCATTTTGACGTGAAAAAGGTACTGATTTCAGTCCGCTTCTGACTTGAGCTTCAGAGTCAAAGAACGAGTCGAGACAATAACAGTGTGAGGAACTCGGCCCATCAATTTTATTGCGCAAGTTTGGGCGCGTCCGCCCGCCCTCGGAACAACGCGAATTCCTTGTATGGGTGAAACTTAATATATTTACTGCCATTTTTAATAAAATGTAGTTTAATGATTATAAAATGATGATGAATTCTTATCCAGATAGAAAATTAATTGCTCATAACAAAAGATTTTTCGGTGGAGGCGAAAACCGATATTTACGAGTATGTATAACTATTATTATGGAACATCATTTATATCCATGTCCTGCAGTCCTAAATTCAGCCTCAAGGTGGAAAAGCAAGGTCTTTAATCAAAGTATTTTCCTCCCCAAACAGTTGTCAGTTTTGCGTGCTATTCCTCCACTGCCTTGTCGTTTTCTCATAACAGAGATTATTCTCTCGGTCCCAAATCTGAACCCAGATAGGTACCTCCTATCGAAGGCAAGAACGTAGCTAATTACCAAAGTCACACGTAATCGGGCAATGATGCCCGCGGGAGGGCTCAGCCATCGCCAGCCGTTTATTTGCAAGGCGTCGGCAAAAAGAGGCCTTAGGGAATTCCCTAGGGATGCGCCCGATATCGATAGCTAAAGAGGACTCTGAGGTGCGTCATAAAACAAAATGTTGCATGATTGAAATCATAGGAAGGTCTATAGTTGAATATTGTCGGTATAAGCTTAAGATTCCCGTTGGGTTTCAAAGTCAACTCAATTAGTCATATTCATTGTTAAAAAACACATCGTGTGTTTTTTTGCTCTTATTGTAGGTACATAAATTATGTCCTACACATGACCCTTGGTAATGTTTTTCTTTGACAAACTGGCTTACAATATTTTCATGATTTATGTACATTTCCTAAATTAACTTAAATTGTTTATAAGTAAGTACTTAAATGTTATTCTGAGCTTTGTTACGTCTTGTTTGAATAGTGTAATTGGTACTACCGTTCTATTCATGAATAAATAAATATAAATGATAAATCTTAGAGGTCATCTGATTAATAAACACCTGTAGGTACATCTTTTTTATAATCGTTATAGATTTAGGTAAATGATCGATTTTTGCGATTCTCGATAGTGGGATTTTATCGATAACGCGATAGGCGGCCGGCAAGCTAATCTCCGCTGATGGATCGCCGTTCCGATCGTTTTTGCGCAAATGAGAATAAACTGTGTCTGTCGGCTCCTCGGTGTTGGGCTCACTTTAATTTGTTTTTTGTTGCTATGATGGAATCTTAAAAGTAGACCAGAAAAGCCGGAGGTTATACAAAATTGGCGAGCATTTACCTTGCCTATTGGCTGTTGCTTTAGATACTAGAAATCTTTAGGTAGGTTGGTACATGGAGCAGAAAAGAGTGGGTTGGGTACAATTTTCAATAGGATCTTAGATCGCTGTCCAGCACACATAGCATTAATATTTTCCCGGCAATTAAACTCGTGTGGGTTTAAATTATTTCAAAAGAGTTTATTCTTTATAATTTAAATAAATGCTTTTTCATTACTTAGTAATTTGAGTGTTATTTTAAACACTATAAAGCATTATTAAATAAATAATTAAAATAATTAGTGCCGGCAGAATTAATATCAATTTCAACCCCAATTTATTAAGGCTTGTACTGAACACTGAACAATCTTTTTTTTTCCAATAGGTAAATGTAGGTAGGTATTTCTTTTTGAGAATGTTTGTACAAACATTTGTACTAACTCGCAACGTTTAACAATTCTTCTAAAAATGTTACTTTACATGCGACATTCCCGTTGGCCCATCTCATTTGAGCTGCGCTCGGCATCTTGAGCTGTAACAGCGAGCTGGTCTGACCTAAGCACTACCTGCACCCGTTTTAATTTGTAACAAAAATAAAAACGCGCTTCGTGTATTTGCCCCAAGTTTTGCTGCGTGTAATTTAATTCCCTCCCGGGAGTCCCGGGAACGGGACCCGTAGCACGAACCTGTTCCCGGAATGTGTCAGTCTATGGGATAAAAAGTACAACTTTTTAGATATAGTTATCCCCCATTTCTTGCGTAGAAGCAGTAGTAGGCTTCTTCAGTTACTGAAGCCAATGAAGGCTTTGACGTTTAAAAAGCATGCATAAAACCAACCATCACAAATGTTTTTGTTCAGCTTTCAGCGCTTACATTTTGTTGACAGAAAATCTTTGCATTTGTTCATCTTCATCATCATAATTTCTGTCACAGGGACGTCTATTGCCGAACATAGACCTCCAACAATTATTTGCATATTGGCCGGCTGGTAGCGACCTGCGTCCAGCGACTTTGTAAGCACTATTTAATAGTCTATACAAATAAAGAAATTTTGACTTTGACTTCCTGCATAATCTTTGTCTTATTTCTTTGCTAAATTCTTCACCTGTCTCCTGCCTCTCATCACGCGCAATCGCCCCGACCCGATCGGTTGGTGCTGCGGGCGCGAGGCGTTCGTATGCGGCGCGCGTCACACGCTATTTATCTCGCACATTCGCCTCACGTAATGAATCCGCTTTATTTAATCCACTGGCGTGTTACACTTTCTTTTATTATTGTTTGGACGCGATTTTGTTTATTTATGGTAAATACTTTATTTAGTTTTAAGCGTGGAAAAGATTAACTCGTAATTGCTATTGAAGATTGCTGTCATATTTTATTAAGAGAAGATTGAATAGTTTCAGTCAGTGCTTTATATTTTTAGTGCGCTAAGTGCATCATAAAAAGCTAATCAAGATTCGACTTCATTAGTTTTTTTATGTACGAGTAGCTACTAAATTTAAAAAAATAACTTTTTAATGTTCAAGCTGAAATCTAGTTTAGTTATAAATATTATATGACTTCCTATCTAATACATCTTAGTACAAGCACTGATGACATAGCTAAAAATTAGTTAAGTATATTTTAAAATAATTTTAAGTAGGTACCTAATTAAAGTTTACATTGCCATGAATAACAAGTTTCCTAAATGAAAGAAACATACCACATGATAACATACAATTTTCCTACTTACAAATCAAAGTAGGTACCTATTCTCTCTTAGCAATCTGAATAACGTTTTAGTAACAAAATCTAAACCAAATATCAACAGAGAAACTGGGATGTAAAACCGAAATTTATTTGAAAACTATGACGGGCCATTTCGGACTCTACCGATTCCCGATCCGATACCGAATCGACATGTGCACAGAATTTTACTGCTCTAGTTTTATTCGGAACATATTTTTATTTCATGTTATTGGGAATCCAGGTGATTGTGATACTAAACATTTTTTATCGTGGCCCGTTCCGATAAATCATTGAGGAGTTTACAGCGCGCGCGTAAAGGTTTACGAGCTGCGCCAGCGCGCCCGCGACGAGTGCCGATCAAACGTAATCGCAGATTAGTGAGAGCTTGTTTAAATATCGGAATCACGTTTTTGGGAAATAATACCTTTTTATATTGTTTAAAGTTAAAACCTTTTTGTAATATCCATTGGTTTGTTGGGTGGCATTTACAGACTTTAAAACGTCAGTTTAGGGTGCTAGAATTAGGGACTAATTAGGGAAACTAAAAATTTTTTATGGAATATTACATACTTAGTCGTAGACAATCTTTTCACCATTCAGACATGCATATTTTTTACAAATTCTACGTCTCCAAACAAATCTTAAGATCATTTTGATTACAAAATGCAATCAAAACATTATGAAAACAGTCATTGAGCCAACTGCTTTCTCTACGGATCGCCGTATTTATAGCAATATTATATTCAAAGGCTGTATTTGTAAGCGATTCTCCACCGATAAATGCTCTGCCATAAAATTGACATACAGCTTTTCGTACTGCTATAACAACTTATTCAAAATACCGACATTCAAGTTTAGTTTTAATTCCCCTCGGTTAAGGTCGAAGCGGATGGCAGATGTAAGTTGGTTCTTGTGGAAAAGGAAACATTAGTACGTGAATAATCTTCCTATATTATCGCCTCTCGCCATCGTTATTCGGAGCGTATTCCGAGTTGTGATAAACTGAGATGTAGAATCGATAAAGCTCTATATGGTTTTAAGCGATCGTCGGAGACACTAAACATTGAAAGACGATATCATCAATTTTTCTTTTGTCGTGGTAATGTTTTCGATTGCTTTGTTTCGATCGAACGATGTTTTGTTTGGGAAGTTCGTTTCTGAAGTAATTAGAAATACATACATAGTTATATGTTTAAATTTTCAGATTTCGTTTACGTGAAATTCAGAAACAAAACAAAACTTTCATGATAACCCAAAGGGTCTGATTAGGATATTCAAAATACAAGAAAAACAGCACTAATCACTTTCCTTCACTTACAAACTTTGCGTTTGTGAGTTTTTAGAAGCTATAAACTACGTACACTAAAAATATTCATAGGTTTATCGATGACTCTACGTGTCGAAGTATAATAAGCCAATCATCTCGTTGAGATCATGCTAGATAAATCACATACTTACATTATACAAAATAGACTAAAGTGCATCATACATCCTAAAACCTTTACTGACGCTGAAAATACCTAAATCAGTAAAACATCACCCAGTTTTTACCGGCGACGGTTAACGAAGCTTGAGGCGCCTCCACGGTCCACCGTGCACCGTGACGCTAACTAAATATCGATGGTTTTGCTAAAAACTCTAATCCACCGCAGTACGTGGGCGAGTGAAAAATTAGATTGCGCCCGCGGCTGGCCTGCCCCGTAACTCAGTAATGGCAATTTTTTGACTCACCCACGGATTTGCGACACATAAGTGATCACTCTAAAGTTGGAACTACGAAAAAAGCTTTCAAGTGTGAGTTGAAGTTTCCGTTTATTATTGTCGTTGTATCACATGATTGCTAAATGCAAATATAACAAAAACAAATGTAACTTCTGTTACATATTTTTTTTTATTTGATTATTAAAATCAGTTTCAAAATACCTTTACTGCTAGACCTACGCGTTGAAATGGTTCTATGATTTTAAACCTTATCGTTAAACTAATTTCCTTCGTTGTATTTTTAGAAAGATATCGAGTAGGATTCGTATTACATTTCCACATTTTAATTAACTATTCTCCGATTTTTGTTCATCTTCACTTGATTTTTTGTATCAAAAACAGACACGTTGATGATGTTTTTCTCAAAACTTGTCCGTAACCTTAAAAGGAGATCTACAATACTGAGAAATGACAAATAAATTACGCGGAAATAAAGTAATAAATATCTGGGAAAACAAATTACTTTTAAGAAATCAATTTTAAGGCAACCAACAAATATAATATTATTCCTATTATTGTTTCGAAACTCAAAAAGTTTGTGACAAAATAAAATATTATGTACTTTGATGTGAATGCGTAACATCTAACGGAAAAACATACAACATAAGTATAATACTTAGGCTGAGTTGCACCACCTTACCTTAACCGTAGCTATAACCATAACACCGCTTATAGTAAGGTTATATGGAGTTTGACAGACTTTTAACGATAAGATGGTGCAAACCATCCTTAGCTAACCGCATGAATTCAATTACTTTTGAGTTCGATAAAAATCACACTGTTTCTTTTGATTGTATTCGTTTTAATATATATGACTGTTCTATTATATCTAAAGTTTGTCAATGTTTTTATTGTGATAGATTTTCTTCCTTATAGAAAAATATGCTTATACTTGCTTGCTTTTGAAGGATTACCTGATTTGGTTTTAATATTTTTAGTATTACTTTTGAAACAGTTACTGAGTTTTGACATGGGACAGCCGCATCACTGGACGCGGACGGCAGCCATAACCTCATTGCTCCGCGCTGGTTGTAATCTAGTGGCGTTAGCGAGACGGCGTATAAAGTTGAGCTTAACCGTTTGTACTAATCTGTCGATAGGTGCTATCACATGCTACTTTATTAGCATATTTCATTTAATTGTTGTTATTCTTTTACCAACTGAGTTACAGAACGGTCTTCATTTTAACACAGTGGTTCTTAACCCGTAGTCCGCGGTCCACTGGTGGTCCCTGGAGGCATTCTTACGGCCGAATACTGAAACGCCATTTAAATATTTGACGGCTTCTCAAATAGTTAAGCAGCTCCTAAACTTACATTTCGCATACTCAAAACAATATCTGAGCAGTTCTCAATTTTTAAGCACCTCTCAAATTAAGTTGCACTCAAACGCCACTTAAATGAATTTTCGCATACTGAAACGCCATTCAACGCTAAGCATTACTCAAACAACTGTCAAATCGTCTTAAGCAGCTGTTAAATTTGAGAGTGCTTGCGCGGTATCTTAAATCCTATTCTTATACCTAAATCGACCTAAATAGTGGTAAATAATGTGTGTCATCGTTATCATTTCTTTCGAGCCTCGAGGAAATACCTAGATCTAATCGCAGGAACGCAATAAGGCTGAACGCTATTGAAAAATATTATTATAATGACATGCAATTCCGAGCGAGGTTCCGCGTCTCTAAAGAAACGGTGTTGTTTCTGGATTCATAATTTGGAAGCTCTTTGAAACCCCTCACCAAATGCCATACAACCAGTGGACCAAATACTTATTATAACCCTACTGTTCTACGCAACGGGAAGTTATGAACGTGTACTAGGTGATATCTTCCACATCTAACAGCCAACTGTGCATCGTATAGTGCACGAAGTAACAACCAAAATAGCTGCTATGAAATCGCTTTACATAAACATGCCTATTTCTGAGGATTAAGGGGACATCGCATAGCAGCATTTCCAAGAGTTGTTGATTTGTCAATTTGATGCTCTGTCAGTCAACGATGATAAATGTCAATTGTGGTTACGTTTCGGTCCACGATCGCCACATAATAGATTTCAACAATAAAAAGTATCATATTTAAAATTATTTTTTTAATCAAATAAAAATGCAAGCATTATTATTTTTATATGATAAAACGAGATTTGTATATAATAGAAACTAAAAATAAACTGTTCTATGTTAAGTTGATTGAGTATATTTCCTTAAAAGACAATACATAACCAAACGATGCTGCGTGTAATGGATAAAAGACGTAAAGTTATCATTTGTGTAAATGAAAACATACTTTTTTTGGTTAATGTTGCCATTATGTAAACATTTGAGAGCTGCTTAGCTGATCACGGCTTCAAATCCGTTGAGTAGCGTTTGAGAATACCATTTAAAATTGAAGGATACTTAAATTTAGGAGCCCGTCAGCTGAGTGACAGATTTGAGTAGTGTTTCAGTATTCGGCCGTTAGTGGTCCAAGAAGACATCGTAATAAACAAGGTGACGTGACGTGATGAGTCGAGTCAACACAACGCACAGTGGGCGAGAAATAGACCTCCCCTTTCATAGGATTTAAAAAAAAAAGTGGTCCCTGACAAGACAGAAATTTGGTAAAATGGTCCCTCGTGACATAAGGGTTAAGAACCACTGTTTTAACATCACGTTCATATTATTTCTCGTTTCAATAGGGTATTCACTGAGGCCCCGAAAAAATAAACGTCGTAGCGATAAATAAAATTCGTATGTACGCATGTCACACGTCGTATTTCGTCAACCTTGTCTAGCAGTCATTTATTGGCCCAATTTTCTTGGAAATAGACAACAGACAATCGTGAATAAGTTTAGGCTGGTAGGTACGTGACAAAGTGTACTCAGTGCTATGATCTCTTATACAGTGTGAGTCACGTTAAAGTGTACATATCAAAATAGATGAAACTAGACCTATTTTTATCGACAAAAAAGAGGTCAAAAAATTTTTGTGATTTTTTTTAAATTTTTTATAGAATTTTTTTTCTTCCAATTACTTATTGTAAAGAAAACATAATAACTTTTAAACTAAGTGGTATATCTTGATACAATAAAAACAGTAACAATGCTAAATAACAGGCAATACTAAAAAAATACATAAAATACACAAAAAAGGCCAACAAATAATAAAAAATTATACTTTTTGAAAAAAATCCGCTTAAAAATTCGTGTTTTTTTGGTTATTTGATAAATTTCTCCAAAAAATGCCCCTATAACAGGTAGTTTTTATTACTTTGTATTATTCTCTATCATATTACCTTCGTAAAACGAAAAATCGCATGTCTCTATCCCTATCACAACGTTTGCAATGATCGTTTGAACTAAGCCTCTCCGGGCGCGCCATTCAACGCTTCGTTAACAACAAAACTGAAAATGGCTCTAGATTTGTAATTTTGATAAAGACAAGTTAGATTTCAAATAAAAACAAAAGATATCGAGGAAAATTAAACATTTTAGTTAAAATTAAAATTGTCTCTACCTGTAGCGGAGAATAATGTTGTGGCAGGCCTTTGTTCAAACGATCATAGCAAATGTTGTCATAGGGATAGAGACATGAGATTTTTGGTTTTACAAAGATAATACGATAGAAAATAATACAAAGTAATAAAAACCACCGGTTATAGGGGCATTTTTTGGAGAAATTTATAAAATAACCAAAAAAACACGAATTTTTAAGCAGATTTTTTTCAAAAAGTATCATTTTTTATTGTTTGTTGGCATTTTTTGTGTATTCTATGTATTTTTTTAGTATTGCCTGTTATTTAGCATTATTACTGTTTTTATTTTATCAGGATATACCGCTTAGTTTAAAAGTTATTACGTTTTCTTTACAATAAGTAATTTGAAGAAAAAAAATTCTATTAAAAATAAAAAAAAAATCTCAAAAATTTTTTGACCTCTTTTTTGTCGATAAAAATAGGTCTAGTTTCATCTATTTTCATATGTACACTTTAACGTGACTCACACTGTATTTTAGCCTGTACCTCTAGCATGAACAACTTTCGTCTTCGAATCGTTTGCGTACTCGATAAAATTCGATACTCAATCTTCGAATTAAACGATAACGTGACAATTTTCATTCTCAAAATAAGTTTTGTGCAACCACATCTCATACTAAGTTCACTTTACGACACGTTCACAAGGGCGCTGTTGTAGTTTTCTTACTAAATCTTTTGATGGCGTTTCGAGTACGCAAACGATTTGAACTCGAAAGTTTTTCGTGCTAGCCGTACTGACACCCGATATCACAGTTGTTACCTACTCTCTGTTATCAGTAATTCAAATATCATTTAGAATAAAAGGTTATCTTGGTCAAGGAGACTGGGTCAATACACTTATCAGTTATATGGTTTAGGGTCAAATCGAAACATAGTAATTTATATTATGATATTTTGTTCACGTACCGGAAAACGCAGCGTGGGACGTCCACCCACAAGGTGGACCGACGACCTGATAAAGGTAGCGGGAAGGCGCTGGATGCAGGCCGCTACCAACCGTGCGATGTGGAAGTCATTGGGGGAGGCCTATGTTCAGCAGTGGACGTCCTGTGGCTGAAATGATGATGATGATGATGATTTTGTTAAAAATATTATTTAACTAGCTTTTTCCCGCGGCTTCACCCGCGTGAAATTTATTTTGTCACAGATCGTCATAAATTATAGCCTATATGTTGTTCTGGGTTATAAGCAATAATACTGTAAAGTTTCATCAAAATTAATCCAGTAGTTTTTGCGTGAAAGAGTAACAAACATCCAGACATCCAAACTTTCGCATTTATAATATTAGTAGTATACTCGTAAATAGTTTTTCCATGATTTCTGCATTTTTATCAGTACCAAGAGCTACCAGTATAAATCCTTAGTGCTTCAGCTGTGTGTACAAAGTGCTCCCGATCGCGATACTCGCGAAAGGTAACGCGGTTCAATTTCCGCCGGAGCCGGGGGGCGCCACTGCCCGTGTTTATGACACAGTCTCGGGATCGCTATAAACTTTATATTTTTGCTTGATCTTTTTGCCGTAATGTTAAACTACTTTAACACAAATCTGTCTTAGGGTTAAAATGATAATCCAAAAAGGTTTTTGTATGAAGCTTTATTCTTCAGCAATATTATTATAGGATCTCATTGTGGTTCTATTTTTATTAAAATTAAAATAACGATCGCGATCGAGACCAGACACCCTATTTTTTTCATTATTATTTTCAACAATTTGGTTTTAAGGATGATTGTTTATCTTAGCTAGAGCATAATTTTATTATTGCACATAATGAGATACAGTTAACCACCGGAAAAACACTGACAATGAAACTCTACAGGACTTTTGTAGGTATTAATGCTCCTTATCATCAATTTCCAAGACGATTAGATAATTTTAATAACTTAGCCAACTCACCTTTTAAACGTTTTTATCCTAACTCTACGTTAATCATTCAGCATCATCAAAAGCCTACCTGGACTTGGCGAATCCTTTCCCTCTCGCTTTATCCGGGCCATCTCCTGTTTTAAACATTCAGGTTACCCGGTTAATCACGGCGGATTAAATCAGCCCGGGTCAAGCGCGAGCCGGTCGCCATTTTTACTGCCGCACGCCCACATTGACTTTCATGAGGCCCCAATGTTGGGCCACACAAACGGGAATGTGTTCAGTAGTTTGTCTACCGTCTCTTAGTTCTGAACTAAATTTTACATTTTGATCCGACCTTGCAGAAGCGCAAAGCGCTGCAAATACAGGCTACAGAAAACTTTTTTAATTATTATTACCATTTTTATCATAGTACCTGCCTCTACCTACACCAAAATTTTTTTAAAAAAAATGCCATATAAAAAGAATGCGCAGTAGTGTAGAGCATAATTAGCTACTAATAATTTCGTTTTCCAAACGCGTCATGTTTAGTCATGCTAATAAATAAATAATAAAAATGTAGATATTATATAAATTTTTGAGTAGGAAATGACGAATTTTTCATGGAACTATAATCTGCAGGGACACCTGACTGTACCTACTGTGAAATATCAAACCTTCAGATTTTGCCGGAGATTAACTATTCGATTCACTACCAATCAATCAACATGGAAAGCATTGAGGGAGGCCTATGTTCAGCAGTGGACGTTTTGTAGCTGGAATGATGATGATGATGAACTATTCGGCCAGACCTGCCATTGTTCAATAAACATGATTACTGGTTTAATTAGATCGCTGTTTTAGTGGCCCGACACAATCATTACACTAGACTGATTACTACATTCTGTCTTCGTAGCCTTACGGCGGGTGTGCGAGTATTTGCCGCGGCTCCGGTGGCGCCGGTTATGGACTGTTTTGTTGCCTCTTTTAAATGCTAATCTCTTCATCTCTCTGTGCCTGTCCTTCGCTGCCCTAGCTCTCTAGTGTTCTTTATTTTTTATCGATTCAGCCGTCAAAAACAAAGACTCGTCGCTCTTTTTGGGTTGCTGGTTTTTACAACTTTGAACCAATAGTATCTATCATTGGTATCTTTTATTGCATTGGTATTTAATTTTATGATTTTTAAGAAAAATCATTGATTGATGAATGATGATATCAAACCAGTTCATATAGAGATACGAAATGACTGACCCTAACTAAAGTCGATTTCAAAACATAGAGATATCAATTTGTGTAGGCACCATGATCCACCATTATCTTAATGAAACATTAAATCATTATGAATTTGAACGTTTACGTAGCCATAATAGGTTCAATTACCAAGTACATTGTCAATAGTGGTATATTATGACAAAGTTACGCCCAATGACATGCAGCATAAATGAAGGTCGCAGTGATTTTGCGTTATTATTTTTAATTTTCATATGTAAAGGAAATAAAAAAGGATTGTTACCATAAGTGGGACAATTAATTATGGCATGGAAGAATGGTTGTGGCTGATTCTGATGACCCCAAGCTGACATTGAACAAAATTCTACGTGCTCCGCGACCAGACTTTAGATGTGATCAAATGTTGATATCCACAAGAAATAACAAACTAAGTGTCAATACTATTAGTAGACAGGTAATTCGACACATACTATTTGTGATTACTTTTAAATAATGAAACGAGTATATTAAGCCAATAAATCAATTTATTTCCTCGGTATAAAGTCAACGTACAGATCGTCTTCAGGCATGAGGAACAGCGCCTTCCTCTCGAGCTGGATCCGCTCCGGCCTCTTCGCGTTGGGCTTGGGTCTGACGGAGTACTTGAGGAACAGGGACGATAGGGCGTGCCACAAAACGCGTTGTGCGAAGCGCATTCCTGGAAGACAAAGTTTAACCTTTAACTACTGACGTGGGGGCCTCTCAGGCCTTGCAAAAGTCAAATTGTTGAGTTTCTCCTTTCCCACGTGCACGACACACCCGAATCTTTTAGTACCTTCGAGTTTCATTGCGTCGAGGTTGTCAACAACGGTGCACGTGATTGCACGCGCAATTTCAGTAGGTAAATTACTTTTAAAGTTTCTTGTGGGCCTCTCAGGCCCCCACCTCAGTATTGGCGTAACTTTTTTTGTCTATAGTTTTCATTTAGTTGTCGTCTTTTCTTGAAATAATTTTAAAAAATCTATAATATGGAGCCCACAGTACGTCGTCCGAGAGAAAGCGGTATCTCGGAAGTAAAAATAACCAGCATTTAACGAAAAATAGAAGAACAGAAGGTTTTGGCATGTATGCTAGGAAATGATAAGCCTGTACCTGTCTATCAAGATTTAAACGATGAAACGAAGTGCCATACATGTATTTTGAAGATTCAAATGAAATCTACATTTTAAAAACATGTATGGCTTCCTTCACTGAGCAAAGCAAGTTTATCCAGACTGTGTTTAATTCGCACTATTTGATGTGTGTAATTTTTTTCCCCCTATTTCATATTAGGATCACTGATTTATCATTAGCTAAAAAGACTATTGAAAATTAAGATTCTAAGTTGATTTGTTGAAGTTATGAATATTTTTCATGATAACTTTTTGAATCATGATTTTATGAGATTTTTGCCAAAAATGCTACATGTTTTCTAAATATTGAAATAATACGTACTTATTAACAAATAATTTACATAAAAATCGTTTTATTGTATTTAAATATAACCACTATTAATAATTATTAAACATAAAACCCTAAAAAGATTATATATTTTTAAATATAAGCACTCATATGTACGGGCCTCACAGGCCCCCACGTCAGTGTTTACGTGAAATTAAATCCACCTCAGTAGCTAAAGGTTAATAAATAGATTATTTCAACTAGTCACAGCACAGCATCTAGAACGCCTTCGTGGACAAATTGTTAAAAATCTCTCGATTTACTGGATAAGTCACAAACATTATCGCAGTAGAAGTCGATTAAAAAAGGAGGCATCTATTTGATAAGAATGAAGACGTACCCGAATTTTGATTTACATGTTGGCCATTCAAGCAAAGATAAAGTACTGTTTACGGCTTTCTTAGACTAGGCGCAGACCACCGATTTTTATTTGGCCGATAGTTGGGCCCGATTTTAATTTCTATGAAGAATCGGCCAAATCAAATCGGTGTAATGAGCGCACTTCCATTTATGCCCATACTGATGAACTCCCCGACTAAACTATCTGCCGACGAAAAATCGATGGTCTGCGCCTAGGCTTAAAAGCATTCATCGCCACTGCACGCCGGCTGATCGCGTTGGTTTGGCTGAACCTTTAAAGTCTTTCCTTGCTGAAAGTCTCTTCACTTACCGATACAATTCCTGGGCCCCTCTCCAAACGGCATGTAGGTGAACGGCTTGATCTCGTGTTCCCTCTCGGGCAGGAACCGGTCGGGGTCGAACTTCATGGGGTCGGGGAAGTAGTCGGGGTCGTAGTGCATGCCCACGGCGTTGACGTAGATGGTGGTGCCGGCGGGGATGGTCAGCTTCTCGTCGATCTCGTAGTCCCGGGCGGCGATCCGATCCAGGTAGCCCATTGCTGGGTACTTTCTGAGAGTTTCTGGAAAAAAATAGGATGTTTCTTTTTAAAGTAGAACATAAAATCCAATCACGTAACTGACAGTTTTATTTTTCAATTAACGGTTTAATAATTTTAACGCAATAATAAACAAAAACCTTGTATGTATAAGCTAATATTATTTTCTTCAGTTAGATTACCGTGATTATAGTGGTCCACTACAAATACACAGTAGGAGTCTTAAGCCCCTTTTCACCATCAATCCCTAATTTTTAAGTGACCCCTATGAAAACTAAATTCCTGTTATTTGTTACCATAGTATCCTGTACCTTTAATAATACAGTTCATGTAGGTGAGCTCAGACAGAATAGTTCCATCCATATTTTCGTCGCCACCGTTCTTTTCCTTTGCTTCCAATAGCTCGTTGTATAGTTTATCCTGAAAAAATAACGTTTAATGAAACTCTTCAAAATTAAAACCGATGATGCAAATCGAAATATAAGGAAAACGGATTTTCAAAGGCTCATGTGTTGAGACTTGCAAAATAAACTGAAGCGTCTTTCATAAATATACCTCAAACGGTTATTTAAAAAATATCAGAAGGTGGCAGATAATATTATATTTTAATTGATAATGACGTGTTATCTTGATAATTTATGATACAGTTAACACTGTGTGATACAAGCGGCTGCCAAACGGCCAATCTGTAAATCATTGGGGGGGTTGTTCGGTAGTGGACGTCCTGTGATAATGATGATGACTCTGATATTAATAAAACCAATCCAAATACCTGTATCTCAGGCTGGAAAGCCAGCTCGTAGGTCAGGAAGCTGAGGGACACAGCTGAAGTGTCGAATCCGCCCTGGATGAATATCATCGCTTGCGCTATGACGACATCTTCGTCCAATACTGCGAAATTGTTTACTTTAAGCCATTGCCTATCATTATAAATATTAGCTTACTAGCAACTTTTTGTGTAAAAAGATCACGCAACCTGTTGTTTAGTGGCTTCCCTACGCGCGCGCGGGCTAGATATCTCTAATGTAAGAGAGCTAAAAAAAAGTATTTGTAAGTTTTTTTTATTCACAACGAGGAAGCTCTTAGCCTGCATTTTACCTGATGGAAACCTACTTTAGGTTTCAATCTGTTGTCTTATTACACACAGTGCAAGCTTTGCATAGTTCGAGACTAGGTGGTACAGTCCATGGACATTAATTTATACATTATATCTATTTATTTTCAACTTGATATCCATACCGGTCTATGTTCTACGTTGTAGGCAACACGACCTTCTTCTATACAGTGTGAGTCACGTTAAAGTGTACATAATATGAAAATAGATGAAACTAGACCTATTTTTATCGACAAAAAAGAGGTCAAAAAATTTTTGAGATTTTTTTTTAATTTTTCATAGAATTTTTTTTCTTGCAATTACTTATTTATAAAGAAAACGTAATAACTTTTAAACTAAGCGGTATATCCTGATATAATAAAAACAGTAATAATGCTAAATAACAGGCAATACTAAAAAATACATAAAATACACAAAAAAGGTAAAAAAATAATAAAAAATTATACTTTTTGAAAAAAATCTGCTTTAAAATTCGTGTTTTTTTGGTTATTTGATAAATTTCTCCAAAAAATGCCCCTATAACCGGTGGTTTTTATTACTTTTTATTATTCTTTGTCGTATTACCTTCGTAAAACCAAAAATCGCATGTCTCTATCCCTATCACAACGTTTGCAATGATCGTTTGAACTAAGCCATTCAACGCTTTGTTAACAACAAAACTGAAAATGGCTCTAGATTTGTAATTTTGATAAAGACAAGTTAGATTTCAAATAAAAACAAAAGATTTCGAAGTAAAATAAGCATTTTAGTTAAAATTAAAATTGTCTCTACCTGTAGCGGAGAATAATGTTGTGGCAGGCCTTTGTTCAAACGATCATAGCAAATGTTGTGATAGGGATAGAGACATGCGATTTTTGGTTTTACAAAGATTATAAGGTTGAGAACAATAAAAAATAATAAAAACCACCGGTTATAGGGGCATTTTTTGGAGAAATTTATCAAATAACCAAAAAAACACGAATTTTAAAGCAGATTTTTTTCAAAACGTATCATTTTCGTTGGCCTTTTTTGTATATTTTATGTATTTTTTTTGTATTGCCTGTTATTTAGCATTATTACTGTTTTTAGTTTATCAGGATCTACCGGTTAGTTTAAAAGTTATTACGTTTTCTTTACAATAAGTAATTGGAAAAAAAAATCTATAAAAAATTTAAAAAAAAATCTCAACAATTTTTTGACCTCTTTTTTGTCGATAAAAACTGGTCTAGTTTCATCTTTTTTCATATGTACACTTTAACGTGACTCACACTATATGTATACCAGAGGCAAGTGGAAGATTTGACCTACACTCCTCATGCAGATCCTTGAGTCTAACAAATGCAATTGATAGACTGCACGTACCTTCCCCGTTGAGATCGGCCTCGTGCTTCATCCGCAGCAGCGCGTCGAGGAGGTCGTTGTGTTCGCGCTTGCCCTCGTAGCCGCCGCGCTGCGCCAGCATCGAGCGGAACACCCTTCGGAAGTAGTCCGTCGTGTGCTTCGGGAAAAACTGGAACCTAAAACGTTCATAATTATCATCATTTCAGCCAAAAGACGTTCACAGCTGAATATGTATAGGCCTCCCCCAATATTATTAATAATAAATGGAATTTACTCACCACAAACATGTAGATACAGATTATGCTTACAATTAGGTAAAAAGTATGTGTTTTCTCAAAATTTTATACAGGATGGAATTTTGAAATGCCATCTAGAGGGAAAGTACTTACTTACCTACTCATAATACTGTAGATAGAAAATTTTACTCAAAGAAAACATTCCATTATTTTTGAAAAGACATAGAACTGCATTCAAAAGTTTCAAAAAAATCCACACCCGGGATTCGAACCAACTAAAATCTGTTAAAAATTACAGCCTGTATTTTTATTGAATCGATCGTTAGGGTTAAGTATAAGGATGAAATCTCTCTAACAAACTTAATAAATTAAATTAAGGGAAAACCATGAAATCTCAAATTATTTTAATTGTTTATAGAAAATTGTATGCAATGGTGGTGAATTTCCGTAAAAAATTAGAAAATCGTAGTGACACGTTACATATACCTACCTACCGTAGCGCTTTGGCAACGTGTGACTGCGGTTTTCCAAACATAAAATTACTATGCAACATTAGCAACTTTGTTCAGTTCAGTATTCTGAAAATCTTGTTTTATACTTTTTCAGCGTCGTTTTTTGTCGTAGTTGGGTTTTAGTTTTTACCTACATGTACGTTATCTCCGGAATAAATGAATAATGTTTACATAATCCCAGTTATAAACCTTATCCATATCTTTAAAGATAAGACAATTATTGCATGCATTTAACCTACTCGTATGATGATAATGATTCCTATCGGGTTGCACCGGCGATTATGCAAGTCATTGATTTTAGGTATAATATTTATGATACCTTTATCATTTAATTTTCTTTGTTATTATAAATACCTGAAAATATTCACGAGTTCGGGGAAGAAGAAAATGCTGCACCAGCTCAACCCTCTGATGAAGTCGTACTGCATGAAATCTTTGGTGATGGTCCTAATAGAACTCTCGCCAGTGAGCGTGGCGTTGCTGTCTACTCCGAAGGCTGCGATGCCTATAATGTCCGTTGTAAAGTCTGCGAACATAGTCTGTGAAATTTTTATTTGGGAACCGTTAATCAAAACCATCGTTTACATTTTAAAGAAAATAATTATACATGATTCCAAAATTGCAAGGCAATTTTAATCTTATTTCGGGTAAGAAAAAACATATTTACTCTGATTTCAATGTCTTTCTTTGCCACCATATCGTTGTGAATTCTCTGCGCCAGTTCCTTGGACTTGGCCAGCTTCAGGCCGTTCATGCTCTTCAGCTTCGAGGACGTGAACACGGGCGTCAGACGGCGCCGGATCATGCTCCACGCCGGGTCCTGTTGGAGGAATGTACTTATCATCCACCTCACCACCCAACTGATGGTCATCTAGTGAAGCTACTAAATGACTGATGATCAACTACGGCACAGTTCATTAGAAATTTCCTACTTCACAACTCCTTTGTGAAGGTACATCTACTACCACAAGTGTTTTCTACAGAGTACCGCAATAAACCCCACTGCGTTGCTCCTTTCAACACGATTTTTTTTCTGGTGATCCCTTACCATTCAGATGAATTACTTGTATTAAAATAGTTAACCAAAGTTATGAATGGGTGTTTTGTTTTGTCATATTAACTACTGTAATCTCTTTCATTCAATCAGTCTTTACACGAGATATTATTTAGACCAATAACAAACATTCTATTGTTTAATTTCATCAAAGGCAGGTGAACCTAATAACAAGCAAAAGGACTTACATTTGTAGTGAAAAGATTGAGACCTCCAATGGGATCCCCTTTTGAGATCCCCGTTCCCAGGAATCTGTTCCTGAAGTTGTCCGAGTCTTTGACAAGGACTCTGCGTGCGATTTCAGGGGTATTGATGATCAGAGCTGGTCTCCAGAACAGCCACATGCCCACGTAGGGCCCCTTGTACCGCTCGTACATTCTTCGCATCCATGACCCCTGCGAAAATACGTCACGTGACCATGATTTTAACCTTATCTGATAAAGGTTTCCAAGGTTATCACTGATTTATTTATAGAGTCGCTTCAACATCATTAAATAACATGTTGTGTCATATTTTCATTTCAAAATAATATTTACTAATAAAACTTCTTTTAGGGTTTAGAGTCGATTTTTATATGAAATCTTTTTGGACTCGTATTTTTACTTTAGTCAATTCTGAAATGGATTAGTGGTTTATACTGCCTCTTTTCCTTTTAAGCGGACTTCTAACTAGTAGCTTAATTATAACTCATAACATGATACCTATATCTAATTATTATTATGTTTTTGCCCACATTCTGGTACATAAGCTATTTTTATATTAATAAATTGTTACTTACTGGATTTTCTTGTGTTAAAAAGTCGAGGCTGCCGTATATGGGATGGATGGGGAGATGTGGTACGCCGCGGTCAGCCCAGAAGCGTTTGACCTTGGCCCAGCGCGTGTAGGCCCAGGCCAGCGCGAGGGCAAGGACGATGAATATGTACAGCCACATGGCTATATAAGGGCAAAAATTGCACTAAATACTGTCACTAACATGGCTACACATTATTTCGATCCATCATGTCCCAAATTGACTCATTATTTTGTACACCCTATATTCTAGACTCCAGGCTGTTAGCAACTAAATAAAGAATCATCAAGATAATAATTAATGATAATATTACATAATATTCCTTTGATATTTTTTAAATATATTACAAACTTCAAAAAACCTAACCACAGTTAAACCTAACTTAAATAATTTATCTTATTTATTAAAAAAGAATTAAGTTATGGGATTAAACTCAATTATACTTTTTAAGTAGGGTAAGTCCAGGATAGATGCCCCACTTTTTGAAACAGCTCTGTAACTCAGTCAGTAAGTTTCTATCAACAATTTGACCTTAGTATCTGTAAACTTTGGTCTTTCGTCTATGATATTACTATAATTATTTTAGTTTAAGTTATACCGATTCTGAGTAAATACCATTTTAATTGACCTCTAAAAAGTGGGATAGACGCCTAATGTGGGGGATAGAAGACTCACTGTATGATTGCTTCAAAGGATAGATGCCTGATGCAGGGATAGATGACTCGTTAATACAGTTTTTGAATTCTAAGGATCAAATGCATTTTGAAATCAAACAAGCCAAGTATTATTATTTAAGATTGTTTATTATGAATGAATTAAAAATGAAATTTAGTATTTAAAAAAATAGTACATAGTACATCCACCCGAAAAACATAACCCTCCTTCTAGCGCAGTCGGGTAAAAAGGTAATTTGATCAGAAGGGCACTCTATTATTACTTTCGTAAGGTTAGCCGTACTACATTCTTTTTTTCTTCTTAACTACTTGCTACTTGTGACAAAAAGAGCAGGTTAGGATAGATGCCCCTAGGCGCATGGGACTTGGCCCTAAGGGCATCTATACCCAAAAAAAATTAGGCAACTATCCTTTTAGCATAGGATAGGTGCCTTTTTTAATAAAAAATATAATAACACTAAAAATATAATTAAACATGGCTATCCCGTCTAATTTATAAGATAGTCTATCAAATTATATAAAAATCTGCTTCATTTTACAGCTGACAAAAAAATTATGCATTAAAAGATACTTACCAATTTTATTCCGACGCTCGCTAATGTTTGGCCGCGGAAGATTTTTGCTCTCACTGGCTAAATGAACGCACTCTTTGATGGTTTGCGAGGCGAAAAGTGGTACGGGGAGGTCCCTTTCTATTATACGTACTATAACTTTAGGCTAAGTTGCTTGTAATATAGTGTACTTAAAATCGCGGCACCTATCCCACTGGGGCATGTATCCTGGAATTACCCTATAAAAATACATTTCTCTCTTACCTTTTCACTCTTTCACTTCACAATTTTTTAATTATTTTCGGGAAAGATCTCTTCAACTAGATTTCTCCAACTGTCTTCGCGCATACACAAAATAACGACTATGTTTCTACTAAATAAGCTATTGCGCCCCTACGGCCAGAGACGAACTGAACCACAACATGTTGACTTGATCCCCACCGGTGATTAATGGTTCTTTTGCATTATATTTGTATTTATATTGTACATGTACCTAATCATTGTTATACTCGATGACTTGTCATTACTTTTGCGTTGTTATCGTGTTACTGTCGTGTGATTTGATGTGTTTATTTTTCTTGATTATTTGTTGTTGATAAAATATGCAAATGATTGATGAAATTCTTCAAGATAAAATAGATATTTATTTATTTTAGGACAACCAAAGCATAATCTTACAGTAGGTATGTACCATAATAATAGGTATGATGATAATATTGTGATGGATTGATTAACATACAAATACTCTTGTACTATCGAATTTGGGTTACAACGGCAACTTGTGCAGGGACCTACTTAACTAAACAAGCATAATATTGTGCCTTATTATGCAAATAGAGGAATATTATCTTAATATAATATCTTAACATTGTCAGTCTCTACAATTTTTGTATTGATGCAGTCTGATCAGGCGAGCAAGAGCAAAGAACGCAAATCGCATCGCTACAGATTGCCTTGTCACGAACGCTGACTGACTGTCCTGACTGACAATATTGTTCATAAATAGCTTAAGCTCTCTCACTCAGCCCTCAGAGTTCACTTTGAGCTAATCGTTGCCCTCAGAACGCATCCAGTGTGCGAAATCCTTTATTCCGCAACCGATAGTTTACCTATATTTAGTTTTAATACGTTTTATCCTTGTATAGCCTACATGGTTGTCTTGTCTTATTAGTTTTCCAAATAAATAAATACAATGTACCTACAAATAATATTATTATAATCCTTGAACGTTGAGCATACATCAAATGAATGTTATTCTCTTAGTATAAAATCAACGGTCAGTTCTTCTCCAGGCATGAGGAACAGCGCTCTTCTCTCGGGTTCGATCAGGTCTGGGGTCTTCGCGTTGGGTTTTGGCTTGACTTTGTATTTTAGGAATATCGAAGATAACGCATACCATAACACTCAGTACGCATAACGGGTTCCTGTAATAAATAATAGTGGTGGATTTCTATTCCGTTTGTTTATCGACCTAGCCGGTGGCAATATTTCTAAATCGCTATTATTTGCTGAAGAGTCTCTTACCAATGCAATTTCTAGGTCCTTGCCCAAATGGCATGAACGTAAACGGTTTAATATTTTGTTCTCTTTCGGGTAGGAATCTGTCAGGATCAAAATTGTCAGGGTCTGGGAAGTATTCTGGGTCGTAGTGCATTCCCACGACGTTAACGTAGACGGGCATGCCCGCAGGAACGGTTAGGTTTTCGTCGATTTGGTAGTCTTTGCTTGCGAGGCGGTCCAGCCAGCCCATCGCCGGATATTTGCGAAGCGCTTCTACAAAATAAACAGTAGTCATTCCCATTATCAGATAATTACGTCGTTACGTTATAATCACTTGCATAATGGCATCATTATCAGTCGATCCCAACACATTGTATCCAAATACGACACGTCATTTAATAATCACACTCCTTCTGAAGTCAGTATGCAATTTCATAAATCGGTGGCTTCCGAAAATTATAAATTCAACAGTGTGTCTTGCACTCATTAGGCATTGATAGCTTACTTTTTCAAATTACATAATGTGTAATACATGATTACTTTGAAAGATACCATTAATGACACAATTCATGTAGGTTAGTTCAGAGAGAATATTTCCATCCAAATCATTGCCGTCGTTACGTTGTCTCGCCTCCAACAGCTCATTATACAGTTTGTCCTGAAAAAAGAATTGATGTTTATAATTATATCACATTTTGAAAATTGACTGTAAATAATTATTTATATACGGCATTACCTGTATCTCTGGCTGGAAGGCTAGTTCATATGTAATGTAAGTGAGCATCACCGCCGAGGTATCGAATCCAGCCTGAACGAATGTCAAAGCTTGTGCTAGGACTAGATTTTCATCCATTGCTGTAACATGTAGATGTATTTCTACATTACTTTGATTCTTTACTATTAGCTAATTAATATATTATTTTCATAATATAAAAGAGTTGAAGTGAGCTCCTCGTACCTTCTCCCTTCAAGTCAGCCTGGTGCTTCATCTTCAGGAGCGCGCCGAACAGGTCGTGGTGCTCGGTCCCGGCGTACCCGCCGCGTTGCGCCAACAGACTGCGGAACATTTTCTTGAAGTAGCGGGTAGTGTGCCTTGGGAATAATTTGAATCTGGAAGATCAGAATTTATCAACACCAGGCATATCAATTGACCATTCAATTTATAAAGATAAATACCTAAAGATATTCACGAGCGTAGGGAAGAAAAAAATGCTGTACCAGCTGAAAGATCTAAACAAGTCGTACTCCATAAAGTTCAGGGTGATGGTCCTCATCAAGCCCTCGCCAGTGAGCGTGGCGTTGCTGTCCACTCCAAAGCCGAAGATGCTGGTTATGTCTGTAGTAAAATCAGAGTAGACAGACTGAAAAAAAGCGTTGTAGTTTTGAAGTCAATTATTTTACATACAGTAGCTTTGTAAAGGAATTTACTCTTATTTCGATGTCCTTCTTTTGCGCCAACTCCCTGTCGATTCTCTGCACCAGCTCCTTTGACTTGACTAGGTTGAGGGTGTGCATGCCCTTCAGCTTTGCTGACGTGAACACGGGTGTCACATGGCGTCTAAGTGACGACCACAGTGGGTCCTGTAAATGGACCAATAAATGCACTGCATTCTGTTTTGTCACACCTAGGTACAATATCCTATACAAAAGTACTGATGATGATACTGATACCTTTGATAATAATATGATGTGCACCTGTAGGAATTTAATGGATTTTTGTAGACTGGAATTAAGACTGGGCCAATTTGAGAAAACGACTTACGTTAGCAAGGACTAGACTGAGACCTCCAATAGGATCTCCCTTCGTCGTCCCCGTGCCCAGAAATCTGTCTCTGAAGTAGTCTGAATCTTTGACCAAGACTCTGCGGGCTATCTCCGGTGAATTGATGATCAGAGCTGGTCTCCAGAATAGCCAAATGCCAGTGTAAGGAGATTTGCGGTCGTAGAGTCTTCGCATCCATACTGCCTACAAAAGGTTATTTAGGTTATTTATAAAATAACGTAGAACACAATTACCTATTGTAGATATGACTTCTCATATCATATACCTAAATATTATATCCATAGTATGCATATAGATACAATAGTGAGGAAGAAAATATTTCACGTTGTCCTTATTGCTATAATATGCTTGGCGGATTCATGGGTTCATGTGATATATTATTCATTAAACAAATAATGAAAAAATATAGTTTAGATGGACACTTGCCGGGTTTTCGTGATGTAAGAAGTCAAGGCTGCCATACAGGGGATGCGCACGGAGGTGCGGCACGCCAAGCTCGGCCCAGAAGCGCTTGACGCGCGCCCAGCGGGTGTAGGCCCAGACCAGCGCGAGCCCTGCGATCATGAGTACCAACTGCCACATAGTAGTTTCTCGACACCTAAATAAAGATTCTATTAAATCATCATTATGATAGACGTATTGTGACAGACAGCCACATGACTGTTCAGGACTGAGAGGAAGGAGTAGATATCACATAATTTTATTTCATAATTGGTGTTCCTTATCCTGCCTATTGGTTTAGAGTTCTCTTTGCAGTTGGCACAGAGTGATGAGCACTTTGTTCTAATCTTCCCACATCCACAACCACCTGCAAAATTCCTTTTTGCATTTCACAAAAAAGTTTAAACGTCCTACCTACTTTGTTCAACATTTACTTAGGAACTTGGATTTGGTCTTATAGTATGCATGCAGGATTACATGGTCTACAACTGGTAGGAAGATAAGTTTTCGATATTGTAAGTCCTATACGTGATATTATAACCGTAAAGCTGCAAAATTGCCTCTTTTCGGTCCTCCCTACTACTTAAACACACCTCCGCCGCAGAGGAAAACTTAGAATAGTCATATTGGACAACAAATAAAGGCAATAAAACCATAAAAGCTTTTGTAGGAATTAAATCCGAATTATAGTATAATTCTATTGGCCTATAACATCTAAAATGCCCAGACATATTCATTAATTAAAATTTTCAAGCTCACACTAAAATTTTACGTGATTATTATCACGTAAGCTACACATACTTATTTCAATGACTTCAGACAATAACTGAACTTCGCCACAGCTTGATCCATAATAAGGATTGTAATTAGACAAACAGTAAGTACCCATGATAGTTACATGAATTTATTGCCTTTTGTGTTTTGTATAATTAAATCAATACATTAATTAACTCCTCATTGTCATTTATATGTTTTACGCTTAATTATTACCTTATTAACAGGTAGTGATAGATAAGCTACAAGATTATAGTTGTAGGATGTTGTATAATGCTGCAAAATGTTTTGCGCAGTTCCCGCATTTATAAAAATCGAGTACCTAATACAATTCGATGGGTGCCTGGAATAAAGCCGCAATAGCCATAGCAGCAGTTTTCCGATTAAGCGATTTTCGTAATCTGGGGGTCCCTATACACCTTGTGATTTTTTTTCAGAATTTTATCTTTGAAACTGGCTGATTTACCAAAAGCACTATGGATATTGAATCGTTATTCCCGGAAATTTGTTTACGAGAATAATCGTGGCATGTTCAATGTTAAAAGTTTTATTTCAAACTTCTACAAGTAACGGCCATTGCGGCTTTGTTCCCCGAAACAAACTATGTGTACCAAGTCACAATAAACATTACCTACTTGTACAATTTCTTTAAACTTTCTTAAGTAATAATACTTCATGGTGTTCTTCTATGCAATAAAAATATGTTGATTGGATTTACATTAAGCAATGCTGTGTACCTACCTGACAACTGCTGGACTGGAACACAGTAATGCTGTCAACATTATTGTTATGGCGACAGACTTAGGAAGATAAAGGGGACTTAGGAAGAGAAGAAGGAGGGATATTTGGTTTATGTTCATTAAAGCTTATTTATAATAACAATATGTTTCGGCATTGGAGGTAGGAAGCCATAGTTTCTCTGTAGTTGAAGTTTCCTTCTACCTTGAGCCTGATCACAGTTTCCACCAGGTGTGATAAAGGGCAAAAGCTTCCTTGCTGAGAATAAAAACATGTTCTGTTCAGTTATTGTCTCTAAATCTGTTCTACGTAATGTAAACTTAGAAGATTGCCCATATTAATTCACTTTAAGAAAGTCAAAAACATTTAGCGACTTACCACTTTAGTGGAGCGATTACAAAAATAGTGGCCTATTAAGTACATGTTTTTTTTGTATTATTATGAATGTCCAGAAAACTGCGCAGTTTTTAAAATTATTTTAGACCTATGAAAGTTCTCATTTTTTATTATTTAAACATTTAAGTTGAAATTTTGAGAATGTTCTGCTAAAAGCATTTTTTTTATGTTTCTAGCAAAAATTTTGAATCTTGCATCAAAGATAGGAAGGTGAATATTTTTTTCAAACATTTGCAATTAATAGCGATATTGTCAAAATAAAGAAATCTGAGATAAGTCAACCCGAAATAAAGATAAGTTTTTTTAAAGCCTACTAGGTCATGAAATTGAAAAAAAGTTACAAAATTATTGATAACTTCTAAACTACGAAAAAGCCGCGGGCAAAAGCGTGTAATATTATAATATTATCATTATGTACTAATGAATTCCACTACTTTATATAAAGATATTAACGAAACACTCTAGATATTCAACTTTGTACTCATTTCGATACGGACCATATGAACATATAATGTACACAGCATTCACCAGTACATTTTCCAAGTCGATCATTAAATTCAAGCAAACCGCTATTACTGTATTCGCCATACATCCTTCAGATCAGCGCACAACGCTGCAATGCACTATTGCTGTATGATTACTTTTGCACTTTTTACCGGAATAAAACCACAATGGACTCTTACGGAACCGACTTTCAAAGTATGAAGCGGCAATATGTATTTCTACCTTTTTTAAGGTATATTCTATGCACTATAACCTTATGCACATTATATGTTACTCCAGAAAAAATAACGCATCGTTTGATATACAAACCATTTGGATACGCCTCGTAGTTTAGTTATTATTAAAAAAATTCACTAAATCTCTTCTCCTGTAAAATTGTGTTTTGTCGATTGCGGCTTTATTCCAGGCACCCATCGAATTAGGTATTATTATTATAAATTGAACACAATAAACTCAAAGCAATGTTTTTACTTTGTGAAACATAACGGATTGAGCCGAATACTGTTTATTTCTGACTAAATAAACATATTTTTAATACTAATTCCAAAACGCAGTATTTATTACTCCCGCGCAAATTGCAGCTTATTAAATTCCATGATACGATCCTTTTTTGTTTCCACTGAGTTATTATTATTTAATATCTGACGTCACCCACGTCGCATTCTACGAAAAAAGGATAAATAGCTGTTAAAATTCTATTATTCGGGAGCAGGAGCGTTGTGAAATACTTTTCAGCCGTGACAAATTGTTCGAAGATTACACTTCCCTAATTTTTTTAAGCATGCCTTACAGGGGGGGAAAGCCTCTAAAGAAATTCGTACAAACGAAGCCGAGTATTTCGCGCTCTCGATTTTCTTTTTTGCGTGTTGTTTGGATTTAAGCCCTAATGTTTAGATAAAGGACTGCGTACACCGATGACGGTTTCTTAGTAGATACTTTAAGCGATATTTATTAAATACTGTAAAAACACAGCTTTCAATTTAACAGTTAATTCAAGTTACAAATAGAACATCAATACTGTCCCAATCCAACTGTGATGATACCAGAAATGTAATGTAATATTCCACAAGGGAATAAATACATTAGGTGTTTATTGGACAGCCTTTAGACCTAATACCTATTTGGAAACAAAATAATAAAACTCTCAAATTTTGAATAAAAAATAAAACACTACATAAACTCTTCAATTGAAATCAAGGAGCTGAATCCTCTATTTGTGAAAATCACGATAAATAAACTCTACAATAAAATTTACGATTGCCGACTAGTCCTAGTCCCGATTGTGTGTATGGATGGATCTAGAACATCTGGCAAATCTCGTTTCCACTTATACCTCACGGCTCATCGGCTCCCTTGAGCCGATTCTCTTTTACAGCTAGGGATGTTACAGGATAACATAAAAATCGATTTCTTAACACACACAGTGAAATAGATTGAGTATAGAATATCCATTGATAAAAAGAAGCATATTAAGAATAAATAATATAGTTTCGTAGATAACAATTTGACTGTCGTTTTGAGTGACAAACTTAACCCCTTTTTTATTTTGATTGAAAACTTTATTCGCGTTTCTCCTTTTTTCCATAACCGATGATGAATCCCCACCTCTATTTACTGGCATGCCCGTATACAATCCGGACAATGGCGGCGGCTAAATAAAGTCTCTATTTACCTATTTTACGGTCTCGCTAACTCGAAAGCCGCGCCGGAAGGAAGGCAGCGTTTGGAGCGATTTATCTCGAGGCAGACGCCGTGTGGGGGACGCCGGGATGCGTCCGCGCCACCCGCCCTAGTGCGCTGGATGTACCACCGCGGTGTACCACAAGGGGTGGTGGTTATTTATCATTTACTAATCTACGAGATTGGTATCTCGTATACTGGCCATATTGGCCCAGTGAAATACATCATTTGCGAGTATATTATGGACTGCTATATGTAATTACTAGCGGCCGCCTGCAACTAAGTACGCGTGGATGCCGTTTTACCCCATTATGGCCTACTTCATAACATCTACCTGCATGCCAAATATCAGCCCGATCCGTCTATTGGTTTGGGCTGTGCGTTGATAGATCACTACGAGTATGTCAGTCAGTCACCTTTGAGTTATAAATATTTAGATAAGGACAGGAAAATAAACTTTAGAGATGAAAGTATTTTGTTCAATAAAGCCCCCCTCCACCAACCTTTGACTATATTTTTGTAACCGCAATTTCATGTCGATCTAATCTTTCTCCATAACTTTGAAGTTACCTGCACGTTTATCCATTTCGTCTACCAGACTTCATTTTCAAAACGTTCACTGTTTTCCACAACAACCGGTCCTGCTTACACTAATAGAACTTTAGTAGAAACAAGTGGCTGACTATCAGTTCATATAGTACGCATGAGCCACTTCTGGCCGCTCTACAGCCGCGCGCAGGCGGCACAGAACAAGCGAACGCTTTGTAGCACGAAAAAAGATTAATGGCGCCAAATAGAAATGTTTTGAAGTGGGCCAAAGGCTTCGCTTCATCAGGCCCACGGGCTTTTTGTACCTACGCTCGTAAAAAGGCTGTCGGGATCTCGGAAATTGTTATTACAGTCTTTGTTATACACGAATAATAATTCATATCATCATTAGGTCCAATAAATGTTCTAATATCATGTCTTAAACTATTTAATTATATATAGTAGATACTTGTAGTAATTTATAAACATGCTGTTACATTTACACATGTAGATAAAAGATAAACCTACACGGCTCGGGCTATAATTATTGTTCTCATCACACTTACACTTACATTAACTCTCAGCAAGATCTGAGCTAGTAAACAAAGCTATTAGCTCAGCCAACCAAGCCAAGCGTCCGTCACAAATTACAAATTAGGTAGCTTGAAATTACATTCAATGTATCAAAATGGAACACATGAATTTCAGTAAGAAAGTGGTTTGAAACATTCTTATTCACACCTGAAGCTGTCTTAAATAAGACACGTGCCCGGGAGAAACGGTCTAATAAAACTTGACAAAGACTTAAACCTCGATGAAAACAAGAAGTTCTGTTCTACACGCAGCGGTGGGCATTAATTTTACTTTGAACTAATTACACATTTCTAACGACTAATTCTCTTCTGCACTGTTAGTGACCTCACCGTGTTTTTAAATAAACCTCTATCCTATCTGCCATTATCGCATAGTTCACGGATACACAATCGTAGATATAACCCCGTATCTGCGAGGGAAAGACCGTAAACGAAGCAAGAAATATCTCCTTATTTTCACCTACCGATGTTCTAGATACAAAAGGCATCCTTGTGCCTCCCATAAAAGTCCACTCGATCCACAACATTTGTCCGGGGAGAAATATCTAAACGCGTAACGTGATTAAGGGCGGCGACAAACGGCGCCACTTTTCACTGAGATATTGCCGGATCGTATCTGTGATCGCGCCATATCGCAGCCGGGTGTGGCCGGCGAGAATGAAACGAGATTAGGTACATATTTTTTATTCTGGTATAATATTATTGTTATTACTCAGTAGCAATTTATTTATTAGACAATATGAATTGAATGGAAAAATTTTAATCATTTCGACAATAATCCGGCTTGCTTGAGCGATTATTAGCAGGTATTAAAATCTTTAAGCATTCATCATCTCCTTGTTTAATTATGGTGCCGATACCATTTCTATAACCTTTGTTTAAATCTTTATCTTCTTAAGAAAGTAGGTAATATACTAGTACGAGTACATTAATTTAATAGACAACGTAAAGGCAGATCTATTAATCTAAAAGTTTTTACATTCTTTACGAATAAATTATTCTCATTATTTTATCGTTCCTCAAACTCTCGCCATCTATAAGGCCATGTGCACATCAGTCAGAGGCTCGCCCGGACGCGTATGGATGCCGGCCCCGACGCCGGACTAGTGCACGACGGGCCTTATTTGTGGCCGTTCGGGTCCCGCCAGCCTTCTTAGGGGCTTTGTTAAATGAATCGCTGTCTTGTATGACTCGTAACTTTGGGAACGTTTTACGTCGAAGATGCGCCTGAAAAACCCTAGAGAATGTGGCTTGTGGAGTATTATGTTTGTCAAGTCACTTTGTGAATGGAGACGTCGTTTTTGAAAGCAGCCTTTGAAACATTACGGTTTCCTTGTACGATTCATCAAGGAAAACGCAAATTAAAATGAAAACGTGTTCATGTAAAACAAAAATTAGTATTAAAATTAGTGACGTCATGTTGAATTTTTAAAATCTTTGTAAAGCAAAAAGTGAACATAGCTGGAAAGAATTTATCTATTTTAAAAGTTTTAATTTATTTTTATCTTCTTATACAAAATAAGAAATCTCTGAAACGTATCCATGATTTTGTATGGCCTGCATCCATTAAGTAACTTGAAACAGCTTTTAATAAGGAAAACGTATGAAAGTAAGGTATAAATATGAATCGCATGAAACCCTTCCTGTAACGTCGCACTCCCGCGGGACCTTTAGTGAACCGAGGTAAATTTATTATATCCAACGCCAAAAACGTGTAAGCTTTAAAACGACACGCGTTTTGTTAACTCTCTTAGCAGAATATGGCTAAGAATCATCCTTGAAATCATTATCACGATAGACAAAAAAGATTATGAAACGATTGTTGCCAAATATAATAAGGGAATGTGATAGGTATACTTAAACGGAAGTTTCTTGGTCTCTTAAGAATATCTGTGGTGTATCATATCACAGTAAACAAAATGAGATGACCATTTGTTTGTGCGTAATACAGAAGGAGTAAATGCAGTGAAGAGTTGTGATTAATTACAGTTATTCCTGAGTAGCCTTCTTCTGTAATAGTCTTCGGCGTGGGGCCACTGTACCGGCGTGGGGCCACTGTACCGGCGTACCGTGCCTCAGCTAATTGGCGCCATCTGAGCTAACGACGACCAATCTAGGCTAAATTGGACTGGATTTGCTGACACTTTGTAATCTGATCCAGCTTCTTACCAGAATTTGGTAATTGAACAATAATCGTCATTTATGTTATCAGAGAGTCTAGAGATAAACTGTTATCCCTGTTAATAATGATATCATGCCGTTTATTATCTAAATAAAAAGGAAAAACTGACTGACTGACATATCAACGCACAGCCTAAACGGCTAAACGTAGGCACTTGAAATTTGGAAGGGACGTAGCTTAGGTACCGTAGAGGTGCACTAAGAAAGGAATTCCCGAAATTCCCACGGGAACGTGAATTAGCGGGAAAATCTAAACCGCTTAAGTTAGACGCTTGAAATTTGGTATGCGGGTACCTTAGTAAACTTAAAGCTTAATTACAACAGGATATTGCAAAATTCCCAAAGGAACGGAAAAAACATTTGTATGGAAAAATCTAAACCGCGTAAGATAGATGAAGGGGTAAAACGGGATCCACGCGTACGAAGTCGCGGGCGGCCGCTAGTTATTTATATTTAGAAAACACTGATACTTGTTATTAGTTTCAACCGAATTCCATCCACTACTGGACAAAGGTCTCCCCTGCGGATTTTCAAAACGATCGGTCTTGAGCTGCCCGCGTTCAGGTGTTTCCCACGGCCTTTACTAGATCGTCATCGATCGTCGTCTACAATCATAAAGACAATGCTGCCTTTAGCTACATAAGTACGTAGAGACATAGATTGGTCGGCGTTTCCTTCCAATTCATAGCTATTCTGGTACCTACTTGATGGGCAGCAGTCGGTCGCAACTTCTGTGGCCTAATCTTAATAAATAGTTCACGTATAGCGTTCCTCTCTTAATTCCCTCTAGATTGAATACCGTAAGATTTCTCACGTGTCTTGCTTATATAAGTATTATTTCTCCGCGTCTGTTGAATATCTAACGCCACACAATCAACATTACAAATCGATATTGAACCAATTTCAGCTCTATCTCATCTCTAATAGAGCTCAAGATCCGACAGTCGACGTTAAGGCTTGTGGAAATTTACCTTTTTTGCTTGACTGAGTCTTTTCCAAACGGTTTTAGGGGAGAGAAAGGAGACTTATACATAAATAATAATATGCTTCATAAACTACGCAAACTGCCTATGAATTTTAAGTCACAAGAATTCGACTTTCCATGACCTGTCCATAAACTAGTTTTGGAAGTTTCTTTTAAGTATTTAAAAGAATTTCTATATGAAAATGGAAAAATAATAGTTATTAATGTTTTTTTTATATAAAAAAAACACTAAATTGATTAGAATTTAAATAACATTTTAAAAGTGCCACCACCCTTGTTTTTTGACGGATGATTATCACACATTGCTTATCGCTTCTCCATAAACACCTACACCCCTGAAGTGACGGTAAATTCCACGGTTACGGTTCACTAACAGATTGCTGGTCGTCCCAGTAATGGGTGTTAATAATTTGTTATTGAATTGGTGGCTGGCGCCGGGCCAGTTGGCCTCCCCGGTATATACCGTCTATGTAGCTCTACTTTATTGATAATACCATTTGAATACGCATGGCGCTTCACTTATCAATTTTCGGCTGCAGTGAACGCATGCAGTCCAAAAGTTCGAAACACTGAAATTGTTATACGCGCAGTCTGCTTATATTAGAGACTCGATAGGTAGTGATTAACTTTACTTGAATAATGAAACTTACAATCAAAAAGTTGGCTACACTAGAACAGTCGTGAATTAGTCGTAAAGCTCAGTGTGTGCTTTTGAATTATCCTTTTTTTTTCCACCAGTCGGAGGGTATCCGATCTGTCTAGGCACAGACTTGTCTGTCTTGACAGTCTTTTAGTGAAAGTGGCAGTGGTATAAAATTCTTTTAAAAAATTTACTCACGAAACTGATTATTAAATATTTCCTTTGCAATTCGCTAATTAGTGGAATCTGAGTATTATTTTGGCTTAAATTGTATGCCTTTTGTTATCATTTATTTCTTTAGTGTCGACACTGCCTTCCCCTTCATATTTGTTTCAAGTAACTGTCCTCACCATAGGTTGTCTGGAAGAGATCGCTTCATAGCGATAAGACCGCCTAATTGTACCTTGTGTGTTCCTTTTCTTCTGTTATGTTATTTGTTTGGTGTTCGATAAAGTGTATTTATTATTATTATTATATCCAGTCTCATAGCTTGCACATATTTCATACTGCATAAGATATTCTTCTTCTTTTTAGCAAAGTCTAAAAGATGTTTTAGTCGCCGAAAAGGAGCTGCCGATCTAATATCTGAGTTGCTTACAAGAAGTTTGTTTAATAGCAAGGGCCACGCGTTGAACGTTAAACCGTCGTAAAATCTTACCGTGCCGCTTAACTTGCCCAACTCCTTAAAAAAGGACGAATTTTCTAAACAAACATCCAATAGAACGCACTCCTGCCACTTAATTACCCAAACAAGTACTTACAAACTCGATTCTTTGTCGAGGTTAAATTATAAAAAGCAAAAATTCTTCGGCAAAAATTCAATTAGGTTTTTTGCCAGGCAGATGCTCCTTTAGTATTAGAATATCATGAATATTCAATATTGTGCCGCTCAAAGGATTTTTGTCGAAATTGTTTTATCCTTTGATGACGTAATGGCATTATCTATTTTTGAGGAGTTGTTTTGATTACGCTTCCCTTTGTTGTTGAGGTTTGAAATTGCTGCATACTTGGTTTGATAATAACATTTTTCTCAGAAAATATGCCTGAATTGATATCGAATGGTATCACAAGAAATAAATAATTTGTAATAATAAAATAGTGAGTGCCACATTTTTTGATTTTTTATTAGATAGGTTATGTTAGTAATTCGTATTAACTGTTGAGTGCTACATGAATGTGAGGGTGAAATAGTGGCAGCCAATGTGGGCTAGGTATATTAAATGTTGATGGCATGGAAGTTATTATAAGGATAGTCTAAGGATCAGGTATTCATTATAAGGACTGGAAAGATTCAAAAACTTACAGCATTGCTTTTTGTTGACGAATTGATAGCCGGATTCAATTTTAAATGTATACTGCAGCTCCTGTAGGTCCTGGATACCAGATACAAGCTTCGTGGCCTAATCAGGAAACGATATTTGAATGCTAGACTTACGCGGCGTGCACTGACTCGAATGTCCTACCGACTGCGTCAATTGAGTGAACTACAGCCGGAGGATAAAAAAAAAACAGAATCCTCACTAATATTATAAGTACAAAAGTAATTACGTCTGTCACTTTTTCATAATTACCCAGGTATTTTAATACCAGGTCGAAACGATGTCTTTCTCCGACAAACCGAAATTCACGCGGGCAAAGCCGCGGGTGAAAGCTATTTTAACTGTTAAGAAAATTACACTTTTAATTATTACTAAAACGTAACAACTGTTCAAAGTGTGAATAAATTATGAAATGATTTCTATTTCTGTAATTGCATGAAGACCGCATTTACGTCATAGTGGTACACGTTCCGTGGATGCTGTACTACCTACTTAGTGCATAGATCCGTGTACAACATTATCTGGGGTCGATGTTATCAGGGAACTTCCTACATTAGCAGCGCTTAATAACATCTAATTATGTAAGTAAATAATATAGTAATCTTAACCGGCTATTATTATTGATCACGTTTGATAAGATCTAATGACATTCTATAGATACACGTGTGTTTAAGGCGATTAGAGTCCTCAATGACCTTGGGCGTTTGACCTTCACGCCGCGAGCAACACCCGCGCACCCCGCACCAAAAACTCCGATTTGACACCGATCAAAAATACACGGGCATAGGTAGATACAGAATAGAAGCTCTTTCTTCATACATTACTGCCTATTATTTTAAACTTAAATTGATGAACCTTGATGTCGGTGTCATTTAACTCAGGCGTAAAGGTATTTAATAAAAATAACAAAATCCATGAACATTTTGTGCGGGATAAAATTTTATTTTATTTTTTGTAAATTTTCTAATGCTTTTGTCGGTTCACACGTACTCTATGAACAATTCTGACATAAAATCTATTGTCGAACAAAAGCTGGGTTGCACCATCTTACTTCAACTTTGACAAGCGTCAAAAGTCTGTCTAACTCCATACAAAAAACACCGGTTATCGCCAAAGCTACGGTCAAAGTTAGGTCACGTCAGGTAGTGCAACTTAGCCAAAGAAAAAATTCATTTTGATCGCTAATGTCAGTTTGTAGCGAGTAACACAACCTCCCCGTCTGAAGGCCAGCGGCCGACTGCCGCCCGCACCCCGCGAAGGCCCCCTCAACAGCAAAACGTTCGGAATTTATAAAAAGTAAAATTTATGAATGAAAGTAATGTTCGATTGAAAAACGCAACGTGTCATTTAAAGATTAAAGAATTCCCAATCTATTCGTGCAAAAATCTTTTAAATTAACATAGCCGTTTTGGAGGAGTAGGGAATTTAAGTAAAAAATCGATGTCCCGTATTTATTTTTTTAATCCAAAACAAAGACACGTAGCGAAAATTCAAACGTCACAAATGTAGTCCTTGAACTGTTGTATAACATACATTTTTTTCAACTATTTCTGTCCAGCAGTAAAAGAGGAGTAGGCTTTACAAAATGCCCATTTAGCGCGGATTGAGGACACTAATCGCCTTAACTTAATTAATACCATTATTTTACGGTTTTATCAGTATTTGGCTAAGAACTGTAATGCTTGCGAATGAAGTTTAACAAATAACGACCTTAGAACATTTAGCGGCCCTAACAGAATACCATCTTCGCCCAGCAGTCAGTGTTTTGCCCTCCCCGCCTAATTTAACATTATGTTGGCACAAAGTGGCGAAATCAAATGGAAACCCAGAGATTCCAGCGCTCGCCATTTTCTTTGTGAGCGCCAAAACAGGTATTTAACCCGAATATTTTGTGCGTCGAGCCGAATAAAATATTTGAACCATAATTATTCAAGTTGAGCCTCTTTAGGAAATTTGCTACCATTCCGAAGGGGCGTACTATCGGTTTTGAGAAGCCTTTCGAGGTCGACGTGGAATTACCTTAAGTGGTCTTTGAGGACTATTACTGTACTCTACAATAAAAGTGTAAAAGTGCTCCTTTAAAAGCAAACTCAATAAGTAGACTATACTAAGTAAGGTCGGTCTACTTGGATGTGTTGCCAATTATTATAGAATAAAACTATCATCCAATTTTGATAAACCAATCAACAAAGTGTGAAATCCTGGATGATTTTTATATTGTCATCGAGATAACAGATTTGATACATATCAGTCATGGGACGGTGGCATGTTGGGTGCTACGCATAACATGACGACGCATTATGTAGGAGGTACACATTAAAAATAGTCAATAATTATTATAAATATTATCATTAACCAATAACGTTACACCACATGTTGCAATTAAAAAAATTAAATCTTTAGCTTCGTATTTGGCCCGCCCAGAATGATATTACCAAGTGTGAACGCGCCAAGTCTTCTCTGCAATTACTGTCACTACTACATGCCATTAGAACATGACTCATACTGATAGACACGAATATTATAATGAAATCTGTGTTGATTGTAAATTAAACATATTGTTAAACAGTTGCCGGTGGCTACCTTGAATAGTCGCAGACCTAAGTAACTGATTAGTTTAATTAAATTATTCATGGTACTGATAATAACAACTATCCTGTTATGTAGCTTCGCTTGATAAGCTTTCGATATTGTTTTCCAATGATTTTCTAGTAGATTGTGATAAGAGGTTTCCTTTGGTTTTCAGAAAGCAAACTACAAGGCTAACGAGGCTTATTTCCAGCTCTCTTTCCCAACACTGCAACTCCTGTAATATTATACAACTTGGCCTCTAATAAAACCCAAAAAGTTAAAGAAGACCATCGAAAGTGATTTGTGTTTTTCTGAAGACTGCGAGTCTTCATAAGAAAAAGACGTTTCGAAAGAAGCTAGCAACTGATGGTAGGGCCGCGCGCCGTTGTTCGGCGGACGGACGTTAATTTCACTCGTTAATTACTATTTATTAGCAGCCCAACAACTTCGCTTATTTCGGAGTTTGTTGGCCTCCTCTCAATTGCTGATTGCACGTTTTCAAAGTTATCAAAGCATAAGGTATAAACTTGTAATCTTCGTATCCAGGGTAACTTGTAAATAACATTATTTTGTTAACGTAATAAATAAGGTTTTGTTGCTACATCTTATAATTCTACTATTATTGATATTGGCAAAGCCTTTGCTACAATATTTTTCTCGAAGGTTGACTTATCATAAAACATAATATAAATTAATTAATGATGTAATAAGCTGCGTTTTTTTGCCATAGAGAATAATCATTTCTTGCAACGTCTGTAGGTAGAAATATCATGCATCGTCCTACTAGATATCGGGTAACAACAACGTTCTTACATGAAAACATAGTTGACGTAACAAGAAATCGATAATTAGTGCCTTACCTAAAGTTATTTATGCAAGTAGCAGAATACATAAACAGCAATTACAAATGTAGAGTTTACGTTATAGTATTTTGTAAAAACTTAATCTATTTAGGCGTCTTTTAATTGTAAATTCGCATTTTCCTAAATAGAAACATCCTCTTTTGTCAATAGAAATAAAATTCGAAACGTTACGACGAAGAGCCATTTAAACTTTGATCATCAAAGGTTATAAAGCTATAATCTTTTAAAATGTCCCAAACACAACAGAGGGCCCCCGCTGAAAATCAGTTTCAAGACAAGCCCTGGCGGTCTTGATGTACGCTGAGCGGGTGCCTTTTTGTCAGAGGGGCACAAGCAGTTGATTGTCCGCTTGTTTATTTCTCTCTGTTTTGATCTATGTCTTACCTGCTTGTATACCTTTCTTGCAAATAAAAAGTTTTCTATTCTATTCTATTCTATTCAAACTCTTTGTATAGAAACTCGTTATCGAATCAATGGGATCCGTACAATGGGGTGTGATTTTGTGAAAATAATTAACCACGCTCCGGCTCGCTCCGGCGAAAGAAGGCGAGTTTGAGTTATAAAGTGATTAATACGTTCGGGTGTTGGAAACGGGTTCGATCCGGTTCGCTCCGCTGCTTTCCAGATCCGAGCGGCTCTTAGTGATGGGACCGGATATTTATTGATCCATTTTTCGTTTGTTTTTGTCACTTGAAACAGTTGTTATCATTATCTTCACTTCAAAGTTCAACATCATATTGAGTTGAAAACATTGAAGCCTTATTAATTTCATTTAGTAGGTACCTATGTCTTATCCATATTTAAAAATTATAAACTTTCATTTTACTGGTATTATGATACAGCTCATATTAAAATGTTATACTAATGGACATGAAAGTCGATTTCAGGGGCGTTTTCTTTGTGCTACAATACAATATAGGCTTTAATGGCTTTATGCATCTTATAATTACTTTAATACCTAAGTTATTATAGATATAAATAAATAAATAAATAAATATCTTTGGACATTTTACACTGCGCCTCTAGTCCCAAACTAAGCAAAGCTTGTACTATGGGTACTAGACGACGATAGATAGTGATGGGGATAAACTCACCTAATATAACTAATTATTTTAGGTGAGTTTATCCCCATCACTATCTAGGCCGGCAACATGGCGGCCACTCATCGGTCCAGCAATAACGGAGGATGAATTTTAATCTCATTAGGGACCCCCGTGTCGCGGCTCAACAGTTATCATTTTAGCGTTCTATCACAGAATAATAATAAGTAGGTACTACGATAGAATTATTCATTACTAGCACCGCACATCACTATAAGAGAAGGCTTATTTCTTATTAAACAGTATGTTAAAAACTCCAATCCAATTTACCCCGATTACTACAATTTGTAAGAAAAAGTAAAGAAACACTGGAAATCACTTGTTTGATCTTTTAATTATTATTTACTAGCTGACCCGGCGAACTTTGTTCCGCCTTAATGGCAATAAATAAGCAGACTTTTTTTATTTCGAACGGGATAAAAAGTATCCTATGTCCTTCTCCTGGCTCTAAACTACCTCCCTGACAATTTTCAGCTAAATCGGTTCAGCCGTTCTTGAGTTATAAGTGGAGTAACTAACACGACTTTCTTTTATATACAGTCGTGGTCAACTAATTAGGGACGTTATATGACTAAAACACAAGACCGTCTCTTCAGTCCGAAAAAAAAACATCGGATGAAATACGATTTATCTTGATCTCATCAGAAAACAGCACATTTATCCATTGAGCAAAAGCCTAATGTCCATACTTTCTTGCAAACGCCAATCTTGCTTCTTTGTGTTCCATCTTCAGTAGTGGAACTATTCGAGGAACTCTTCCTACAAGCTTTGCCTCCACCAGTCGCCTTCCGACGGTCCTCGCAGATACTCCAGCAGTCGGTTCTGGTCCAAAAATCTCGCTCTTGATCAGAACGAAACCCTTAAAGGGGTCTCTCTTTGCGAGAGTGACCATTCTGCGATCATCTTGTGGGGTTGTTTTTATTGGTCTCTTCCTTCTAGGCATACTTTCTGTGGTTTTATGATTTTGAAATAAGCCACTGCATCGTAGATTTATGTTTTTGGAACATTTCAGATGATCTGCAATTTACCGGTATGGCCATCCACACTGATAAAGATTGATTATAACTTAGCGCATTGTTGCTTTTCTTTCAGCCCATTACCTTTAATAATTTGATGAGTGTTTAACTCGCAAGAAAAGAATATCGCTTTTCAAATTGACGCCGAAATTACAAATGAACAGAATAAAAGTTATTACTTTTTATTTTTTTTAATTTAGAAGGAAAAACTTAAGCGTCCCTAATTAGGTGGCCAGACCGTCCGCTCCGTACCATAATTACCGATTCATGTGATTTGATTAAGATTTTTTATTAAGTTAGTAAGTTTTTTTGTTGTTATTGTATTCTGTTAAATAGAGTACTTGATAGTCAATATGTTTACAAAGTAACAGCCAGTAATATTGAATGAAGCTCACAATAATAGGATATAAACACTTAGTATTGCTTAGTATTCTTTCTGTCCCTAATTAGTTGACCACGACTGTATATAGATTTCACTTCAAGAAGTTTACTTTAATCTAATATTTACTGAGTATTTCTTGGGTAAATTAAATATACTTAACACTGTTGAAGACATAAGGCCTACTATTACTTAACTATATTATGTAACAAGAAAAACGGAATATGATAATTTTACAAGGTATCCGGTAAGCCAGTCGATGCAATTGTAATATACTACTTACATAAAACAAAATACCCCAAAACACAAAACACGAGAAACATTTCCGATTTATTTCAATTTTATTTTATTTTGTTTTATTCAGAAAACAAACAGCTTACAAATATTAAATAAAAAGTTAGCTTTTTCAATTCAAATTTGAAGGACCCACATTTTTTTTATATCTTTGGCCATATCTGATGTATTAAAAAATTGTGGGTCATCCAATCAGCCTCCAGCGGTCAATTTGCATAAATGCACTTGTATGGATTAAATTGGAAATAGATATGCTGAATGAGGTAAAAGATTCTGTACGTGCCGCGATGGCTGCCGTGATTGGAACGAGATTTTAATCGAAACCGTTTACGGGTGTATAAAAAGATTTTAACATCTCGATTATTTTTTGGCGAATTTCAGATTACAATTTTATTGTTTTCAGGATAACAAGTCTCACTCAGCCCTTTTTCAGCCATGAGAGAACATGTATGATGTCATTGCTTCGAGCTTCAATATAAACTTCGAGGCTTCCAAGCGAATCTACCTTTCTACTTTTGCGTATCATTTTATTTTTCCAAACAAAAGGAAACATACCCAAAAGTTTGCATGCTCCCATGCTCCCATAAACAAAGAGTGGTTATTCAACTCAAGGTCGAGGAACAAGGCGAAATTCCCGATAAATCACTGGCGCTAGGAGTGCGAGCAATATTCGTGAAACGCGGCCTTATCCTCGATATTTCTCCCAGCCACGCAGCCGTGAACTCATACATTTGTGAACAAAGCGATTACTGACGAATCTACTGCTTGCCCCCTTTTGTGTTATCTACTTATAATTTATTTCGATGGCCTTGGCTTGGATATAAGTGCGGATATCCTTATAAGTTGCTTTCGCTACAACTGGCTACAACCTACTGCTACATATTTCCACTTCATAGAAACTAGCAAACGTTGCTTTCATTTACTTATATGGGAAAGTCATTTGATTTTGAAGGCTCAGGCCTTAATGAGGGATGGTTTAGGCCATAGGTATGTCCTCATTTAAAACACCCTAAGGATAAAACGAATATTCAACATTCTGATCTTCTGAGCCTAACTTTTTTCCTACCTACCTAATTAAATCTTACCTCCTGGTTAATAAATATCCTAAAGAAGCTGTGTAAATGCAGTCGTCACTTAAAGCCGTCGTCAGCAGAAGGCACTCCCTTATTACCGGAGGGTAATGAAGACAATAACGCCGCCAACCGTCACATTAGTCAGCGGCGCTGCTCCGCCGCAGAGACGGATTTAACCTACGAATACGGATTACTTCATTAAATAATCCCATCGACCTGACATAGGCATAGCCTGACAAGGACAGAAATGACATGAACTTCGAGAAAAAATATGTCAAAAATCATTTGGTTTGTACGACTGTATTATGATTTTTGTGGTCAGAAGCGATAAGCAAACTGAAATATTATGTTAACTGCACAATAAAAACAACCGTTCTCCATTGTACATAATCATTTATTAGCCTAGGCGCAGACCATCAACTTATTGTCAGCCGATAGTTTAGTTAGTCGGGCAGTTAATCAGTATGGGCATGTATGGAAGTGCGCACATTACACCGATTTGATTTTCATATAAATTAAAATCGGCGGACTAAAAGTCGGTGGTCTGCACCTAGGCCTAATATGTTTATGCCAAATTATCTAAACATTTTTTTAGTTTAAGCTATACCTACATAAACAGTTTATACAGATATTCTCGCTTTCCTCTGCCAGTAATACCAATATTCAAAATTACTGTAGAGTCTGCTCTTCCTATGCTGTGTCAAAGAGCACACGAAGTTGCGGTTGCACTCACTCCGAAGTTATCGTAACTCGGTGAAGTTGGGTAGTAAGTTACCCGAGATCAATGGCCATCGGGAAAAACGGGATTGAAGTGTTCCCGTGATTTCTAATGGGGCTCCAATGTTTTCCTTGTTTTAAGACCAATTGGCGATTCGTTACACTGCGATTAGAATTTATGTAACGTTCTAATTTGTGAATTACTGTGCAATATTTCGTCACAATTTATGTTTATTTAGGTATAGCATTGTCATGCGTCGTGGTAAAAAAAAACTGATTACTATGTTTATGTTTTGTGGGATAGATAAATTACAGATTTTACTCGAAAATAAAAAATATCACACAATCAAGATGAAACAGCTCTTAACTGACAGTTAAATATTTGCAACAATATCGATACCTCTGGGCTCAAAGGTCGTAAAGGACAAAGTACGACTTTTCAGGAGAAGCAAAAAACGATTTTTTATTTTTTTATTCGACAGTAACTTTTTTGTTTTTTGAGCTATTAAAATATGACTTAGGAAGAAAGTGCTTAGAATTCACAGCATTTTCCGAGGAAGTATTGAGAAACTGGACTAGAGCTGTATTTACTGAGATAGATTTCCTTTACGCCCTCAAAATTACAATAAAAAGACCTTTACGCCCCTCAAATATTCGTCCTAGGCAAGTTACTCAGGACGTAAGTCTCTTTTTATTTCAGAAAACTACAAAACCAAGGTAATAAATGACAATTTACATAGTTTTATAGGTTTTCATAGGTCGTAACGGAACACCCAGGTAAGGTATTATGCAAGGGTAAATTGATAATTTAGCTTAAATATTTAATGTTTTATGGTATTTGATATGTAATATATCATTTCTTCACACATTTTTAATTAATTATGGTCTTTTAAATAAAATAAAATGATTTTTTGTAGCTTCATAATTTAATGTACACAATTTATGAAACTATTTAAGCAGAAGTTTTGATATCTTCGAACTAGAAGATACCATTTCCGATATAAGAGCGAATTTAGAAAATAAATATTATGACGCTTTAAAATAAAACTTCATAAATGTGTACCTACTATATACGAAAAGTCTAATCCAATTTAATTTTATTTATTTATTTAA